>NC_056728.1:1022109889-1022397389 GCF_019279795.1 Protopterus annectens | reverse complement strand
GTTAAACTCTTTTTTCTAGAGGCTCCTTTAGCTGTTTAAAACTTTCATTTAAAGGCTCTCTGCTGCTTTTCAGCTGTGAGAAACATTTCTGTAGTTTGTTTCCCACCCTTCCTCCCTGTAGGCATAGTGTTTTTATAGTTGGTGGCATTGCAGTTGCCCGTCCCTAGTGTAAATTTGATCTGGGACCTTCCTCCCAGTCTAGTGTCATTACCTCATTCTACCCAGTACAGGGAGAACATTTGAGAAGGCCAATCAGCTTAGTTTCTGCTACTCCTTTCTCTCTTTCCACTAAAAAAAAAAAAAAAAAAAAAAACGTTTTCTATGCTTGTTTCCTGCCTTTCCTGTGGGTAGTCTAGCCTGGATATAGATTTGCTGTGTCCAGGACTATTTGTAGGCTTCTAGGGCCCAAGCCTTTCTGTGTTGGAGGGAAGCCTTCTAGCTTAATTTTGCTTCTTAGAACTAGCCAGTTATTTGTTTCAGCACTAAATAAGCTACAAATTACTACAGCACTCAACGTTCCTCACTGTCTAGAGGAAAACAGTTTCTAGTACTTAACAAATAAGCACATATCCAGGCATGTCTAAGGGTCAGCCCCCGGTGTTTTCTCCTGTTTACCTGATGAATCTGGGCATCTTGGGGCAATGCTGTAATTGCCTCATGTACACAGACAACCCTCTCCTCCTACCACCCAACACTACAACCTGTGAGAGATACACTTATATAGCCAAACTGGAAGCAAAGCTCTCTTCACCCAAGACTGGACTAGACAGTCAAGAGGAGAAGGTAAACACTTGCACCACACCACACTCAGCACATAGTCCCTCCAAACCTACACCACCAAAACACACACATAGAAACACAAAACACACACCTACATTCACGGAGGCTCTCAGTAAAAACCTGCCCTAGCAACAGGGACATCCAAAGCAGAAACACAAGCAACCTCCACCCCCCAACACACCCAAAATGACACATATCCCACAAACTCAGTGTGCCACTCAACCACAGCCCATAAGGCATAACAACGTACCCAACACTCTAGTCATAGGTGACTCTATAGTCAGGCACACTGATGTTCCACTCACCAGGCTAAACAAGGAGAAAGTTACTGTCAGCTGCCTGTCGGGTGCCAGGATCCACCACATAATGCATGCACTCAGGTCACTCCACAACAAGTACAAATATGACTCTGTCATTGTCCATGTTGGTGTGAATGACCTGAGACATACCTCCTTGGAATACATGAAAAGGGACACGGAGGAGCTGTCTGATCTTGTAGCCCAGGCAGGTATGACCCTAGCCCTGAGTAGCATCCTGCCATCACCAGGCAGGTATGACCCTAGCCCTGAGTAGCATCCTGCCATCACCCAGAATGATACCACAGTACAAGGACAAAATGATTGACTTCAACAATTGTCTAACTTCTGGTGTCATTCTAAGGGGATCCAGTATCTGTCTGCCTGGGATGACATGATCGACAAGCCACGATGCTTTTCCAGAGATGGCCTGCACCTGTCGCCCCTGGGATTCCGGATACTGGCTAAGGCTCTAGCCACCCCTATAGTGCCTTTTTTAGGCAAGGTTCAAATGACAAATTCACCACCCTAACAGGTACAGGCAAAAAGAATCTGAGGGTATTGCTACTCAATGCTAGAAGTCTAAACCTCAAAATGCACTCTCTCGAGGCACTCCTTAAAATGGAGAACATCGATATCTGTGCAGTGACAGTGACCTGGTTCAAGGCTCCAGAGAGTACCCCTGCATTACTAGGCTATAATTCATACCACACCTTTCGGCCACCTAACCTAGACCGAAACACTAAAGGCGGAGGTGTGTCCATATTCATTAAGGATATCCACACCTCCAGGCTAGTTGCTCAGCATAATGCATCCGAGATTATCCAAGTGCAACTAACTCTGGGCAAGACCGCAATCCAAA
The DNA here is from genome assembly GCF_019279795.1 of Protopterus annectens. Taxonomy (NCBI): domain Eukaryota; kingdom Metazoa; phylum Chordata; order Ceratodontiformes; family Protopteridae; genus Protopterus; species Protopterus annectens. The sequence goes on along the minus strand of NC_056728.1, from coordinate 1,022,395,451 downwards.
TTGTAGCTTGCTACAGATCCCACACCATGCCCCAGGATTCCCACTCCTCATTTCTTAATACACTGGAAAATATTAGGGTACAACCTAACACCCTAATAATGGGCGATTTCAACTACCCTACCATTAACTGGGAAAACTACTCATGTGCCAACTCTTGTGCTCAACATTTTCTGGAATTCATAAATTCCAGTGCCATGGATCAACTTATACACACCCCCACGAGAGGCAGCAATATTCTAGACCTGGTTATTACCAACATGGGCAACTGGTGCTCCACACCAAAGGTCAATTCCTCGTTGGTCAGATCCGACCATAAGCTAATCACCCTAGACATACACATCCCTCCCCCACCCCCCATTAGGGAAACCACAGTAAAAAATTTCTCCAAAGCCAACTTCACGCTTTTTAAGAGAGAAGTGGCAAACGTCACGACACCCATGCTGACGGACAATAGAGGTATGACTGCTGAATCCTACACAAATGCACTTTATAAGCACTTACATGAGTGCATGGATTGTGCAATCCCTAACAGAACCAAGATGCTATCCTCCAAAAAGAGGAAGCCAATCTGGTGGTCCCCTGCCATAAACAAACTCTACAACAGAAGAAAGAAACTGTTGCAAAAAAGAGTAAAATCCCATGATTGGAGAAACTCCCTGGTCAGCTTCAGTAAGAAGCTGAGATCCATCATAAAATCCTCCAAAGCTAGTTATGAAAACAAAATTGCCACTGACTCTAAAGGCAACCACAAAGCATTCTATAGCTATGTCAAGAATCTCAATGGCAACACTCAGATCTGCTATGAGTTACAGCACAATGGCACTAAATATACAGAACCAACGGATATTGCCAACATCCTGGCAGATAGGTTCAGTGCTAACTTTACCCCTCTGTCATCCCCTAAAGGGCCCATCTCTATACCAGAAGAATGCAAAGTTCCTGTAATCACGGCTGCACAGGTAAAAAACACACTATCCAAAGCCAAGAACACAGCATCCATGGGACCTGACGACATCCCAGGCTGTGTTCTACATGAACTACAGAACGAACTGGCACCTCACCTAAGTACCATGTTCAATCATAGCCTCACCTCAGGCTATGTGCCCACTGAATGGCACACAGCAACAGTTATCCAACTCCACAAAGGGGGAGCCACCACAGACCCCGGAAACTACCACCCCATTAGCCTAATGAGCCTGGTCTGCAAGGCTATGGAGCATATCATCATGGAACTTATAAACAATGACATTGGTAATCTCCAAACTCAGGATCCCACCCAGTTCGGGTTTGTAAAAGGCAGATCATGTCTCCTAAACCTGATAGACTTCTTTGAAGCAGTCACCAAAGCCATAGATGAGGGTAAGGTGGTTCACACAACCTATCTAGATCTCGCCAAGGCTTTTGACACCATCCCCCACTCTGGAATTATAGATAAACTCACTAAACTAGGTATAAATCCCTATGTCACAAGATAGGTTGCCAATTGGCTCACTGACAGAACCCACACTGTGAAAGTAGCAGACTCCAAATCCAGTTTCAGACCAGTGACAAGTGGAGTACCACAGAGTTCAGTCCTGGGTCCTCTCCTGTTTGGTATCTACTTCTCTGAAGTACAGGCCAACACAGAAGGTCTTTGGCTAATGAAGTTCGCAGATGACTGCAAACTAGGAGCCATAATCAAAACTCCAAAAGATGTGGACATCCTACAAAACGGTCTTGCTGAGACAGATGCCTGGTGTCAAAGCCATGACCGCAAGCTCAATGCCAAAAAGTGCATTGTCATTCCTTTTGGTAAAATCTCAGTACCCATGAACTACCACATAGGTGGTAGTCTACTTAACACCAAAAGTGTGATAAGAGACCTTGGTACACAGGTTGACAGTAGTCTCTCCTTTGATAATCACATAGCCACAGTAGTCAGGAAATCCTTCTATGTGGCACACCTCATCACAAAAGGTTTCTCATCCAGGAAAAAAGAGGTCATTGTTCCCCTCTACTCATCACTCATTAGACCCATTACAGAGTACAATGCCCCTTTTGGTATGTACCTCACAAGGCATCTACAACAACTGGAAAGGCCACAGAAATACCTCACAAAGAGGATTACTGGCCTCAAAGAGATGCCCTATGCAGACCGTCTCAAAAAACTGCAGCTTTACTCCGCTGCATATCGCCTACTCAGAGGTGATCTCTGCCTAACACACAAAGCTATGTCAAACCCAGAGCTTTTAGACATGCTCCACTTAAAGAAATCCCTACGAGCTACACGCTCTTGGGACCTAAACCTCGTCACCACAATAAACAGAACATGCTGGAGGGATAGATTCCTGTCCCAGCGACTTCCCATACTCTGGAACAAACTACCTATCTATATCAAACAAAGCTCCTCATTAGCACTGTTCAAGAAAAATCTTGATGATTGGATGGGAGATAGAAAATTCACCCCGGGGATCACTTCTGTGGCTCTGCTTGACAGTGACACAGGAAAATAATTTTCTTGGGTGGCGAAAGCCAGAGTACCTTTGGCTAGGCTTATATAGGCCCTAGGGCCAATAGCCTAGTACCTACCTATGAACCTATGTCTTCCCCAATGACAACATGTGGAAAGCTTGAAAATGTATAGCATTGTATATGAATATGTACACATAGTTCCCAGGGTCAGTGGATGCACCACCTCTGTGCAAGGGAATAATGGTGGCTGTTTTCCATTCAGCTGGTATGAAGCCAGTGTTTAGACTATGATTGAAAAGAGTACCCAATGGTATTACTAATCCATGTTGGAGCCCGTGTAGGATGCAGCCTGGGATGTTATCAGATCCCATAGATGCTGTGTCTTTGTCCTTAGTGAGGACAATTTCCACCTGTTCTTTAGAGATACAGGGAGGAGGACAGATGCTAGGGATTTTATGGGGTATGTGTGGTGGGGACAGGGGAGTGAAGTTTTCAGAGAACTTGTCAGCTAACAGGTTAGGTATGTCTACAGGCTCAATATGTGAGGTATCATTAACTACGAGTTCAGCACAAATCTTGGCCTTTCCTTTTAGGTTACAGATGTAACTATAGAATTCCTTGTGGTTGTCCATTATGGAGGAGGCTAATTTGGACCCATACTTTGTGTTGACTGACTTCACAATAACTCTTATTGCTTGTTTAAGCTGAGGAGGGAGTGTTTCCAGTTTAGGAGGCTCCCTCCCTCCTACTCTTACAAGGCAATGTCTTCTTCTTGTTGTAAAGCCTGTTATTGTCAGTTGTCTACCAGGTAAAGTCAGGTAAATGCAGTTATACAGGTATTTGTATAAAGCACTGGTGTAGAGCTCAGCATAGTTGCCAGTCCCATCTGAGGGTGGAGGTGGTGAAGCTATTTATGCCATCCCATATGAGGTTATAATCTGCTTTGGTGAATTGTTTTACTTCATTTGCTGCAAGGAGGGGGGGGGTGTCAGGATGATACTTACATTGAATGAGCGATTTGTGGTTAGATATCACCAGGGAGGACCTCACAGTGGGGGTGCTACAGTTGTCTCCCATATTGGTAAGCACCCGATCCAGAATGTTGTCTCCCCTTGTGGGAGTGTCAACCAGTTGGTCCAGGGCATTGGAGTTAATGAAGCTGAGTAACCTTTGGGCAAGTGACTTTGACCACAATTAACACACCCAGTCAGTGGATAGTTAAAGTCACCCATAACCATGGTGTTTGGATGTATCTTGACAGATTCAAGTATAATCACGTAGATACAAATAAGCAGAGTGAGTGTCCTGATTCATGGAGGAGCTGCTGTAGCTGGCAGTGACTTGAATAGGTGCTCTACAAACAGTCAATAGCACCTGAAGTGTATCCAGGGAATCATACTGTTTAACCAATCTGGATGTGTATGTATCCTTAATGAATATGTATACACTACTTCCATTAGTTTGCATGCCTTCTGTTTGAGGTCTGAACATGTTGAAGGAGGTGTACCCTGGTATGACTGTGGTGCTCTCCACAGCCTTGAACCAGGTGTCTGTGGCTACACAAATATCTGCATCTTCCAAGGTAAGTACAGCTTCCAGTGAGTGCAGTTTTGTGTTGACACTCCTAGTGTTTAGCAGTATAACCTTGATGTTGTTTGTACATGGGGTTTTACATTAGAATTTTTTGTCCTTGAGACACCACCTAAAAAGGGCACTATGGAGGTGGCAAGAGCCTTAGCCAGTAGTTGAAATCCCAGGGGTGACAGATGAAGACCATCTCTGGCAAAGAATCAAGGTCTGTTAAGCATGTCTTCACAGGCTGACAGATAGTGGATACCCTTAGCATGACACCAGATGGTAAGACAATTATTGAAGTCAATCATTTTCTGTTCATTTTGAGGCATCATCCTAGGTGAAGGTAAAATTCACCTGAAGGCCAAGGGCATACCTGCCTGAAACACATAGTCCAAGAGCTCATTCATGTCTCTCTTCATACAGTCCAGAGAGGTACATCTCAAGTCGTGCATACCAACAGGGACTATGATGTAGTCATAACAGTACCTATTGTTGACAGACTTGAGTGCATGTATGATATGTCATATCCTGGCACCTCCCAGACAGCTGAATGTGACCTTTCCCTAATGTAGATTGGTGAGAGGGACATTAATGTGTCTCATGATGCAATCACCTATGACTGATATGTTTGATTTTGTGTTTTGCCTTAAGGATTTGACTGGTGAAACAATGGTATGTGAGCTATTATGTGTACTGTGTTCTGCAGAGGTAGTATTATATGTAGCATGCTTGCTTTTGTGAGGTGGCTTGTGTTTAGGTATGTTTCTAGTAAGGACCTCTGCATATATGGTTATGTGGGATGTTGATATGGGTGGAGTAGGAGGTGAAGTGTTCATGTTTGCAACCCACTGATTGTCATATGTACTGACTGGTGTGTGAGAGAGCATGGATTCACAGTTTTTAATATAGTTGAATCTGTCACATGTTGTGTTTCTGTGGAGTAAGAGTACAGGGTCGGGGATGCTCTCCACATCTCTTCAATGGTCATTGATAATGGCATTAGCAATAGATTATTTCTTGTGTATACATCACAACAGGACATGGTTAGGCAGTGGCCTGGCAGATGCTTAAATGCAACATTTTATTACCTTTATGGTGTCACTGTAAGATAAAACAGTACATGACAGTGTGGGATAACATGGTAGCTTGATTATGCTGTTTTGCCAGGCATGTGGCAGTTGCATGAACCATAATCCTGTTATTAGGCAGTGTCGCAATAGCATACTTACAAATGGGACAATGTACAATTCCAGATAAGCAAGTTTCATGCTGCTACACCCTTGGGTTTCACAGCCTCAAACACACTTTCTGTAAGCACTCTTTGAAGTGAAGATGTGGATGTCTGTACATACACAGAATACTTGTTCAGCTTTGCAGTAAGTATTTTACCCTTGCAAGTCTACAATGCCTGTCAAACAACCAGACAACAAATGGATGTTGTGTGAAATGATGTGAGACCACAGTTTGTGTTCTAGGAACATAAATGTACAGTATGACATACCTAGGACATGTGACAGGGACAAAAACATTGCTGAAAGATGGCCAGTCCTCTGCAGTAGGCTTCACATCCGTGTCACACAGATCACCACCATTATGCTGTTGAAAGGCAGGCTGCATGAATTGCTGTGAAACTGTTACCTAACAAGGATCACTGACACAGTGGACCTTGCTAGAGCAACCCTGGACATCTGTGTCACCTGTCATTGAACATTATTTTGTGATGTAGCAGCTGTGCCTATAATCACCATCAGGTCAATAACTAGTCAAATCCTACGAGCCTCGGAACCCAAGGCATAACACATGCAAAAATCAAAACATTGGTCTGGTTGCTAATCAAGGCATCTATCTGGAAAAGGCTACAGCAAGCCTACAGAGCCTTGCATCATCTGGGACAAGTGTGTGGAGCAACAAACAGACTATGGGCTACTTCTTAGCTTGAGCTTCGTGCTAACATTTTGTTCTGGTGAGAGAAAAAGAATATGAGGTTTGTATCCCAGGATAGTGAGGCCATGGTGAGACTAGCAGTAGTAATAACCAGACAGCAGCAGCTCTGGCAATTCCTCTCTTTTTAGCAGTCTTTACAAGATAATTGTTCTCAGTAAGCACTACTTGATTATTGCCTAACCTCAGATTAACTGCCTAAATACTCCATCCTTAACTTTATAGGGTGCATGTATTGGTTTCCCCTCCAGTGTTTGGCAGTGCTCTGTACAGACTTAGACACCTTAGGTGACATTTTTCTTGGAAATCATGATGGAATTAACTCCAATACCGTGTTGCACACAGGACAACCAACAAGCAGTGACAAGCACTGTCCCCATAGTTGAGGGAACAGATACTTGTGACATTAAGTGAAATTCTCAATGCAACAATTTAATCAATAAAAAAGGATCTGTTGCTATGGATATGGGGTTTCCAACTGTGACCTTATCACCTTGGTGGATATGGGCATCCTGAGGCAATGTAGAAATTTCCTTATGTTTACCAAAATCACTTAATTCTCAAACAAAATGATAAGGTATGTTAGAGATGTATATACACAAAGTCACTGGAGGCAAAGCTCTCACATAAAAATACCCCTAAATTTAATAAGGTAGTCAGTGGTATGTACACTGCACCAAGCAGACAAAACTCAAAGCAAACATGAGCCAAGGCACTGACATATAACCTTCATAAATCATAAAGACATCACAGAGAAATTCTCAAGCCTCTCACTCCACGTTTCTAACCACCCTGGAAACTATTAGGGTCCAACCCAACACTCTCATACTAGGTGACTTCAACTACCCATCCATCAACTGGGAAAACTAATCATGCATCAATACACTGTCTCAACACTTCCTGGAATTCATCAGTTCCAATGACCTGGACCAGCTCATTTTTACCCCCACTAGAGGAAGCAACATCCTTGACCTGGTTATTACTAACATGGGCAACTGTTGCTCTACACCAATAGTCAATTCCTGCCTGGTTAGATCCGAACAAAAATGAATCACTGTGGAAATCCACATCTTACCCACAACCCCCACAAAAGTAAGCACCATGAAAAACTTCTACAAAGTTGGCTTTGTCCTCCTAAAAACAGACGTGGCTAACTTCACGGCACCCATGTCAATGGAAAATAGATGCATGACTGCCAAATAATACACCAATGCACTGTATGAACACATACATAAATGCATGGAACTAGCCTTACCCAACAGAACCAAGACACTCTCCTCCGAAAAACAGGAAGCCAATCTGGTGGTCCCCTGCCATTAATAAACTCTACAACAGAAGAAAGAAACTGTTGCAGAAAAAGGTGAAGTCCCAAGACTGGAAAAACTCTCTTATTAGTCTCAACAAAAAGTTGAGATCCCTCATCAAAACCTCTAAACCAGCTGTGACGGCATAATTGCTGCAGACACTAGAAAACAACCACAAAGCCTTCTATAGTTATATCAAGAATCTTCATGGCAATACCCAGGTTTGTACTGAATTATTGCACAATGTTACCTCCTATACTGAGCCAACAGATATTGCCAACATACTGGCCAACAGATTCAGTGCCAACTTTACCCCTGTATCCCCACTAAAGGACCAATCACAATACCGGAGGAATGCCAGGCTCCCAGCATTACTACAGCACAGGTTAGATCTGCATTGTCCAAGGCCAAGCATACAGCTTCCATGGGACCCGACAATATCCCTGGATGTGTTCTACATGAACTACAAAGTAAACTGGCAACACATCTGTGTGCCCTGTTCAATCACAGCCTCAGCTCAAGCTTTGTCCCTATAGAATGGCGCACCGCTACAGTCATCCCTCTCCATAAAAAGGGAGCAACTACAGACCCTGGGAATTATTGCCCCATTAGCCTGACCAGTCTCATATGTAAGGCTATGGAGTGCATCATCATGGACCTAATTAACAAGGATATAGGGAATCTGCAAACTGTAGATCCCAAGCAATTTGCTTTTGTGAAAGGTAGATTATGCCTCCTCAACCTGGTTGACTTCTTTGAGTCAGTCACCAGAGCTGTGGATGAGGGCAAGACAGTTCATACAGCCTACCTCAATCTGACCAAGGCCCTTGATAACATTCCCCACTCAGGAATTACTGATAAACTCACCAAACTAGGCATCAACCCCTATATCACTAGGTGAGTTGCAAATTGGCTCACAGAACCCACAGTGTGAAAGTAGTGGACTCCAAGACAGACTGTGACCAGTCACGAGTGGAGTTCGACAGGGATTGGTCCTGGGTCCTCTACTGCTTGGCATCTACTTCTCAGAAGTCCAGGCCAACATGGAGGGACTCTGGCTGACCAAGTTAGCAGACAACTGCAAAATGGAAGCCATTATTAACTCCCCAAGTGATGTAGACATCCTACAGAAAGGCCTCACAGAAACCAATGACTGGTGTCAAAACCATGGCCTTAATCTTAATGCCACAAAATGTGGTGTCACCCGCTTTGGGAAAAACTCAGTTCCCACTAATTATCTCATTGATTGGAGCCCACTGAATACTGAAGGTGTTATAAGAGATCTGGGGACACAGGTTGACAGCAACCTCTCCTTCAACCACCATATTGCCACTGTGGTCAGAAAGTCTCATTACCAAGAGTTTTGCATCCAGGAAGAAAGAGGTCATCATCTCTCTCTACTCTTCCCTCATCAGGCCAGTCATTGAGTATAATGCCCCATTTGGCATGTACCTCACTAGACACATGCAACAGCTGGAAAGGCCACAAACGTACATCACAAAGAGGATCCTAGGTCTTAAACACATGTCCTACATGGACAGACTCAAAAAACTCCAGCTATTCTCTGTCACATATCTTTTACTAAGAGGCAATCTCTGCTTGACTTACAAAGCCATGTCTGATCCAGCTCTGTTAGAAATTATACATCTAAAGAAATCCCAATCCCTCCACATCACATGCTTCAGAGACCTCAACCTCATTACCACAATCAACAGAACATGCTAGAGGGGCAGGTTCATAACCCAAAGACTGCCCATGCTCTGGAATAGACTTTCCATACATGTCAAGCAGAGCAGCTCACTGGTCCTCTTCAAGAGAAATCTTGATGAGTGGATGGGAAATAGAAAGTTCACCCCGGGATTACTCCAGTGGCTCTTTGATAGAAGCACTGGGAACTAATGTCAGGGGGCACAATGCCATGGCACTTCTATGGGCTAGACTTGTAAAGGCTCCAAGGCCATTAGCCTAGTACACACCTATGAGCCTATAACAAATACCCTCAGCAGCCTCATATGCACTCTGCCAAAACAGCACACATATTAGCACATAGGGCTACATCTCATGCAGGATCAACTTATAAACCCATAAGGCAAGATGACACACAGTCCACCATTTTAGTCATTGCAGACTTCATTGTGAGACACACTGATGTCCCTTTCATCAAGCTGATTAAAAAGAAATGCATGGACTCTTGCTTATCAGGGCTCTGATCCACCACATTATGTACGCACTAATGTCACTGGACCACAAGTAACGCAAACCCAACATGTCAGAGATACTATATTAACAGCCTGGAATTTATTATTTATTTTATTTAACATTTGTTTGCCAGGATAATACGACTGGAAAAGTGCCCATTTTCAGCAAAGTTCTGGGGATAAAAACTCCATAAGATTATACAGAGAAGAAAAATTTACAAAAGAGACATTACAGAGTAGTAGCATACAGAATGTAGACTTTACAGCTGTTAGTATACTATAAGAGTATCTTCTCCCTTTTGATTGAAAATACAAGTGCACAAAATATGCACATATGACAATGAGCAGGTAGTCACCATGCACACCCCATCTCCCTTTTCACCCAAACCCATATCACACATACCTACGTATGTGAAGGTCCTCAACAGGGACATACATAAATACAAGAGACTTCCCAAACACAAACATAAGCATTTTACACATAATATGACCATTGCAAAATGCAATGCACACAATAATTCTCACTCTAGTCTCTCACCTGTCAAGCCCTTAAGGCATAACAGTAAAAGAAACATATTAATCATTTGGAATACCACTCTGAGACACAAAGATGTCCCTCGTACCAGGCTGAATGAGGAGGAAGTTATGGTCAGCTGTCTGTCAGGTAACATGATCTGCCATATCACACATGCAGTCATGGATCCCAAAACAGGTACGGTTGTGACTCTGTCATAGTCCATGTTGGTATGAATGATGTGAGATGTACCTCTCTGGACTGTATGTAGACAGAGATTTAGAAAAAACGGCAACAAGTAAATACATGCAAATCTCCAAAATGGACAGACCCCTTCATGAACCAGGCAGAATCCAGAATTAATGCAAAGGAAAACCAAGTATTCCAGCTATAAAATGTTCCACTGTTGTAAAATAAAAAGCACAAAATAGTTATAAAAACCTACTACACTTTATTTCTTGTTAAGTGCATTTTGTCTCGCTTATAGTGAGACTTCTTCAGACCACATACAGTTACATCACACTGTGGTTTAAAACCTGTTCCACTCTCAACTTCCCTTCAATTAATTACACAAGCAAACTATGCTGCTTGATTAGTAATTGATAAATGATACATCGATTAAGTTAGTGCTTCACTGTTACTTAGATTTCAATAAATGAAGCTCCTAAATAATGTGCTGTGTGTGTTGCTTACATTAAAAATATGTAGGGTCTTGCTGAAATACATGTACTTACATCACAATTTTATAAGTAAGTTTGTGTCAAATGTTATGAATTTATATTTATATTTAAAGTAAATACTTGTTAAAAATATATAGTAGAAAAATATAGTTGAAAAATTATTATGGATTTATATTTAGATTAAATACTTGTTTAAAATGCATAGTTAAGAATACATACTTAAAATGTTTCACTTCTCCTAAGTCTATTACTTAAAACATACCTTAATACATAAATAAATCAAAATGTTAATACATAAATCACCTCTACCAAAACTGTTACAACTATTTGCTTGAACATGCAGTATTTAAATAGATTTAAGTATCTAACAAATCTTATCTAACAAACCTGTCTGAAGTACATTGCCTGAAGTTTATAAAACAAACAGCGCTAGTCTTAAATTGCCTGATGATGTGCATTCAGAAATGATGAATAATAAATGAATAACCAGGGCTGAGGAAAGGCAGTGGAAAAGGGGAGGGGGAAAGGGGAAGGGGAAAAGAAGAAAGAAGGGAATGGAAAGGAATTCTACAAAACTTTCTATGTACCCTTTAGAATGCATGTCTAGATTTCTGACTTCCTGAATAAATTATCTTGAAAAGCTCTTCAATTTCAATATACAAGGTATTGAATAAATTCCATTCAAACCAGGAGCATGACAGGCACGAGTTCTTAGTTGCCAGGACAATCCTAATTTTTCCAAGAGTAAAGCAATTGGTCCACCTCTCCCGTCTTCTGCGACACTGTCTATTGCTTGAAAACCAAATGAGTGGTTTGGGTATTCACCTACATGTCTGACTAAGGCATTTTCTAGTTTACACTTCCTAATATCATAAAGGTGTTCGTACACCCTCTCCCTAAGTTTCATGTCGGTTTTACCGATATAGAATGCAGGACATGACCACACCCTTGGAGTTACAGTTGAATTTGCATTTAGTACTGTACTCCTGCTCAGGTATAGAAAAGTTCTGACCTGTATCAATGTAGGGACAATAAGGGCACATCTTACATTTACACATTCCTTTAGTATCAACAAAGAGTACTTTTCCTTTTTTTCCTTCCAACAGGTTCTTTAGGTTTTTTCCTTGTCTAAAAACTGCTTTAGATGGGCCTTGTGTTTTACCAGACAGAACACTATCGGACCAAATTAGGTCCCATAATGCTCATTATAGAATACCTGTCCAAGCTGAATGAAATAAAGTCAGACAGGCCTATTAGGTCTCTTGCATTACCATGCCTTTCTGGTGAAATTGATTGGAGCATGTCCGCCACCCCAAAAATGGGTCAGCAAAACCCCCTCTGTCTTTTATTTACCACTTCCACAGTTAGGTCCTTTAGCAGTCGTTCAGGGTATCCTCTCTTAGAGAACATTTCTCTAAGTTTCTCACACTCTATTAAAAAGTCTTCCTCATTTGAGACCATACAAGCTGCCCTCACAAACTGCCCCTTCACCACTATTCGTTTCTGGGGCAGAGGGTGACAGCGACTAAAATGCAGGAACTCATTAGAATAAGTACAACCAGGCTTAAATAGTGGGAAGTATACTTGCTGTGTTCAGTTCAAGTCAGTCACAGAGGGTAACCAAATGTTCCACAAAGAGAAACGAAGCTGTAAACTATAAACTGCTTTACTTTGCGAACTCTTAATCCAATAAACAAGAGTCAAAATCACCATAGAGTGTTCATTCGAACCTACTCATCCACTGGGCAATAGCTTGTAGAAAAAACACGCAGCCAGCATGTAGAAATAAATCCAAGCGTCCAGTAGAAACCACGTTTATTAGAATAATTAAAACACAGGGCTAGCGCTTTCAAAGAATCTTCATCTGGCCACAGTGCTCAATGCCAAAAAGTGCAATGTCACCCCTTTGCTAAAAACTCTGTACCCATGAAATACCACATAGGCAGCAATCTACTTAACACCGAATGCGTGATAAGAGACCTTGGGACCCAGGTGGACAGTAGTCTCTCCTTTGATAATCACATTGCCACAGTAGTCAGGAAGTCCTTCTACGTGGCACACCTCATCATAAAAGGGTTCTCATCCAGAAAAAAAGAGGTCATTGTTCCCCTCTACTCATCACTCATAAGACCCATTATAGAGTGGAATGTACCTCACAAGACATCTACAGCAGCTGGAAAGGCCACAGAAGTACCTCACAAAGAGGATTACTGGCCTCAAACAAATGCCCTACACTGACTGCCTCAAAAAACTCTAGCTTTACTCCGTAGCATATCGCCTACTCCGAGGTGATCTCTGCCTAACATATAAAGCTATGTCAAACCCAGAGCTGTTGGACATGCTACACCTAAAGAAATCCCAATCCCTTTGAGCTACATGCACTAGGGACCTAAACCTTATCACCACAATAAACAGGGCACACTGAAGGGATAAATTCCTGTCCCAGAGACTTCCTATACTCTGGAACAAGCTACCCATCTATGTCAAGCAAAGTTCTTCATTAGCACTCTTCAAGAAAAATCTTGATGAGTGGATGGGAAATAGGAAATACACCCCGGGGATCACTTCTGTGTCTTTGCTGGACAGTAGCAAAGGAAAATAACTTTCTTGGATGATGTAAGCTATGGAACCTTGCTGGCTAGGCTTGTGTAGGTGTCAAAGGAAAAATATTCTTTAAAAATTATCAAAACATGGTAGGTTCAGGTTAAAGCACTTTAATCTTGCAGCAAGGAGACATAAACGTGCTAATACAGAGTTTGTCTAACCAGAATCAGGAAATTCGTTCATTTTTATAGGTTATCAAATTAATCCTGTCCTATCATGCTGACGTAATGAATTACCACCTTTTGGTCATCATCTGCTGACCATCTTTCCCATGATTTTCTGCTGATTTAAACAATTTTTATGTGAAACATCCTGAGGAAAACAACATGGCCTTGGTTACTTTCAGTTAGATACTTGTTATGTTACATTCAAGATACTATAGCTAAATCGAACACAATGCTAGCAGTTCATTTCTCTAATAAGCCTTTGTCTAACATATCTCTAAACTAATGCAGCTGCAGAGGTTCCCATCCTCTGAACAAGGCTGTCTGTCTGGAATCATTACATTTATTCAATGGTATATTGTCTATTCATATGCTTCTGACCTAGCAGATTAACACCTGCTTCTCAAGTACATTTCCACAAGGCATAAACAAGAATATTGCTGTGCTAGCAGTTACTAGGTCAGAGGGCAACTTGCAAGTTTCAGTAAGCATGCTGCAGTTTCAATAAGGCATATTTTTGGTCTCATATGAAACTCAATTTATATAAATCACAGTGCATAAGAAATAGAATGAAAAGCGTATTAAAAACACTTGATAATTAATTTGTCATTAAGCATACACATATTAATACATATTTTTCTAACATCTCCCTCCTGTTAATACTTTTTATTCTATTTTAAAAAAAAGGATAAACAGTTTACTTATTTTCCTAACCTCTTCCATTTAGGATTTGCAGTTAAGAAAGTCATTGAGTTTAAACTTTTATGAAAGCGTCTCACATTCTAGCAGCTCTTCAAATTCAGTACTTTGATACATAGTTTCATATACGGATATATCTATGAATTCCTTAATTAATTTCTTCATGCAGGGGATTCCGCAACAAATACAAGCTCCTATTAGGAGTAAACCTACCCCAATAGCAATCAGTATGTTCATAAAGATGGACCCCCACCCCCCCAAAGGCATTCTGAAAAAACTCTGTCAGAGGGTTTGGGCCTGGTTTGGTCATTGCCGACACTTGCTGAATCACCTTGAGATGATTGTTTATCTCATGCTGGTGATCAGGAATGAACGCACAGCATTCTTCTTTGATTAAAGCGCAAGTTCCGCCTCTCGCCGCTAGGGTGACGTCAAGAGCCATTCGGTTTTGAAGCACTACAGTTCTTATGGCATTCAGTTCATCAGTTATCAGTTCAAGGGCAGAAAAAGTTGCATTACTCATTATTTCGAGAAGTTTAGACAGTTTTCACAGTTCCCATATTGATTTGACTCCGCCATACATGGGTGATATACCTGCCCAGGATATAACAGCATCGCTCAAGTCCATGTGCACAAGTTTGGTTCCCACATTACGATGGTTTTTCCACCCTGCTTCGATTCGTCCCACTGGATTCTCCGGTTTCTTAACAGTCTTTTTGGTTACGTCTCGAGTATTTCGAATACTCCCTTGAGGCAAAGCTGCAGTGTGTCAGATGGCCGGAACCAGGTATCCCAAAAAACAACTGCCAGATCAATTCTCAGGTAACCATTTATATGCCTTTTTCCCACATACAAAATAACAGTCCTCTACTTTTGTCATTACTTTGTTACGAAATGACTGCCCTGCATGAAACATTTTCTTATCTATCACTGATAACTGTTTGAAAAGTACAGGATTGTGCTGTACCTGATCAAGAGTTTTATGCATAGATTTCAAAAATGAGTCATAATCTGTACTGCAAGATCCACTCAAATCATTTGGTTTTCTATAACATTTGTACTGTACAGTAACATTACATTTACTCCACCCAACTTGGATGGAGTCATTTTTATAAAAACATACAATTCCTTTTTGTGTCACAGGCAAATACAGTGCTACCTTATCTTGTGCTTTAATAGCAACTGTGTCAAAAAACAGATTTTCCCAGGTCTCATTGACCCCTAGGGGGATAGCAGTCATTAACAAACTCCCGTATGCTGTTGGTATGGCCGTACAGACCCAGCAGTTCGAAACATTGAAAGTCTCTGCGTATACACATGTAATTGCCTGATAAGTGTTAAAGTTCGGATGCCAGTCTATGTTTGGTTCATTACGTCTAATCAGTTCAACCTTTGTGGCAGGAAAAAAGTATGGCCACAGCAAAAAGAACAGTGTGATCAATATTGCAACAAAAACAATCGTACAAGTTTTTTGAAATTGTTCAGTGTCTCTACTCACTCTACTCTGTATCTGGCCATTTTGTTCTTGTTGTGCAACAGTAACAAAGTTTTTGTCCAGTTCAAAGTTTTTAACCAGTTTACAGTGTGTCAAATGGATCCAAGAAGCTCGTTCCGCGATTTTGACTATGGTGGGTGTTGACAGTAGTACCTGGTACGGACCTTCCCACTTTGGAGAGCTATAATTCTTTCGTTTCATAATCTTCACCCAGGCCCAAGTGCCTGGGGCTACTGGTGCTTCCGATTTTGGTTGCTCTTTATCTGAAACAGAATTTAACTGCAAAAGTTTGTTATTCAAAAATCTCCTTATATATCCTGCAAGTGAACTGTCAGCCTCCTGCTCTGTAGACATGGGAGGTTTCCACTGAGGTGTATAATATGCCCTCCCAAACAAAGTTTCAAAAGGAGTCAATCCCTTTACATTTGGAACAGTTCTCATACTCAACAGTGCTAAAGGCAAACAGTGCACCCAATTTTTCTGTGTTTCTTCTATCAATTTCCTAAGTCTATTCTTCAGTACCCCATTATGTTGCTTTACTAGCCCTGCAGATTGGGGGTGATATGCACAGTGATTCTTTAATGATATTCGGAAGTAACGACTAAGTTGCTGGATTGTTTGGTTCATGAAATGTGTCCCGTTATCACTATAGATCTTTTCCGGTATCCCAAATCTGGCTATAATTTCTTTAACAAGGACCTTTGCAACCGTAGCTGCATCTGGGTTTTTAGTTGGAAACGCTTCTGCCCATTTGGAAATCATGTCTATAATAATTAGGCAGTATTTCTTATTCTCACATTTATTCAATTCTATGAAGTCCATACAAATAGTATGGAATGGATATGGTGGTGTTGGAAAATTCCCTTGCTTAGGCTTCAATGCCCCTTGTGCATGATACTTGTTACAAACATGGCATACTGCACAAAATTTTTTTGTATAGTTTGTAAACCCATAGGTTGTAAACACTCGATTCACTAACTGTACCATCCCCCCTGTTGAGACATGGCTCTGCCCATGGCTCAACAACGTTGCATATCTAAATAAATTAGATGGCAAAATCGGTTTCTTTTCCTTGGAGATGTACAGTCCCTTTTCGAGGATTGCTCCTCGTTTTATCCCCTTTTGTTTCTCAAGATTTGTAGTAAGTGTCTGCATTGTTTTCAACATTTCTAAATCTAAAGTCTCTGAGGGTTGTAATTCCTCACTCAAAAGAAAAGTTTCTGTGGCTGAAGCTGCCTGCTTTGCAGCTATATCAGCCCGTGCATTACCTTTTGAAATTCTATCCTGTTGTTTTGTATGAGCTACGCATTTGCAAATAGCTACTTTCTTAGGTAACTGAAATGAATCTAACAAGTCTAAAATAAGTTGCGCATGATTAATCGGTTTTCCAGTAGATGTTATCATTCCTCTATTTTTCCACTGTTGCACAAAAACATGTACAGTAGAAAAAGCATACTGGCTGTCAGTATAAATGTTCATTTTCTTACCTTTTGCTAAGGTACATGCCCTCGTTAAGGCAATCAATTCTGCTGCTTGTGCAGATAAGTTGTGTGGCAAAGATTTTGCTTCTAAAGTTTCAGTATCAGAAACGACTGCATACCCCACTAGGTTCTGTCCTGTAGGACCCCTCCTGCACGAGCCATCCACATAGCATGTCACCTCGGCATCATCCAAGGGAACATCCGTAAGGTCTTGTCTAGGTAGCGCCTTTTGCTCGATCTCCTGCAGGCAGCAGTGCGGTTTGCCATCTACAGGGGTTGGAAGCAAAGTTGACGGATTCAAAGTTGTGCATCGTTCAATTGTCATATGAGGCTGGCCCAACAGAATGGTCATACAAGAAAGATGCCTAGCTGGAGAAAGATATGCTACTTTTTCTTGCAGTAAAATAATTGCGACTGCATGTGGCACTCTCAATGTGAGAGGGTGGAATAATACTACTGAGGCTGAAGCCTGCACTGCCATTGCAGCTGCAACTACTGCTTGTACACAGTAGGGCAAAGACCGCGCCACTGGATCTAACTGTGATGAATAATAAGCTATGGGGTGTTGTTTGTCCCCATGTTGCTGTGTCAACACTGATGTCATATAATCTTACTTGCAATCTACAGTTTGAATAAACTGCTTGTTATAGTTTGGTAATCCTAAAACTAAGGATGATGCTATCAATTGTTTCAGCTTACAGAAAGCTGCTTCTGCTTCAGGTGTCCATTGTAATAAATCCTGTGCAGCCATCGGCTTTTTAAATATTAAATCAGCCAGCGGAGCAGATTCCAAAGCATAGTTTGGTATCCAACTCCGACAAAAATTAGTAGTTCCCAGGAAGGACATCATTTCCTTCTTGGTAGTTGGTCTAGGTGCTTGTAAAATCGCTGTTTTTCTGTCTTCATCTAATATTCTACCTTCTTTGGATATTACATATCCTAAATATTTAACTTGTTTTCTCCAAAGCTGTAACTTGTCTTTGTTTACTTTGTGACCTTGAGTAGCTAAGAATTGTAACAAAGCTATTGTGTCTTCTTAGCATTCTTGCTGGGTGGGGGCTGCCAGCAGAATGTCGTATACATAAAGTTGAATCTGACTACCTTTCGGTGGCATAAATCCCACCAGGTTGCTTGCCATTTCTTGTGCAAATATTGTTGGACTTTCACAATACCCCTGCGGTAATCTGGTATATGTGTACCGCTTTCCCTGAAATGTAAATGCAAACCAATATTGGCTATCAGGGTGTATCGGTATCGAGAAAAATGCATTACTTATGTCTACCACTGAAAAATATTTCTGTTCTGGCTTTAAATGATTCAGTAAGGTATGTGGATCTGGCACCGTTGGTGCTCTAGGTATAATTGCATTGTTCACTGTTTGTAGATCTTGGACCATACGCCATTCCCCGTTTGCTTTCTTGACAGGAAATAAGGGTGTGTTACATGGTGAATCGGGGGATTCTATTAAGACTCCTTCCTTGAGTAAGGCTGCTATGATAGGTTTGATTCCTACCTTTGCATCCTTTCTCAAGGGATACTGTCTTTTCTGGGGTCTAAAAGCTGATTTTGGCGTTATGGTAACTGGTCCTGCTCTTCGTATTAGTCCTACATCTGATTTCTCTGCTGATCAGAGAATGTCTGGTATGTCTCACAAGGCTTTTTCCTCTTCTTCCAATAATAGTAATACTCAGCTATCCTCACTAGCCTGTGAATGTACAGCTGGGTGTGTCTGTGTGATCCAAATTCAATTTCTGTTTCTGTACTCCTTGTTCTGAGAGTTCTAGTTCTGTCTGTTTTTCCCACCTCGTGACCTTCTCACCTAAGTCTGCCCATTTTAAAGTTTTATTCTTAGTCAAACTGACATGGGGCAGTCGATTTGATTTGTAGAGTGTTAAAAATTCCTGGGGCAATGAACAGCTTGCTACACTGTTCCCTTCTACATCCCAGTACAAATTTCACAATACCAGCCTATTTGCATGGTTCTGAAACAATTCTTGTTCATAATCTTTATCAGGACCTGGTCTATTACAGTAATATAGAGTACAATGCAACAAATGCTGTTTGTCAATGTCGAGGGAGGGGAACTTGCTGATAGCTACATTCATTAGTTCTTCGGTTACTGCCCCTGGACCAGTCGTAACCAAGTCCTGGCTGTATAAATAATGCATTTCACACTCCGGTCGCACTACAAAAGTGTCCATTTGTCGCTGTGCTTCCATACTCTGCATGGTTGGAACTACTGCTATGCCAAATATCTGCATTAAATCTCTACCCAGAAGATTCACTGGGCATTTTGCAGAAACTACAATTTTACTTTTCTGAGTCATCCCTGAAACAGGGTCTATTATCGTAATGTCACAGGAGAGTGGCTCCCGATATAGCTGTCCATTAGCTGCTTTCACTAGTATATAGTCTGGTGATTCTGTATCTTCCGGCAGTTTGGAAGGGTGTATCAGGGTCCGTGAAGCCCCTGAGTCACACAAAAATTTAACTTCCCTCTCCTCCACCAGAAGCGTCATTTCCGGTTTTGTGTCTGCTAAGTAAAGATCTAAGCTCAAAAGAGCTAGGTCCAAAATTTCATTTTCTTCTACGTCTGTGTATTCATATACATCCTCTACCCCTTGTGTCACATCCTCTTTTCCTGCTATCACATTTACACTTACCTTTTCCTGCTCACTTTCACCCAATGATTCCTGACTATCATATAGTCATTCCTCATCTTCCTTTTTTTCTGTAGTCGCCTTCTTATTTAGCCTGCAATCCCTTGCTAAATGTCCTTTTTTCCCGCACTAAAAACACTCACCCGTTTTCTTTCTTTCTTCGAAATCTTCTGATCATTTGTCAGATTGTTTATTTCCCTGGGTATTTTTCTTACCCTTTTTCCCAGTTTGTACTACAAATACTTCTGACACATCTTCTGCTGAAAATACTTGGGTTTTCTTTTTCTTTTTACTATTAAAATGCTTGTAACCTACTTGTTCGATGATCTATCATATGCTTCATAATGAAGCTACTAATAGGTGCAATGCACCCTTTCAAAAATGCATTTTTCAATTGTTGTTCATACGGGGAATCATTCGCTTGATTTTCAGGAACTGTCATGCCACTATGATTGTTAAAGCATTCTAATAATCTGGCATAGTACCCATCTACTGTTTCTTTTTCATGCTGTATGCATTGATTAATACAAGTCCAATCAGCCCTAGGCTTCCACTTTTCAGAGATTCGGTCTGTCAGACCTTTCACTCTGCCATCCAGTTCTGCGTCAGTATGTGGGAGTGGTCTAAGTTGTGCGTCACGAGGATTCCAGCTGCCACAAATCATGTGCCAATCTGGACCTACAATTTGTCTAACTACTTTTTCTACTTCCTCTCCATTCAAATGGTAACTTAATCTCATACCTTGTAAATCTTCTAAAAACTTCCTAAAATTCACTTTTGGGTGGGGAATACCTTCTGTGGCTTTCCAGATATCTTCCGGTGTCCACTATCTATAAACTAAAAGAGTCGGATCCTGTCCTGCCTGAGGATTCGGTACTTCTATGAGCGGACATATCTCTTCTTCACTCATAGCTTGTGATGCTCTATTTAACTCATTTAACTCAATTTTCCTCCTCAAGTTCCGTGTTCGTGACCTGGTCTCGATGGGATCCCTGACAAACGGTTGTGCTTTTGCAGGGACAGCTTGGTATAGCGGAGGTGGATCAGTTCATCCACTCGCTTCATATTCTGGTAACGGAAGTGGAGGGGGCGAAGGAGGGGCCGTCGCTATTACTAAATTATTATCTTCTTTGTCTAAAAACATTGTTTTTGAATTTTTAATTCTTTGCTCCCTACGATTTGCTTCCTCAAGCCACCTTTGCGCCTGAGGGACTCCTAATTGTCTCTGCTTTTTTAATTTACCTTTCACATCTATTTTTAACTGTTTTACAAGTTTCATTAGTGCGAGTTTATCTAAATTACCCTCGAATTTGTACTTATCGACCCATTTGGTATAATATTTAACATTATCGGAGCGCTGTAATTGCATATACTTCGCGTCTTTAGTTAGGGGCGTGTCCCGGGAACTTTTTGTGCACTGATTTCCCATTGGTGTCTTAGCTAAGCTGTAAACTGTTACGTAACCCTTTCTATCACGTGGTACCACAAATCTATACCTTTTTCACAGTTTATCTAGAATAACTGTCTACCTATTCTGTTTCCCTGATATATGACAAAAAACAGTAACACCTTCTTCTGTCTCTAATTTGCATAAGCAATTTACCTGACAAAAAAAAGAATAGTTCTGTAACTAGTCCCTGATCTTGAAACAAAATAAGGTAATTCCTCCTTACCTGACCCTCCATGAGTTGATCCACCGGATCGTTGACTCGTCCTCCAATCCCAGATCAGAAACAGTGGCTGGCCTCTTTCGAACGACAATTCAGTCGGAGGTCTTTCAAAGCAGAAGAGCCGATTTAGCCTCTTCTCCGTACGGATACATGCCACCGGGCCCAATTCTGACCTAGGTCCAGAGCGAGAGATACGTATTCCGGTCCGAAGGACCAATCTGTCAAAGGAAAAATATACTTTAAAAATGATCAAAACACGGTAGGTTTTGGTTAAGGCACTTTAATCTTGCAGCAAGGAAACAAAAACATGCTAATACAGAGTTTGTCTAACCAGAAACAGGAAATGCATTCATTTTTATAGGTTATCAAATTAATCCTGTCCTACCATGCTGACGTAACGAATTACCACCTTTTGGTCATCATCTGCTGACCATCTTTCCCATGATTTTCTACTAATCTAAACAATTTTTGTGTGAAACATCCTGAAGAAAACAACATGGCATTGGTTACTTTCAATTAGATACTTGTTATGTTACATTCAAGATACTATAGCTAAATCGAACACAATGCTAGCAGTTCATTTCTCTAATAAGCCTTTGTCTAACTTATCTCTAAACTACTGCAGCTGCAGAGGTTCCCATCCTCTGAACAAGGCTGTCTGTCTGGAATCATTACATTTATTCAATGGTATATTGTCTATTCATATGTTTCTGACCTAGCAGATTAACACCTGCTTCTCAAGTACATTTCCACAAGGCATAAACAAGAATATTGCTGTGCTAGCAGTTACTAGGTCAGAGGGCAACTTGCAAGTTTCAGTAAGCATGCTGCAGTTTCAATGAGGCATATTTTTGGTCTCATATGAAACTCAATTTATATAAATCACAGTGCATAAGAAATAGAATGAAAAGCATATTAAAAACACTTGATTATTAATTTGTCATTAAGCATACACATATTAATACATATTTTTCTAACAGTAGGCCCTTGGGCCAATATCCTAGTACCTACCTATGAACCTATGAACCTATACATGGGCAGGAGTACAGTACTAAATGCAAATTCAACTGTAACTCCAAGGGTGTGGTTTACCTAGCGTAAATCATGTCCTGCATTCTATATCGGTAAAACTGACAGGAAACGTAGGGAGAGGGTGTATGAACGCCTTTATGGTATTAGGAAGTGTAAACTAGAAAATGTCTTAGTCAGACATGTAGGTGAATACCCGAACCACTCATTTGGTTTTCAAGCAATAGACAGTGTCGCAGAAGATGGGAGAGGCGGACCAATTGCTTTACTCTTGGAAAAATTAGGATTGTCCTGGCAACTAATAACTCATGCCTGTCATGCTCCTGGTTTGAATGAAATGTATTCAGTAGCTTGTATATTGAAATTGAAGAGCCTTTCAAGATAGTTTATTCAGGAAGTCACAAATCTAGACATACATTCTAGAGGGTACATAGAAAAGTTTGTAGAATTTCTTTCCCTTCTTTCTCCCCCCCCCCCCTTTGCCTTGCCTTTCCTCAGCCCTGTTTATTCATTTATTATTAATTTCTGAATGCACATCATCAGGCAATTTAGGACTAGCGCTGTTTGTTTTATAAACTTCAGGAAATGTCCTTCAGACAGGTTTGTTAGATAAGATTTGTTAGATACTTAAATCTATTTAAATACTGCATGCTTCAAGCAAATAGTTGTAACAGTTTTGGTAGAGGTGATTTATGTATTAACGTTTTGATTTATTTATGTATTAAGGTATGTTTTAAGTAATAGACTTAGTAGAAGTGAAACATTTTAAATATGTATTCTTAACTATGCATTTTAAACAAGTATTTATTCTATGTATAAATCCATAATAATTTTCAACTATATTTTTCAACTATGTATTTTAAACAAGTATTTACTTTATATATAAATATAAATTCATAACATTTTACACAGACTTATAAAATTGAGAGCCTACATATTTTTAATGTAAGCAGCACACACAGCACATTATTTAGGAGCTTCATTTACTGAAATCTAAGTAACAGTGAAGCACTAACTTAATTGATGTATCATTTATCAATTACTAATCAAGCATCATAGTTTGCTTGTGTAATTAATTGATGGAAGTTGAGAGTGAAACAGGTTTTAAACCACAGTGTGATGTAACTGTTTGTGGTCTGAAGAAGTCTCGCTATAAGCGATATGAAAAATGCTTAACAAGAAATAAAGTGTAGTAGGTTTTTACAACTGGATTGTGCTTTTTATTTTACAACAGTGGAACATTATATAGCTGGAGTACTTGGTTTTCCTTTGGATTACTTCTGGATTGTGCCTCGTTCGTGAAGGGGTCTGTCCATTTTGGAGATTTATATGTAGACAGAGATGACTGAATTGTCAGAATATGTGTCTCAGGCAGGTATGCCCCTAGCCTTAAGCTGCAGTTTGCCTTCCCCAAGCAGAATGCCTCAGTATAAATGAAAAATGATTACCCTCAATAACTACCTTAGTTTCTGGTGTCATTATAAGGTGATACAGTATCTGTCAACCTGGGATGGCATGATCAGCAGACCCAATGCTTTGCCAGAGATGGTCTTCTTCTGTCACCCTGGGATTTTGGCTACTGGCCAAGGCTCATGCCACCCCCCCCATAATGACCTTTTTAGGCAGTGTCTCAAGGAAAAAATCTCTGGTGTGAAAACTACATATCACAACAACCTCAAGCTTATCCTGATACATGCTGGGTGTCTTAACATGAAATTGCACTCACTGGAAGCAGTGCTCACCTTGGAAGACTTACACATTTGTGCAGTCATGGTGACCTGGTTTATAGGTGGAGAAAGCACCCCAACTATATCAGCCAACTCTTCCTTCCACACATTCAGACCACAAACTGAAGGTGTGTACATTTCAGGAGGCGGTGTTTCATAGTCATTACAGATGAATACACATCTAGATTGGTTACACTGTAGGATTCCCTGGGAATATGTCATGTTCAAGTAAGCGATGGTAGGACACATTTGGGTGCTGTGAAGAGCACTTCTTGCTGACATCAAAGATTGAAACAATACTAATTTCATAAACTGTAATCATACTTAGGAATGGGGTCCATTCTCGTTATGGTATTAGAAACCCAAAGGATTTGAAGAAATTAAAAAAGGCAGATGATATAACAATCCTCCTGGCTGTTAAATTGGGCCCCAAAATTACCCCTTTATCCCCTTGAACCATCCTTCAGGAAATACCATCAAATATAATTACCCCTACTATCACCTGGGATCAGGTCCTTAGTGCTTTCTCTAAGACCAAATACACTGCATCAATGGGCCCAGACAAAATCCCAGCATGCTTTTTGTAATTTCTCTAAGTCGTTTGGATTTTTAATACTATGACAGGAATGGACCTCATTCCTAATCAAAGTACAATTAAAATTCATGAAATTAGTATCATTTTAATCTTTGATGTCAGCAAGAAGTGCTCTTTGTAGCACCCTAACTGTGCCCAGTAATGACTCCTTCAGCAATTCGTATGGGATTACTTGTATTGGTAACATATCTAAATACGATTGTAAGTTCTTGTCTATAAGACCCATTGCTCCTACTACTATTGGAACTGTTTGGGTATCTTTTGTCCATATTGCTCTCGTTTCTGCCTGCAAATCCTGATATTTTATGACTTTGTGTCTCTCTGTATGGAAGACACTGTAGTCACTGGGTGTGGCCATTTCAATGATTAATGCTACTTTGTTCTTCTTTTCATGGACCACTATATCTGGTTTTCTATGTATGCTTTCTTTTTTTTTAATTTCTCCAAGTTTTTTTGAGTTTTTAATATGATAATGGGAATGGACCCCATTCCTAAGTCAAAGTACGATTAAAGTTCATGAAATTAGTATTGTTTCAATTTTTGATGTCAGCCAGAAGTGCTCTTTGTAGCACCCACAATGTGCCTAGTAATGACTCCTTCTGCAGTTTGTATGGGCTTACATGTATTAGTAACATATCTAAATATGATTGTAGATTATTTTTTATAAAACCCACTGCTCCGACTACTATTGGAACTCTCTTGGTGTTTTTCTTCAAGATCCTGATATTTTATGAATTTGTGTCTCTCTGTATGCAAGACAATGTAGTCATTGGGTGTGGCAAATACAATGATCAATGCTACTTTTGTCTTCTTTTCATGGACCACTATATCCGGTTTTCTAGCATCTGTCTTTTGAACTGTTGGTAATGGGTGATCCCAGGTTTTGTAGATGTCATCATTTTCTATGATGCTTTGTGGCTCACATTTCTAATGTTTTTCAGCCACTTCAGTACCATAATGTTTGTGCAATCCCTAGTGCAACTGTCTTGCCACATTATTATGCCTTTCGGTATACCGTCTTTCTGCCATTAGCATGTTACAACCAGCAATGAGGTGTGCAACTGTTTCCAATTCTGTTTTACAAATCCTGCATTTGTCTGTTTCTCCCACATGTTCAATGGACTTTCTAAACCAATGTGTATGTAGCCCACTATCTTGGGCCACCAATATTAACCGTTCATCTCTTGTTTTGAATTTGCCTGTCCTTAGTCATTCCTGCATATCATCCAGATCAACATTAGCTTCTTCCAGTAGTTTTCTATGCTCGCAGCTAAATTTATGCATTTTCCACATTTCTTGCCTTCTCATCTGGTCCTTCAAATTATATTCTTTCTTTGTTTTTGTTTTTTTAGCACATTCAGTTGCTGTTAATTTTTATCTACTTCTGGTTTGACTTCCATTCCTGCTTGACTCCAACATGCTTCTGCTATTTAAAGCTGAGATGTCATCTTAGATTTATTCTCCTCATGTTTCAAAACTTTCACTGATTTTGTCCTGTGAGGACAATAGATATGTGTGCAGTTACATGATTGCAGATCTATACATGTAATCAATTTCAAGGGGGCCAATACCTACTTCGGAAAGGGGAATATTTAATCTGGGCATGCACTGATTTTTATAAATCCTTTGTTGCATGTGAAGCATCATTCTTGTTTTCCTGTCTAATCTATCCAAAACATTTTGGGGACAGTCAATCACTCCAAAACTGTAAGTTAGGACAGGAAAAATAAATTGCTTTATAGCTTGAATTTTGTTCCTAGATATCAATGCTGTCTTCCGGATTAATTTAAGTCTTCTGAAGTATTCCTTACTAAGTTTTATTAGCATTTGTTCATGTTTTATTGTTGATCCTTCATCAATTCTCAAATATGTATACACTCCATGTTGCTCCAGTTCTTTTATATCACATTCTTGTCCCAAACTGATGTTTTCTTGGTGCTGCAGTTTTCCTTCTTTAAAGGTTGCCTTTGCACATTTATCAAGACCAAATGACATTCTTATATCATCTATATCATCTGAAAAAGCTTTGACAACTTGCAGTTGTGCTTTCAGTTCCTCATCTGATGAGCTATACAGTTTTAAATCATCAACAAAGAAAAGATGAAAAGTGTTTACACTTTCATGTTTTCTAGGAGGCAAATTGTAGCCATGGTCTAAGCTGTTAAGTAGACAACTTAATGGGCTAAGGGCAAGACAAAAATAGCAGCAGTGACAAAGAGTCACATTGGAATATTCCCCTTTGAATTTTTATCCCTAGGACAATATTTTGTCCTTTATCATGGCTTAATTGCAAAGTGGTCTGCCACTGTTTCATGTTCACTGTAATGTAGTTGATCAATGTAGGGTATATCTTATACATTTTAAGCACTCTTTTATCCATGAATACAGGATCTTATCAAATGCTTTTTTGTAGTCAATCCATACCATACTTAGATTCTTCCCTAAATGATCCTTTGTTCCACATGATTTTCATTTATTGATGTATTGTTCTATTTCCGTAATTGAGTTTTCTTCTAAATGACCATAAACCCTGTCACATAAATTCCAGTGTACAGTTTATATGTCTTAGGAAGACATGTTCTTGGTCTATAATTTTTAGGGTAGCTTGCAGGTTCACTCTTATGAAGGAGCATTGTTTTTCCTGTTATTAGCCAGGTTAGTGCCTGTTCAGGGTGTGCATGTAAATAGTTCTTACTCATGGCTAAATCTTCATGCAACTAAAAGTTAGGTACTGCACATGGGCCTGGGGTTTTCCAGTTACAGGCTTTTCTTAACTTTCTTTCAATCTCTCTGGTTGTTGCTTCATCCCATTTCATATTCTGTACTTTTAAACTTCTTCTTCCTTCTTTTACTTCTTTTATCCATTTAGCATCTTTGTTATGTTCCACAGGATCTTCATAAATACTTCTACAAAATATATCTATTTCTTCTTTTTTTTGGTGGTCTAACAATTCCTTTCACATTGTTTTCCAGTTAGCGATAAAACTTCTTTGGGTCATCAATAAATTGCTTATTTTGTACTTTTCCATTATATTTCTCTGTGTATCTTCTATGTTTTTCCACCTGTGCTGAAATTTTTAGTTTATTTGCGATAGTGCATGATTGATCCTGATCTGTTTTAATACTGCACATTGGTTTTATCTCGTCTATCTTTCTAAGTATTTTTGTTGATCAGTTCCCTATTCTATACTCTTCTAACAGTGACACTTCTTGTCTTAATTGCTTTATAGTTTCCTCTATCTGATACTTCCATGATGGTATTCCCTCACTACCCTGTGTTCTTATGGTAGAATTTTATCAGTTATTATTTTAGCTGCACAGCGCTATATCCTGTTTACTTCTGTTATATCTTATGAATCTCTAGGGACAGTCCTAATTACTGTGTTCATTTGTTTTGTCAAACTTCTGACTTTTTGGGTTTTATTGACCTTCTGTGGTCTATTTCTTTCATTGATCTTAGTATGTCTATCTCTATGAAATCAAGCAATTCGTCTCTTAGCTCATTTTCTTCTAAACTGAGGGCACTTTTTTGTTTTCCATTTCTTGTGGGCATTCTATAGAAAGTTTATAATATCTTCCTGTTGCATGTTCTCTTCAGTTTCATCCTGGGCCATCTGTTGCTCTGTCATATGGAAACTCAATGGCCTATCAATCCTCAACATTGACTGCATCAGAGTTTCCACAGTTTCCTGTTCCTTCCTTTGCTGTCTAGCTTCAAGTGAATGTTTATACTGGTTTCCTGTTGAAGGCTCCAAAATATCTTCATATGGCACCTGACCAATTGCTTCCTGTTCCACTGGTTTCCCATTCATTTGGATGTCCATTGCTCTATCCTGTTGTGGTGCTTTCTGAATTAGATTTTCTACACTGAATCCTTCACTTCACAGATACTCCATAACCGCAGTTTCTATTTCTTTAACTTCTCCATTACTAATCTCCTTTTTCTACTTTTCCTCTTTGTCTTCTTATGTTTTGTATTGTAAAGTTTTCCATGTCTGGATTTCTTTGCCTGTATTTCTCTTCAACTATCTTTGGTGCTGCTCTTTTTGTATTGGTTAGTTTTGCTTTCTCCTTTGCATAAATGTTACAGCATATTAAATCTCTTTTTTCTTTCCATTTTCCATATTTCTTCTTCAGATGTCTCCTAATCTTCCTGTTTCTCCTTACTTTGGGGACTCATTCCACCATGCTGTGATGTAACCTGTGTTAGACCTTCTATACCAAATCCTTCACTTCGTAGGCACTCCATAACTTCAACTTCTATTTCTTTGCTTCTACTTTACTAATCTTTTCTACATTCCTTCTTTGTGATATTACTTTTTTACTTCGAAATTTTCAATATCTTGATGCCTTTGCCTGTATTTCTCTTTGAATATCTTTAGGGCTGCCTTCTTTATATTGATTAATTTGGCTTTTGCCTTTGCATAAAAATTGTACCATATCAAATCTGTTTCTTTCTCATGACCATATTTCTTTTTTATACTTTTCAAAAATCTCTAGTTTTTTATTTATGTTTTTGCACTTCCTCAGATGCTTCTTTTTCCAAACAGATCAAAATTTCTTGGTCTATATACTGTTTTTCAAAAGTCTGTTGTATTAATGAACACAAATTTTTATTTGAGGCTTTTGACAGTTTTTCTTGTGGAAGTATTTTTGTTCCTCTAATTTCTCTCTTAATCTTTTTTGTATATCTTGTTTGGAAATTCTCAGCTTTTTGCATAATAGTAACAATACATAATTTCTTTCTTATCCTCAGTAGTCTAATCTGTTGTCTTTATGGCTCTTCTTTGGCTTATCAGTTTTTGTGATTTTTGTGGACTGCTACTTCCCTCTACAATGGAGGGGGGGGGCATCCTCCCCTGGGCCTGGCCTGGCCCCATTTTAGGAATGTTTCCATATTTTGAAGATTGCACACTGTCATTTTTTCCAGTCCTCACAACAGTATGCCTACCAGGAATGGGCACTTTTTATCCTGGGTCTTGTGCACCCAGCTGTCTTTTTTAATTTTTGACCTGCTTCTGTCCATTATATATGCTATATATATATATATATATATATATATATATATATATATATATATATACATATATATATATATACACAGTCCATATATCAGTGTCTTCTTGGTGAGATTTTGTGAAAAACAGAGTCTACCTCATGAAGGTACTCACCAAGACTTAAGGATGAATTCAATTTCAGCAATACTGCTTTCCTTTGCTTCCTGACTTATCATCTCTCCATTTGGACCCCAAATGAGATGCCTTCTATATAGCGTGGAACATGACATTTTAGGGCCTCTGGAATTATTATTTCACTGTAGCCACCAAACAGGCATCGTGCTTCATGAATGGGGAAAAGCAACAGTCATCCCTCTGCACAAAGGTGAGTCATCTACAGACCCTGGAGACTACAGACCCAGAATTTTCAGTAGTCTGATATGTAAAGCCATTAAAAAAAATCCTGGAAATGATCAATAGAGATGTAGTACACCTACAGACACTGGACCAAACCCAGTTTGCTTTTGTTAAGGGCAGATCATGCTTACCCTACTTGGTGAATGTATTTGAGAAGGTAACCAAAGCAAGGGATAAGGGGGAAAAATGATTCACTCTACCTACCATGGCCTGACAAGGAATTTGACACTATAACCCCATCAGACATTGTTGACAAACTCAAGAGATTAGGTGCAAACTAATATGTGAGCTGGTGGATAACCAAATGGCTGACAAACAGGATCCAGGAAGTTAACATTGGGAAGTCTACCCTACAATGAGGCCAGTCAGCAGTGGACTCCCTTACAAATCATTCCTCAGACTGCTCATCTTAGGCATTTAGTTCTCCACAGTCACAGCCACTGCCAGTGGTGTCTAGCTGGCTACATTTGGTTATGATTGCAAATTAGGAGTTGTCATTGCATCCCACACAGACACAAATGTTATCCAGGAGGGGCTGACACAGACGTACAGTTGTCAGAGCAATGGACTAACAGTAAATGCCAAGAAATGTGCAATACTATCCTTTGTGAAGTCATGCACCCCTGGTAACTATCATATTGACAGCACACCTCCAACAGTTGACCCAGTAGTCAGGGATTTATGGACACATAGATAGTGATCTAGCCTTTTGACTGTCACGTGTCTATAATATTAGGGAAATCATTATATGTTGCGCAACCTATAAACAGAGGTATGGCATGTAAATCCAAGGAAGCCAGTGTTCTACAGTATTCAGCATTCATCATGCCTATCATTGAGTGCAATGCCACCTTTGGTATGTCACTAACCAGACCTATCCAACAACTGTGACATCCACAGATGTTCCTCACTAAACCACTACATGATGTATGTAACATGTCCTATGCAGACTTCATCAAGACCCTATCCATGCATTCTGTCTCCTACATGCTTTGGAAGGGAGGTGCATGCCTGCCATACAGGGTGGTGTCAGACTCCACTGTGGACATCCTGCATATCCACTATACAACTAGAACCAGAATTACTTGTTGTACAGATCTACATCTTGCCTGTGGTATAAATAGGACATGATGGAGAGACAGGTATGTAACCCAGAGACTATATCCTATATGGAACAGGCTCTCTATCACTGTGAAGCAGAGTTCTGCCCTAACAAAAATCAAGTGCAAGTTACAGTATTGGATGGGGAACAGGGCAATCATACATGGTTTAGGAGCAATGTCAGGAATGGACACAAGGAAAATGTAGATGGTTCATTTCTCACCCCAGCTTGTAGATGTTTCAGTTCCCAAAATCCTGCTTACACTTATCAAGGGTATCAGACTTTGACAGAGTTTATTTTATTATTTTATTTTATTTAACATTTGTTAACCAGGCTAGTCCAGCTGGATATATTTCCATTTTCAGCAGAGGCCCGAGGAGAACAGCACCAATTGTAAAACATACCACCACCACACCAAAAGGTTTAAAATAGACAAAAAGGAATTAGCTATAAATTCTAGGAATACAAAAAGACATAATATACTAGATACATCATACATTTACAGAACATTTTACAGCATGTAAGTCTAGGGCAATCCCAAGACATTATTAGAAAATACCTTTAAATCTTTGGTAAATCTAGTTTATGAAGACAGTTACTTTTCCTAAGGATTATTTGCTAGACATATTATTAGAAAAAAGGAAGATAGAGAAAAAAAAAGGAGGGTATATTAATCAAGAGGCAGGGAATACTACCAACAGGGTACATTGATAGCTCAGCAGAAAAGATATCTAATTGTTGTCAAGTAGTAGAGGTTACTTAAGTACCTTCTAATTTAGGGGAGAATATAGGAGAGAGAATAGGAGAGTGGGAGGCCAAGAGATGACGATGAGAAGTCCAGAGGATCAGTCTGGGTAACAGCAAGGGCATAGCCAGTGATTTTAAGGTATGTCTTAAGACTTTGCTTGGAGAGAGGGATGGAAGTGTGGTAAGGTCAGAGGGCAAGAGGTTCCATTGTTTTCCCACGGTATTTGAGAATAGTGAGTCACCAGCTAAGTTGTTTGACTTGGTGGTCCTAGTAAGTAGTTTATTGGAGGAACGTAAGGACTCAAGATTCCTATAGGGTGATATAAGGTTGTTTAGTACTGGTGTATTATTAGATTGATAAAAAATTTTATGAGTGATGGTAAGTTGGGAAAGTATCAGAAGGTTTTTTAGTTCCAGCCAGTCTAGTTGATGAAGGTTATGACAATGGTGAGTTCTATATGGGTTTTCAGTGGCAAATCTAGCAATACTATTATAGGAGTTGGATAGTTTGGTAAGATTACTTTTTTTTAGATTAGTATATATGGGAGCTGCATACAGTAGAGTTGAAATTAGGTGGGAGTGGGCAATAGTCTTTCTGGTAGTTGGAGTCAAGAAAGGTTTTATCCTATATAGGGAGCCCAGTTTTTTATTAACAGATTTAATAGTGTTATTAATGTGAATGTCAAAGGTGAGATTATTATCAATTCTAATTCCTAATAGTTTGGTGGAAAAGTCTGGGGATATAATGGTACCATTGCTAGATTGAATGCAGAAATCTATGGGGGGGGACTTATTGTTTGGTGTAAACAATAGTAGCTTGGTCATTTTTGTGTTCAAAAGAAGGCACCGTCTAGAGAACCATGACTCTACAGTGTTGAAAGCTGTTTGGGTTAAAGACTGAAGTTCAGATATAGAGCTGGCAGAGCATATGATTGTAGAATCATCAGCATATTATATACAGGTGGTTAGAGGAATGGCTATTTGAAGGTCATTGATGAATAATGAGAATAGGAGCGGACCAAGAATGGATCCTTGAGGGACTCCTAGGGAAATGGGAAGGTGAGAAGATAGTTGATTGTCCCAAAGGACTGCTTGCTGTCTATTACTAAGGTAGGACTTAAACCAGAGAATTGCTTTGGTGTCAAGAGAAAAGGATGACAGAGTATTCAAGAGTAGGCGATGGTTAACCATATCAAAGGCTTTAGACAGGTCGAGAAAGAGTGCTGATGAGAGGCTGTTATTATTGCGGTTATTATTAATGGTGTTGGTGAAGGATAGGAGAGCTGAGGTGGTACTATGATAAGGCCTGAAACCATGCTGACAGTTAGCTAGAATGTTATGTTTTAGTACGTGGTTCATAAGCTGTTGGTGAATACATTTTTCCATAATTTTGGCTATTGGAGAAAGGAGGGCTATAGGCCTGTAGTTAGAATAGTCAGTAGCATTACCTCCTTTGTGTAAGGGAATAATATGAGAGATTTTCCAGAGATCTGGAATGGTTTCTTCGGTTATGGTATGATTAATCAGGATGGATATAGGATAGGCGACTACTTTGGCAGCTTGCTGAAGGTATTCAGATGGTAAGTTATCGGCTGAGGGGGTACAAGGTTTGAGTTTGTGGATGAGTTTATAGATGTAGGAGGTAGGGATGGGTTTTATCTGGAATGTAGGCTGAGTATGAGGTAGGGAGTTAGGTAGATCAGAGTTATCTGTTGCTAGTTGGTTGGCTAGAGATTGTATGGTATTTGTGAAGAAAGTGTTAAAGGTATTGGCAGTTTGATGGGAGGTATTGTTTTCTGACCCTAGAGGGGAAGGAGTGCTAGATTGGCCAGGGTGAAGGAGGTTATTTATGCTTGCCCAGAACTTTTGTGGATTAGTGTGGTGATTTTGCTGCAGTTTGCAAAAGTAGCTTTTTATCAGAGAGAATTGCTTTTTTGTAGCATTTCTCAACTGTCTAAAGGTTTGTTGATCTGGGATATTTCTGGTTGCTCTCCACTTAGTCCAGGACTTATTTCTAAGTAAATTTTTTTGTCTGGTATCTTTTGAGAGCCATGGGATGCATGGCTAGGCTTACAGAAACCCTTGTGTTCATTAGCCTGTTAAACACATATGAACCTATGAACCCATGATCCTATACTGTTTTACCTTTATGATGACATTTTTCTACTGTGCTGACATTCACTTCTGTGCTCTGATGTTGATGGGTTAATTGTATATGTTTACCCATAGGTGTGCCCTACACAATCCTGACAGTAACATGTAAACATTTCTATGAGACACCTGTTATTGTGTGACTAGACAGCCATTACAACAGCATCCACTGTAACGTGCACACATTATTATGGTACAGTCATTATAAATAGCAATGTACAATATCTGTAAATGACCAGTAAAAGTGGCATGTCAGAAGCAACACTGGATGAAACAAATTCATATTAGTATAGATAGTTACCTTGTGCATCAGACACATAGCTTTATTTCCCTCCATCTGTGAGAAAGATGATAGGGATGTAGCACAGTTATCACCACTTGCACATGGTGTTATGTGGGGGTGCAGGAGGCCTGGGCTGACCCAATAGGTTGACAAGCATGTGTGTGAGTCAGCAAGGGAAGCAGGCAAGATGGATGTAGCATGTGTTTCTGTAGGGGACCTAAATATGACAATGGTGTGTGAGTGTCTGCTTGAACACAGCCAACATCAGGTTAGCCCCATGTGTCTGTATGTTGGACAGCTGTGAGCTGTACATGGTAGAGCTGACAATTCATTGTCTCCACCCCCAAATATGTTAACTGGCTCTGCCAAGAGTTGCACTGGCACCTCCACCCCCAATGTCAGATGCTGTGCTACTACTTGAGGGTGACTGCTGTCTCCTAGGAATATGTCCTCCATGGGAACACCCAGGACAATGAGCCCATAGCCTGCCATGTCTGGGTGTGAACAGCACACTCCCCTCTGGAGCTCTGGATGTATTGCCATTGTAGGAGCATGACTGTCAACGACCATGATGACTCTCAGCAGATGTAGTTGCTGACCTACATCCATGAGGCTAATGCTCAGCTCCAACCAGATGTTCCATCAGAGATTAAATGCGTTCCAAGGCAGATAGTGTGAGATCTGTCTCAGACCATCTTTCCACTACATCAGTCAACCATTCCAGGGTATCATCGACATGGTGGAGGCAGTTACAGATGTCAGACTGTGCTGCATCCTTAACCCTGAGCATCTGTTGGGAGTTCTTTTCTGAATGTGCCTGTGCCTCCATGATGGCCCTAAACAAATGCCGAGTGACACATGAGACACCTGCAACAGGTGGTGAAGGAACAGCAGGCCTCCTATGAACACCCCCCATCAATTTGCCTCTGTGGAACCTCTCCAACTGTTTGACTATGGCCAGTGGCAATAGTCACTGCAGCCACTGTAGCCAGACTTCACTGTTCAATATCCACACTCTCCAACTGCCCAATATCTGTGGCCACAGGGGACAGGGTATGTGTAGGAATACTGGCTGTCTATGGTGATAATGAGAGCAGATGAGGGATTCCAACCTCTGTTTCAAATCCAGCCCCTGCAACCCCAAGATGTGCCTCTCTTTGGCCACCATCATCATCAGAGTCTGAAGAGACACTGACATCAGGTCATGAAGGGGACAAAGATCAACCTCTCTGGTTACCTGTGATAAAAAAGGAAAATCTTAATATTAATACCCACACTACTATACTCTGCAGTACTATGTTACAATTTATATTAAGCTGTATACACAGCTGACAGTATTACACACTTGCATAACCCACAACTGCATATAGTAGAACATGAGGACATTATTTTCTAACCAAAATCTGTGATTAATTGGAAATAAAAGTTCTTTTAAAAATAATATCATGAGTTAAACATACATGATGTACACTGTTGACATTCTGCAAAACTCTGCACAGCTGACAGTTATAGCAATCTGTGATGTGCTGATAAGACTATAAAATCAATCATTGTGGTCACACCTACAAGGCATAGGTATGAGTCTAAACTGTATACAGTCAGGAAATATCTGTACAGCTGGCAGTCATGCAGGCAGTACATCAATCCAACCAGCAGGCCTGGGATGACACTTTAGAGAATACATTGAACTAAATCTACATCACTGACAAAATAGTTTGTGCTTACCAGTAGCAAGAGCATGGCCTCTTCTTATTCCTGATGATCTTGAAAAAGTTTGAGGGAGAGGTAATATAAACACCAGTGCAGGCTATATAACAGGGGTAATACGTCCAAATATCTCACATTTACAGTAGCTGCTATGTTAACAGGAATGTGGTTCACAGTCTGTGCATGAACTTAAAACTGCAGCTAACCTCCTCCTCCCCTATAAAACAATGGTCACCCACGTAAAACTATGTACACCCTGACATGCTGACTGCTACAGTATTCCAATGCTGATCCAACACAGCATACCTGGACGGTCCTTTTGAATGGAAACAGTGGCACCCACATCCACAACTTATTGACTGATGGATGCTTATGACCTGCCCTGCATTGCAAGTTACACCAGGAACACTTCTGTGGCTGACAGAGGTTGCTCTGCTGCAGGTCTACCACCAGTCACCTGATGATCCCTGGCCATGTCTGCATACCAAATTGATCATATCTTTGGCACAGTGTCGCACCAGCTTATATGTGAGATTCTGGTAACCCATGGCATTAATGTTAAGCACCAGTTTGTCCCACAAGGCTGCATGTTCTTCCCTATTTGCCCTCCATCTAGACAGCAGTACCTGATAGTGTTGTCTCAAGGCCTCAATGATGTGGTCATTTTCTGCCTCACTGGAAGGTGCACAGCGTCTTGCATGCAGAATATCCCATGAAATAGAAATAATTGTGAACACATGTCAGGATCACATATGTGGAAGTACAGTAAGTAGAGATGCAGCAATAGAAGAAGGCGATTAGTATTCACTGCTTGATTACACATCTCATATTCAACAGTGTGCCAAACATGCAAAGGTTGTGGATGCCAATAGGATAGTCACACTAGTGACCTACACCTGTTTGTGCCATGACAGATCACACATCCAACACAGGAGTGCATTGATGTGTGCCCCATAGCAAGAAACCCACCCCCATAACATATGTGCAAACAACAGTGCAAACCTTTCAACCATACCAAATTACTCGTTTTTTACTGAGTTTTGGGGTCCAAATGAAGGGGTGCCATGATTCCCGAGTGGCACCCCTTCATTTCCGATTTTTTCTTTTGGTTTGCTTAATGTTTTCAAATATTGCGCTGTCGAGCTGACGTTATCACGTGCGCGATGACGTCAGCTCCGTCAGGGCTGTCAGCCAGTTGGAATTGAGCTCCTGCAGCTCACGTCATAATTTCTGGCTCATTTGGATTACTTGCTTAGTTCGGATATGCGAGCAGGAAACAAGAACTCATCTAGATTACTTGCTGTCATTGGGGAAGCAGTTTTGTGGATTCATGTGGATTACCTGCTCATTTTGGGCCAGAATTATCATTGAGGAAGCAGCAGCAGCAGCTCCTTGTGCATCATTGTATTTATTACGAGCATTGGATTTCTGTGGTCGTTGTATGAAGCAAGTATTATTGGGGAAGCAGCAGCTTGGGCCGGGAGCTGCACTCGTTGAATGGATCAATTAATTAGTAAGTGCACATATCAAGGGATGAGAGATTGCTGCTCTGTAGAGTTAACTAATTCTTTAGTGATAACGGTGTGTGTGTGTGTGTGTGTGTGTGTGTGTGTGTGTGTGTGTGTGTGTGTGTGTGTGTGTGTGTGTGTGTGCACTTTGGCTGAGTTCAGTAATGCTTACATTTTAGCTGCTCTGTAGAGTTAAGTAATTCTTTAGTGAGAACGGTGTGTGTGGGTGTGCGCTTTAGCTGAGTTCAGTAATGCTTCCCTTTTAGCTGTTTTCTAGAGTTAAGTAATTCTTTAGTAAGAATGGTGTGTGTGTGTGTGTGTGTGTGTGTGTGTGTGTGTGTGTGTGTGTGTGTGTGTGTGTGTGTGTGTGTGTGTGTTTGTGTGTATGTGTAGAGTTCAGTAATGCTTTAGCTGTAGGTTTTTAGCTACTCTAGTCTGTAGAGAGTTAAGTAATGTTTTAGTGAAACGGAGTGTGAACCTATTAGCCAGCCCTACTCAGTTATCAAAGCTGGAATAAAAATAAGTAAATAAAGTCTTTGTAGACAATAATGTTTCATATAAACTCCTTATACATTCTTAGAAAGGTAGTATAGCCTGTTGGAATTGAGCAATTGAGCTCACGTGAGTGCATTTCTGGCTGTTTAGAAGCAGGAATGGTGCTGCTGGTTCAGCGAACAAGCTGCAAGGTGACTGCTGCACTGTAGGGTGTGTGAAAGGAAACCTGAGGACTTTGCACACTTCTGGAAACAAACCCCAGGGCTGCAGAATGTGGAAATGGAGGTATTTAATTTATTTTGCTGTGGCTGAAATGATTCTAATGATTATGCTGTGGAAGAGAACAGAGGTATTTATTAGGTTGTGGTTGAACTTCTGGAAACAAGCCCTGGGGTATTTATTATGCTGAAATGAAGGTTGTATTGTGCTGAATTATGGCTGTATTATGCTGAACTGAAATGTATTATGCTGAACTGAAGGCTGTATTTATTATGCTGAACTGAAATTTATTATGCTGAACTGAAGGCTGTATTTATTATGCTGAACTAAAATTTATTCTGACCTGAAGGCTGGAGTGTGTGAGTGTGTGTGTGTGTGTGTGTGTGTGTGTGTGTGTGTGTGTGTGTATGTACATTAGTGTTTATGGTAAATGGGTTGCAATAGTCAGATAATGGGACATTGGAATGGCTGCAGGGGGTCTCTGGTGCCATATTTTGGTTGTCTGTTCTTCAGTTTGCATTTGAAAGTGGTATCCCACAATTCCATTGGAATGGGCAGGGTTCTGTAAATATGTATGCAAATTTTATGTTAAACAGCATACAGATTTGTACCTATTTTTCATGGGCCTTGTCCAGATTTTTGATGTTTCCAGGTTGAGAGGTATGAAACAGTGCCAACCAAATATCAGTGAATTTTTACAACTGCTAACAAAGGAAGTATCCAGGAAACCTGTGTACCTAGTTAGCACACAGCGTAATACCATTGCTGTACTCTACATCCTCTATAGAAATAACATAGCTGGAGATCAATGGCATGTAATCAGTACAGTTCTAAGAAAGGCTTACTGACATAATCCCCTTTCCCCCTAAGTATATTCAAACATATGCATCATGTTGGAAACAAAATGGTTACATAGCTGATGGAGTACAGTACTCCTCTGTTGAAAGATACAGCTATAATAGTACTGTGTCAATCAGTTAACCATACAAACTAACTCTCACACACAATGGTTCCCCTAGCTATGAGTTTGCCATTTTAAGATGGTTCTCATTAGCAGGTGATTGCCTCCATGGTTCAGGTATTCTACGTGCATCATACACAAGTGATTTCCAGTATAACCAACCAATCCCATGCAACTGCTCAACAAGATATAAGGCCTCATTGTAGATTCCATCCCTTTTCTCATATGTTGGGGTGGAAATTACTGGGGTAAAGATACTACATCAGCCCAGAAACAATGTTTGCAGCAGTTATTTTTTACATACAGATGTGTGTATGCTACAGGATGAATCTGCTGCTGCTGTAGGTGATAGGCATAGTTAGAGAGGCTTCAGAATGTGCAGGACAACAACACGTAAGGGTAACTATGGGACTTGTGGGAGCCTTAGCATATAGCCAGAGCCTGATTGAGGGAACCCATCCTAGTGGAAATTAAGGTATGTGTTTAAGGTGAGCATGTTAGCCAAAGCTATCATTAACAGAATGAAAGGCAGCATGCTTGATGCGTGCTACATAATGGTAGGGGTACATTAAAAATTATGTCAACCAGTTAGACAACTACCAAGTCATGTTTTATGTTATGATAGTCATCTGGAATGTGTGTGCTGGCAAGCCTTGCTTCTAGCATGACCTCCATATATGTATGTAACTTATGCTGCTGTGGTTGTCTGTAACACCACTGGCAATTCATTGTGGGCTGAGGTCTGATATGGCTGGGCTTCATTTAAATTATGTACTTCAAAATCCTCTGGGAATTCATAGTAATGCATGACCTGAAATTCTATGCACTTTCTAGTGTTGTAATAGGAATAGTTTAAATGCAGTCCTATCTGTAGGCCTTTGACTTCCATTATTTTGAGGCAGGAATTCAAACTGTACTGCACTGGGTGAATAAATAGGTGATGAGATAGTCATAAACATCACAATTTATACTGGTGATGTACACATACATGTATTTTAAATGCTAGACACAGCTGTTTTTGAACCCACGACCATGTGGACCAAAAAGTAATGCGTTACAAAGCATTTAACAGATTGATCTACTGAGTTACTATTGCAGGAGGTGTAGTTTTACATGGTGTACATATAATTGCACACTTACATGCTGTTACATACCTCACTGACATTTATTATTATGTGTATGGCTTTATAGTGATGTATTTCTCTACAAGAGTCCCAGATAAACTCCTATGTTTCCATTAATCTTTTATCAGATTTGTGCAATATGGCGGGATGCAGAGCATCTCTTAAATGTGCTTAATGACAAAATGATAATGACTATGTTTTGCTTAAAACACCTGTGCTAGTTAACTGGCTGTGTGGCTTGACAGGTTAATGCACTGTTCTTCAGGGGCAATGGTACTCTGTTCAAAATATGGTGCAGGTGTAATCTTTGAATGTGATTACTATGTTTTCCAATACATACATTGATATACCACCATTTTGTGTAGCTTACCAATGCTGTGCATTATGTAAAATCTCTTTAAAGAAAATAAAAATTGGGGCGATAGGATAATTGTGAAATGGGGTGCAAGCAGGGGAAAAACATAGTGAAAAGCAGGCGTGTATATGCAGGAAGGGTGTAGGAAAGCACCATAGCTATCCATTTCTTCAAAGGCAACAAGTGTGCACTTTGACTGTTTTTTTAGCTGAATTTGGACTGTCACCCCCAGAGAGAGGGACAACAACATAAGTGTGTTGTTAAGCCAATTGGACCAAATTAAGTGTGTCCATTGGACATGTGTGTGAAATGAAGAGCTATGTATGGGACATTTTTTTTTTTGGGGGGGGGGGCAGGTGCCTGTTTTTTTTTTTTAAGGATAGAGTGGACTGCTAGGTGTGAGGAAGGTAAGTTGGGAAGGTGAAGAAGCTTTTGCAGGCAGACAAAACAGACAAGGCAGCAGACAAAGTTGGTGTGTGACACAAGATGGGGTGAATACCTTGCTTGGGGAGGGTGCTGTGGAATCCCAGTCCTATGGACATCAGACATAGTTGCAGTGTGACTCAAGTCCTCACCCATGGGACTGTCAGGACTGCAACTTCACTGCTCCTTTGGTGGTAGTGGTTGACGCTGGTGCCTGAGATGAGAATGCCCCACCAGGATGGATAGCATGCTCTCCATACAGTGTAGGTGGCCACCAACAGTTTGGTGCACAAGCCTACGCACCATGCCTGGTACTTGGGCTTGGATGACAGAAGCACCCCCTCCACCTCAACTCCCAGAGGCGGTACCACCCCATCCTGTGGGGCAGAACTACCCAAAAGAGGAGGTAGTGCAGGAGCAGCAGAGGGGGCATCACCAGGCTGCGGCCTAGATGTGCTGGGCCCCTGTGCTTCTGCTGGGTGAGCCAAGGTAGGTGGATCACCGGGAACCAGCCTACCTTGTTGCGCTGTGGTAATTGAAATATAAACATAAGGAAAAATAAATATAACCAAACCAAATATAATTAATAACATAAGAGAAAACAATAATGAATAATGGAAGCATATTAAAATAATATAATGAGGAACACAGCAATAAATAGTGTAAATGAAAGTTTTTTAACAGCAAAGCAATATTAAATTATACATAAGGCCAACATAAGAGGTAATTACAAATAATATAATAATAAATGATAATAAATATAATTAATAAATAAAAGAAGACAATGGGTGTGGTTAGTGAAAAAAGAAGAACATTAGTAACTTCAGAGATAATATAACTACACAGACTACAACTACATACTTCTAGATATGTTAAATTTCACTTGTGAGAAGATTGACTGCTTATATTGTATATATGATGTTCCACTTACATAGCTCTTAACCTCTTAGCATGGGACATTATGGGCCAAGCCATACATAATGGTGGTACAAAGGCGCAATGACAGGGAACATTTTTACATACTGTGCTCATACAATAGTGGCAAGGTGTTCTGATAAAACATTTGCCATTACATTGCTTTTCAAGTAATGTCATATATCTGCAAATCAAAGGACTAAACAAATGGGACAATATTCCTTACATTCCACAAAAATTGTGACAGTTGAGAGGTATGTTCATATACACTAATTACACTAGACAGCTTGACATTTCTCAGTTGGCTGGGTTGGGATTAGAACCCACAAGCATTGACTACAGGAATGCTGAAGTTTTATTTTAAAAAGTAAATTATCAGACAACCATCTCCTTTAAAACTTTTGATCCATTTTGTGTCAAGTCATGGATTTACACACGTGCATAGCTGTGTAGGAGAACCATTATTTTACACATTTACCCTATTAATTTATTAACTGCAACCAGCAGCATATATTAGACAAAATG
This sequence comes from Protopterus annectens, assembly GCF_019279795.1. Classification (NCBI taxonomy): domain Eukaryota; kingdom Metazoa; phylum Chordata; order Ceratodontiformes; family Protopteridae; genus Protopterus; species Protopterus annectens. The sequence continues at coordinate 1,022,352,735 of NC_056728.1, read as the reverse complement.
AGCAGAACACAATCTTGACCCTTAATCTGGGTATTGCACTGCATTTATTTATGACATATATGTTGACACATTATTTAGTACTTCACATTAATCAGTTGTCTGGTGTTGCATTAGAACTCACAAGCAGTGACTATAGGACTGCTGAACATTTTATTTGAAAACCTTAAATTAGCACAGCAACATCTCCTTTTACACTTTATTGATGTATGTTGTTTCAAATCTTGATTTACACATGTGCATAGCTGTTTAGGAGTTCCATTGCCTTACACATTTACCCTGTTCATTTATTAACTGCAACCTACAGCATATATTAGACAAAATGAGCAGAGCACAAGCTTGACCCTTAATCTGGGTATTGCACTGCATTTATTTATGACATATATGTCAACACATTATTGAGTACTTCACATTTATCAGTTGTCTGGTGTCAGATTAGAACCCACAAGCAGTTACTAAAGGAATACTGAACACTTTATTTGAAAAAAATAATTATTAAATCATCATCTCCTTTTAAACTTTATTGATTAATGTTGCTTCAAATCTGGCATTTATACACATGGATAGCTGTGTAGGACTTCTGTTAACTTACTTGTATGCCCTGTTCATTTATTGAGTGCAATCTACAGCATATTTCAGACAATGAGCAGACCAGAACAGTGACTCTTAATCTGGGTAGACCACAACATTAACTAATGGTTGGAAGCTATGCTACACAGTACTGCATGCTTACTTGCTTTAACTTGCTTTATTATTTCAGATATGCACTCACATATTAGTAAAGCTGCATGATGTCCTAGGTATTTCATACCTGACTGTTAAGACTGCAGAATCTGTATGTACTTTATTGTATTATTAAGTTATGCATTAAGTTATTACTTTAATGATTTTCATACATACCACGTGCTTGCCTCATCCTGGCCAAACACCTCACATGGGACTGTACATTGTGAGTCCTCTCTTCTTGCAGCTGTGGTAAGAGAAGCAAACCTTTATGCATACCAATTTTGCACAGATTCAGCTTGTATATTTATAAATTACTGGAAACCATATTTACATATCTGTGGGATGTGCCCATCCCTAGCCCCTTGGACCCACTTGTCCAAGGTTCCCCTCTTCCTATGATACAGGTTGTCATAGTGGTGATGACACTGGTCACCAGTGGGGGGGGGTACCAGTTGTACTGGTTAGGTCCCTGATCAAACTATCCCAGGCCTCAGACTTACACGCTGAGAACTGGTAGTTACCCTGCAATGGCCAGGGTTTGTGTTGTTGTACAAGGAGTACAATAAAAACCCTGAACTCCTGCACACCCCACTTTTGTGCCCTAAAATGCCCTTCCACACCAACTCCAGCAACCATACCCACAGACAATGTTATGCTTCAAGAAATGATGTTGAATTCCCACCTATTGGCCTTTAAATAGGCTGCATTCCCACCCTTGCACGTCATACTGTAACATTCAAAAATGCGCCGATCACTTAGCATCGAGCAAACTAAATCATGTTTAAGTGAAGCTTAGCAATGTGCAAACTGGGAAAGACCACTGACTATGTTTAAGTGCTGCTTAGCACTGCACAGCTTTTCTAAATGTAACAATTATTTAATTTAAAGTCAACAGATGTTTCAGTCACCTGACACAGTTTCACTGCATTATATGTAAAACAACTATATGTAAATAGCATTACTAGCCAGAACATTAACCCAGAAGCTGCTACACTACTCATGACTCAATCTATCTAGCCACTGGGATACTAAAGGAACTCAAATATCTTCAGATATAATGAGAAGGTGCCTGAAAGTGTAGAACAGCCTTGCTGCACTGGATTGCCCGTTGCTAAGCACAGCAGACCTAAAACAACTGAATACATCTGGATTCTATTTTTAGCTGTCGATCAAATGTCTACTGATAAAGTATGCCTAGCTAAGCATGGCGCTACCCTGCGCAAACAAGCACATAAAAAACAAAACAAAAAAAAAAACAATTATTTACCAACACTGAATGCATCCAGTTTGTATTTTTAGATGTCTAGCGGATGTCTGATGTACATCTGTGCCAAGCTAAGCATAACTATGCAATGCTCCACACCATGCAAACATGCACATTAACGTAAAAATAAAATTAAAATGCAATTTAATGAAATAAAATGTCTTGTACACCTTTCAGTCAAGGTGGACAGGCCAAAAGGTGTGTGGCTGCACCATCAGTCTTACAAGGATTCAATATCCATGTTGCTGTGACCTCCCTTAAGCATGCACCATGATTAATATGTATGGCACACTGCCGAATGTGAACCGTGGCTGTGTACCTGGATACATTCTATGTAGACTATATACAGAGCCTACATGGACTTTATTGAACCCTGGGGATTGTCTTTTGTCTGTAAGACCAAATGGATTAACTTAATATGAATTGTCAGGGGAGCAGAGAAATATATATTTTTCTATTTAGGATAAAGGAAATGGTTCAATGATTCATTGAGATAGCTGCCAGAAAACACTGTACTTTGAATATTGATGCTTTTTATAGTTTACAGTTTCCATTTGTTCATTGCTTTCTTGTTTTCTTTCTTTTTGTCATGTTTTTTTCAGAGTTAGTTATTGTGTGTGTGTGTGTGTGTGTGTGTGTGTGTGTGTGTGTGTGTGTGTGTGTGTGTGTGTGTGTATGTGTGTTTGTGTGTGATCAAAGACATTACATGTTTCTGAACTGTAAGAGGATCTGGAAAATTACATTTTATTTAAGGTAAGAAACAAAGGTTAATTGTTTCTTATTGGAATTGATGGAAAAGATTGTTATATGAGATAATGGTATCTTCATTAAATTTCTTGCCATAGGTAAGAACATGGGAGCAGAGATACAGTAATTTTGGTTGTCGCTTCAGTGAATAAGGAATATTGGACACCTTCCATTATAATGCAGGCTATATGATGGCAGTGAAGTGATATTTGCATGGTATACAGTCTTCAGTTTTTATCCCTCCATGTTTATCCATTAAATGTTTCACCTGGATCATACACAGCAGTGGTATGTTGTATTATGTTTCTGTATGTGGATACAATGAGGCATTGTATTTCTGGGTCGAACTTAGTCAGTTTATCAGATCCAAATGCTGCAGACTCTAGTAGTAGGCCAACACCATTGGCGTTAATGGAACTGCTGAGTAAGATGTGTGAAAATGTCATCCATATAGCTGAAGGGGTAGGTTTTTAAGAAATGCTCAGTATTGTTTTACACTCATTATCTACACCATGCAAAGGTACAAACCAGGAATAAGGCTATGTTGGTTAGAATAATTAATGCACCGAATTTAACATTTTAGTTAGTGCTTTCAGATCATGCTCCATCTTATGTCACTCCCAGGGTCCCTCTTTCTAGTCTCTGGCTTTTTATTCACATGCTGCTGATTCAAGTCCATGTAGAGTCAGTGGTGCAGATCATGGACATTAATGGGGTATGAGGCTAATGATAAGTCCTATTTCTCTACTTTAGATTGTGTCAGAGGCTACAAACCTTTTGACACAATGGGGAAAATGCTCCTGCTAAAATGACTAAAGAGTCTCAGAGTGCAAAAATGTAGTGGGACTAAAGGAATTAGATTATGTATGTATATACCTTCATTAAGTCAGAATAAACCAGAAAAATAATTAGCAAAAACAGAAGTTGTGTTGAAGCTACCTAGCTTGTTTATAAAGGCATTTTGAAGTCAGGTTTGCAGACATCAATGCAGTGTAGTTAGATACAGTGCACAAAAACAGAGCACCCTGTCTTGGGTTTACGGTTTACTTACAGGAGATTATGGATGTCTTCAGGATGCATTTGGTGAAACTTTGCCAAGCCCCAAATAATAAGATGTCACTCACTTTTACAATGATCACAGAAGCCCAGGATAGATTATCTGCCTTTTTTTCCTTTAAGAAGTATAGATTATAAACTACACTTTGAAAATCAATAAGTTCTAAAAAGCAGCAGGCCTTCCATCAGAGCCATATAAATGCTAAGGCTAGAGATGCAGAAATACCTGTATAGCTATGTGGGAAGACTTGAAGCTATTCAAATGTTGAAGGCATACAGCAGCACTGATGATTCATAAGCCCATATAGGCATAGATTAATGGGTATGATCAATTATACTAAAATTAACATAAATTCTAAAATCTTCATGGTGTTCTAGGCAAGACGATTATGTGCAGTATTTCCTGGAATTATCCACCGGGACCACTATGGTTTTGTGAAGGGGGTCATGCATTTGATAATATCTGTAAGACATTGATTCTGAAAAAATACTTAAATAATGATGGGAATACATGCATGCTACTCAGCCACCGGTGATGGAATTATCTCTTTACAGTTTTAAGTATGCTGGTCAGTTCCTTAAAATATTATAGTAATTGCTTCATGGTATATTTACAGTGGTTAAAACGTAGGTGTAAACGTGGAAATGATTAAGACAAAAATACATGTTGTCCATTATGTTTTGGTTACTGTGCCTGGTGTACCATGGTGAGCCATTATGTCTGCTATGGGAAGTCCTCAGTAATTCTGGAGAAGTCTTAAGTTATTATTCAAGGAATATGCAAAGGAGCACCTTCAAGAAAGCTACACACCCTTGGATGAGTCATGTACAGAATATATATTTGTATGGGGTTGTTGTTTTAAAAATGTGTACATATAGCTGGCATCTACTGATCATAATTCAATGGCTGCGCATTCACTATTGATGCTGAACAATCAAAAGGCTGAGGGGTATATGTCACCACTTCAGGAGTTTGGTTTAGTTCTCTAGTACTGACACCACAGCATACATGAGTCATTGGATTCCTAATGCTTTTATGTATGGGTGTAACATAGGATATTTTCCAGAGTTTGGGTACATAGTTTTCAACAATTGATCTGTTTATGAGAGTGGAGATTGGGATAGCAATAGCATCTGCTGTGAGTTTCAAGAAATAGCTGGGGAGTAGATTGGCTGCTGTTGATGCGTTTTTTAGTTTGGAGAGCATGCTTTTGATTGAAGTGTTTGAAACTGTTTTGAGGGTAAAGCTTGTATTTGTTAGCTTTCTAATGAAACAAACTGTGGGCTCATTTGCCTTAATTGATGGCAGCATGTATCAAAAAGTTAGATTTCTATTGATAAGAATTGTGTTTAAAACAATCTAATGTACAAACCATTCTCATTTCCCTAACACTTAATTTCATTCCAAAAGAAATCATACATATCTGTAAAATAAACGCATTCAATAACTGAATAATCTTGTGTTCCTACTGTGTACCAATTCAAATATCACCTCATCTTTGTAGCACTATTTCACATAATTTTTCTTTCATTATGCATTACATTATACAATAAAAAACTTCATTCATTGCATATTCTACATAGCAAATATATAACTGGTACATCCTTTGTGACAGAAAGAAAGAAAATTACATTTCCCATAATAATAACTATATTGTATCACTTTAATAATAATTTCAGATAGTCCTTCCATATTCCATTTCCTTTAGTATTTTTCTATACTATTTAACAGTAAGAAACATGCTGACAAGTGTCTTCCATATTTCTATATTCATAAATATATAATCATTCCCACTACTGATCATGCTTCATAAATGTTTTACCTACCCTTTTACAATAAGCAAGAAGCAAAAAAAAAAAATCCAGTTGAGAACTTTTAATATTTTTCCTTGCATATTGCATAATTGCAAATAAATATATTTTTGTTAAAATCTAACCCTTTTCTAAATAATGCAAACATAATACTTTATATTATACACAATTATCTTTGCTCCTCAATACCAATCTGTTAATTTCCATGTTCTAATGTTATTGTAGATTATCAGCAATTTATGATTTCCTTTAAAACCAAACAATTTATTTTAGATTTCTGATTTTACCAAACATATTACTTTTTATTTTAAAAGAGTTATTTCTGAAACCTTTTCAATAAGGATTTTTTAAACTTTCTTTAACATAATGATGCCAGGCATCCCTCCCAGTGCACCATATTTAACTGCCCTTTTCTTTTTTTTTTTTTTTTGCTATAATATGCCACTTTTCATTGGATTTACTCTTAATCCCCAAATTCCTCTGCAATATATTTCTAGTTACTCTTATTTTCCATTTCTCCTTGTATCATATAAACACCTGTCAAATAATTTGTTTGCCACAGCACAGCCAGTTTTATTAGAGATACCATTTTCTCTCATGTTTTATAATCATCAAGTCATGAACTAATAATTATCATTTCTTTATAAACATACCTCCATTAGCTATATTCACCAAACTCAATACCTGATAATTTTGTTGTATCAGCTATTTTAATCCTTCCTTGTTTGGCACAATAACCAAATCTCAGACTTTTATTATCATTTAAATGCATTCTAAACTGTTTGCATTCTAATCTGAAAGTACTTACTGTTCTAATTTTTCACATGCTGCCAAAACCAAACTGCATTGCCAACAGATGACAATATTTGTGGCATACAGTTAATTCCATATAATTCCATAACTTTTTTCCAACTTCTCTTGACAGTAATTATTAACCTGTACATTGAAATTGCAAATTAAACCTACTCTATATTTCAAAGTGAATTGTCCTTTTATGATCATCTCTACGGCAGCATTCATGTATTATGTATAAATGCACATTAGCCTATTTCAACCAATTTTGCATTATTATTATTATTATTATTATTATTATTATTATTATTATTATTATTACCATTACCCAAGACCCACTTTTTTAAGCATTTGCTTGGCTCCATGGCATAAAGGTATGCAGTTTTGGCTATGACCGTGATGACCCAGAGTTCATTACCAGTGTGGATGCTGGAGTGCCCAGGCAGAGGAGAATGGGAGTGAGTGGCAGATGTTGGTTGACTCTGCCTGGGAGGAGGTAGGTAGACAGCTCTATTGCAATGCTAAACTCTACTTAAGAGGGACTGGAGAGTGACATGTAGCAGTAAGGGCTGGACATGGGCTTAGCTTTTCTAAGGTGTAATTGTATGGTAGTCTTCAAGGTTCATGACTGGGGATATGTATACCTACAGAGAAGGTGTAGCAAGCCTTCACATCAGCTGTTGGAAGACAGAGTTAATGTCTTAACCAGAAAGTACTCTGATGGCTGCCTTGGTGATTACCTTTATAATTAGCCTTTGCCCTATGTGGAATGAATGGGTCAGCTGATCACACAGGGCTAATGGACATCAGGAAACAGAAGGATAACAAGTAAATAAAAATATCATTGTTTTGTTGTCCATACCTAATGCAGCAATATATTTCAAAACCAAGTCATATACCTTTTCCAGGTTTGTCATAATAATTACTCTATTTTTTTTTATTTCTCACTTCCTGTACTAAGGAAGATAAGTCAGGAATTGTAATGGACACCAAGTTCTGTTCTCTTTTCTCATTTATACAGCCCCCAATAGCCACAACATGTCTTTTTCAAACACTACATATATGAAGATGTTTTCTAATATTTATTTTTATTTTACATTTGTTAACCGGGGGTGTATGACTGATCCGAAAAGGCTCTTTTGCAGCAGAGGCCTGGGGAGAAAAGCTCCACATAAATAAAATTACAGATACATTTAGATATTTAGACATGATCAGTATACACACAAATTACAATAGACATGTTTTTACAGTGGTATGCAGCACATCAATAATTGCAGTGGAGAGAACAATCAAGAAAATCTTAATTTAAAAATAAAGGTAATTAATAGATTTGAGGTATACAGATGAAATTTGGATCATAGGTAGAATACATACATAGTACACAGGTACAGTACATACATTGTAGATGCCCAGCGTTTGTAAGAGTGAAAACTATTATCAAGTACTCTAGGTTTAGTATGTGTACCTTATTCACTTTCACTAGCCTGGGGAGCAATCATGGCACTGCCAACTTTGCTTGAGATGTTGCCTAATGAGGTTTATAAAGGAGGCTTTGAACAATGTGTTTTGTATGCTAGTGGGGAGAGAGTTCCATCTTTTAGCCACTGAACTACTATATAGTGCGTCTCCAAAGCTATTGTAGCTGTTGGTGACTTCTAGTAGTAGTTTGCTTGATGATCTAAGAGGCCTTTTGGCTGAGTGATGTACTAGGTTTTTGAAGGCAGGACACTTATTGGGGAGATAATAGATAATATCACAGAGGCAGAGCTGATTGTAGGTTAGGAGGCTGGGCAGTTCACGCCAGTGGAGCTGTCTCAAAGCAGTACAGTGATGAGTTCTATATGAGCAATTTGCAGCAAAGCGGGCAATTCTGTTATAGCAGACTTCTATTTTGCTTAGTTCAGTTATGTTGCGATTAGTCAGAATGGGAGATGCATCGAGTAGGGTGGATAGAAGTTGGGAGTGAGCAATGGCTGATCTTGTGTTGTTGGTAAGAAGTGGTTTGATACAGTAGAGTGATCCCAGTTTGGCATGCACTTTTTTAATAGTTAAGTTGAGATGACTATTTCATTTTAGGTGGGAGTTAATGGTTATTCCCAATATCCTAGATTGTGCCACTGGAGCAATTGGAGTAGCATTTGTGGAGTAGATAGTGAATTGACTGTTATCAGTGTTTTTGTTAGAACTGGTTATAATCCTAAGCTGAGTTTTCTTTGGATTGAGGATAAGTTGGGCTTTGGAAAGGTAGTTTTCAACATCAGAGAATGCTAGCTGAGTTGTTTGCAGGAGGATGGGAATGTTTTGTGCGGCACAGATTAAGGTAGTATCATCTGCATACTGAATAATAGATGCATGCTGTGTGGAGGTATGGAGGTCATTTGTGAAGATTGTAAATAGTAGTGGTCCTAAGATAGAACCCTGTGGGACTCCTATAGTTATGGGCAGCTGAGGAGAGAGAGAACTTTCCCATTTCACAGCTTGGTACTTGTCAGTTAAGTAGCTTTGGAACCAGGTAAGAGTGGAATTTGATAGGTAATATTGGTTTAGTTTGTTTAGCAGGATTTGGTGTGAGCCTGTGTCAAATGTTTTGGACATATCCAAAAAAAAAAAAAAAAGAGTTGACACCTGCAAGCATTCATTTATGAGACGGTTTACTGTGTCTGTGAAGCAGAGGAGGGCTGTAGTGGTACTATGGACAGGTCTGAAACCATGCTGAGTAGGTGACAGGATGTTGCTGTCTAGGAGATATTTTAGCATCTGGGTATGGGTGCATTTTTCTAGGATTTTGGCCAGGGGGGAGAGTAAAGCAATGGGTCTGTAGTTATTAAGTTCAGTGGAGGTCCCGCCTTTATGTATGGGTGTAACTTAGGATATCTACCAGAGTTTGGGTACATAGTTTTCAACATTTGATCTGTTTATGAGAATGGAGATTGGGATAGCAATAGCATCTGCTGTGAGTTTCAAGAAATAGCTGGGGAGTAGGTTGGCTGGTGTTGATGAGGTTTGTAGTTTGGAGAGCATGCTTTTGATTGAAGTAGTGGAAACTGTTTTGAGGGTAAAGCTTGTATTGGTGTTATTTGTGTTGGGGGGGTAGTGAGGTAGGAACTGTCCTGTGATACTAAGGATAGAACTGAGTTCACAAAGTGAGAGTTGAATTGTGTTCCAATAGGAATTTTAGTGTCAGGGGTGGTTGGCTTCGGGGTAGCCTTTTGGGTGGGTTTTTGGTTTACATTTTTCCAAAATTTTTGGGGGTAGTGTTGGTATTTTGTTTGTAATGTCATGTAGTAGGATTTTTTGTCCAGCCTAATGCATTTTTTTGCATGGTTGCACAGTTCTTGGTAGTTAGTACTCATGTAATTAACTTTAATGCCAGATGTGCAGTGGACAAGTTTGTAAAAGAGGACATGTTTGTAAAAGAGTAAATGGTGAGCAATATCTACAACTCAAGCACTCTAAGGATTGAGTGCTATATAAAAGGTTTTTATTCTTTATTTTGGAAAGAGTTACCCCACATTTAAGATGGGGAAATTGGCATCCCAAGCTTGTAGACAGGAAGCTTCATTGGTATATTGAACTGAATGTCTGTAGCCCTCCAGGCATAAATGATACAATTTCAACAAATAACCTGTTAACCCTTAAAAGGTCTAAGTTATGAATGTTTTACTATTTTATATAAAACAGGTATGTATGGTACATTTGGTGTGCAGGGAATTTAACATGTTTTAACGGGATTTTTAACATTTTTTTATAATGTATTTATGTGTTGCATGGTTTGAAAGGGAATGTTTTTGCACTCATGTAATTAACTTTTTTTGCCAGATGTGCAGTGGACAAGTTTGTAAAAGAGTAAATGGTGAGCAAGTGTTTAATCTGATGAAGCTTCTGTTTATGTTTGGAACAAAAGCATTCATTAATCTGTTATTTGTGTGGCTTTAATTCCCTTGGCTGGTGATTTTTTATGCTTTATATTTTTTGAATTGTAAAGAGAATGAATTTTTTTTTTTTGAAAAAAAAAATAGAATAAGTGGGAGGGTTTCTGAGATATAAACATGGATATAATATTGAATGGAAAATATGAAAAAGAAAATATGTGAAACTGACAAATGGGATGTGACGATGTGAGGTATTGTCAGCTATGCCAGGAATTTGCAAATTTGGTCCTCCTAGCATGGGAAAAAGAGAACATATTTAAATCAAACTTTGTTGAAAACATTCTACTTTACAATAGGTTTCTTGATGACTTACTCATTTTGTGGAAGGGTAACGAAGAAAGTGTGGTGAGGTTCATGGAACATTTGAACTCAAGTTCTGAATTCCTTAAATTTACATACAATTGGGATTCAGAATGTGCCAATTACTTGGATATTGAGATTTCAAAAAAATGTTTCAGGGCTTAGTAGTAACATTTATAGGAAACCGAGCTACGCAAATTCTATGTTACATTTTACAAGTTGTCACCCTATACATCAGAGGAAGGGATTAGTAAAAGGACAAATGATTCGGTTATCCAAGTTAATTAGTGAGGACACGGTATACAAAAAGGAAATGTATAGATTGATTGGTCTCTTCCTTGAAAGGGGTTACCCATTAAACTTGTTGATCAAAACTAAACGTGAAGTATGCAAAAAGAGGAACACCAGGTATGTCCCAATTTTGAAAGCAAATGTCTCCCAGGTTGTAAGAAAAAACAATACAAACGAAGCCTTGGGGGGGGGGGCAACAATTTTGGGCATTGTCCAAAACTTGTGATACAATACAACGAGGTCTCTGTGGGCATTCGTACTTGTTTGAACAGTTTATGGGAGCATTTTTTGAGTAGGGACACAAGAAACACACTGGGTGATACCCCCATTGTAGTTTTCAGTAGGGGTTCCAATTTAAAGGACATCTTGGAAAGAAATTGGGTTGGCAACAGACGTTCCTACATGAACAAATGCGGGTGTTGTAAATGGTGTAGGTACATATCTGTTGGAGCCTACACTATTGTAAAAGGGTTCAGGCGAACTATAGCTTGTCCGGGTATGTGTAATTGTTTAACTAAGAACTGTGTCTATATAGCTACTTGTATGTCATGCGACACATTTTATGTCGGTATGACAACAAGAAGTTTGAAGGAAAGAATTTGTGAACACTGTGGTTCCATAAGAAGAATGGATGAACACAATGCACTTTTTTTACATTCTCAAAAATGTTATGGTTTTAAAAAGTTTTTGTTTTTTATAGTTGACAGGGTTTATCCTGATTATCAAGGTGATATCAAAAACCAGGTGGCATTACGTGAAATGGAGTGGCAGATTAGATTAAATGCCACTAGGCCACCTGGGATTAATGAAAACATTTCTTTAAAACCTTTGTTGAAATTTAGGGCAGGAATAATATAAAGGGCATCAAATTATTGTAATGTTTATTCATTCAGTTTTATTTATTATTGGCTGGTGTTGTTTTATAGCATGCATCATTCAACAGTAATTAATGTTAGTAAGGATGGTTTCAAGACCCTAGAACAAATAATGTTAATTAAACATTAATACAACATCAAATATTTTATATTTTACATACATTTTTATTATTTATTATCAACAATTATTATTATTATTTTGGTTATTTTGATATGGGCAAATTGAAACTTTGTAGAATATATACATATATATATATATTTTACATCAATATACATTTATTGTTCATTTGTATTTATTAACAATGTAGTGTTGATGCCACTTATAGATTCTTGGTTGTATTCAACATCCATACAGCTTTAAGATTTTTGGTAGTAATTGTTAAAAATTAAGCAATTGGAAGATTGATTAATTGGAAAATTGAAGTTGGTAAAACTGGTATATTTATTTGGAGTAATTTGTGATTTGAACTAGGACTCTGAAGAAGCCGGTCAAACTGGTGAAAGCGCTTAGTCCAAGTTTTTTACTGATTTCTTTGTCGCTGTTTTGTGGTGAATAAATCTACTTTTATTATTTTATTCACAGTGTGTCGTGGAATTTGTGCCTACACTGTTCAAAGGTTCTTGGTTGCTGCCTTCATTGCCATTTTATTTGAACGCTGTGGTCGATATTCATTGTTTATGTTTGGAACAAAAGCATTCATTAATCTGTTATTTGTGTGGCTTTAATTCCCTTGGCTGGTGATTTTTTATGCTTTATATTTTTTGGATTGTAAAGAGAATGAATTTTTTTTTTTGAAAAAAAAATAGAATAAGTGGGAGGGTTTCTGAGATATAAACATGGATATAATATTGAATGGAAAATATGAAAAAGAAAATATGTGAAACTGACAAATGGGATGTGACGATGTGAGGTATTGTCAGCTATGCCAGGAAAAGTAGGCCAGTGGATGTGTAACATATGCCAGCACAGCTAGCTGGAACTTTATTAAGAATTATGTAATTTATATATCAAACTGATTTGTACAAATGCTTGTGTTTAAAAATGTAATTGTAAAGTTGCTTGTGTTAGAAATGGATCAACAGTTTGCCCTGCTGGATAGAAAAGATATACGTTTATTAGAATGTACTATATTGCAACTTTTAAATGTATATGCTTTAACAGAGGATACTAGAACTGAAAAGGTCAATCTCAAACTTTAAAAATAGTAAGAAATTAAATTACTGGGCCTAGGTCACAGAGATATTATCACACCATTTTGAATGAAGCCAGAGACACAATGTCAAAGTCAAAGTCAACTTTATTGTCATTTATAATTACACATGTGTACCCTAAATGAAATTTCATGCATCAGCTCAGTTCTTGAGATTACAAAGGAAAGTCAAACAACACATCCAAGTGGAGGAAAAAGGATAACTAACAAATACAATACTACTCCCTATACCCACAAGAAAGAGGAGAGACATTTACCAACACTCATATAGGAAAAGAGTACCCGCCCCTGAGTTAAATTAACTACCATATTTAACGTAATATAAAACACACTACAGATTGAACAATGCCTAAGTTATTTGTCTGATATTGCACTTGAGTGGGTTAAATAATACTGACTATGGATATAATAAATAAATACTGCATTTTCTTGGAATATATGTAAATATATGTTGCACAAATAAACAAAAATGACTTATTATGTATCCAGACCCCTGGGACTAGTGCCCAAGTTCAGATGTCTAATCACTGTGGGGTAGAAACTGTTATTGAATTTTGTAGTCCTGCAGCAGATGCAGCAATATCTCCTGTACAATGCCATATGCTTAAACAGTCCATGTGTAGGATGCATAGTGTCCTGTATTATTCTGATGGCAGAATAAAGTTGTTGTATTGATGAAACACTGAAACCTGTCACCTTCTCTGCAACCCTCACCACTATTTGTAGTCCCTGCCTTTCTGTAACTGTGCAACTTCCAAACCACACTGTGAAGTTGCAGGTGAGGATGCTCTGTATTGTATCTATATTGAAAGATGAGATAATATGAAGAGGGAGATTAGCTTTTTTCAGGCTTCGTAAAAACTGGAGGCATTAGTGTACTTTCTTGACCAGATGGCTATAAGAAGTATGGTTTATTAGATCCTGTAGAAGGAGTGGAAGTGTTTTTTGGTTTTATGACTTCCTGGAGCTGCAGCAGATCTTAGCAAGGCTTCCAGTGTGTGTATTATTGACACATAGGTGCTAAATCCTGGCAGTTTCTAGCAATGGGAGGATGCATGGGAGGCTGAAGTCAGATGACCAGATGTATGTGATTTCTTTCTGGAATCCATTATTAAAATAATGTTTAAGACTACATGAGACTGAAGTCTCAGAGCACTCTGCTTGGAAACCTGACATAGAAGGATCACTCACCTACTTCATCTTGCCGTGCACTAGTAAGTGTCCAGGGAATAGTAACTTTTTAGTCAGGAAAATATAGTGAGATTAGTTAAGTACTGTTTTTCTGTATCTCTGTGAATCTAGTCATCTGTGCTATTTTACTGTTTCCTGTGGTTAAAACTCTCCCCAGGATTCATGAGGCTTGGCACAAGGACGGTTTTAGCCTTGCACCAAGCTTCCTCTTTAGAGATGGTGCAGCAGCACCATATGAATATTTATGAGGGCACACTGCTGCACCCTCTATGTGCACAGTAAACGTGTGCGAGTGCAGGGGGCATTTTTAAGCATGGCACGGAGGCTTAAACATGCCCCCACAGTTGCACAACCTACAATGCTTACTGTTAGAGCCTGCCTCTAATAGTAAGCAATTAATTCAGTGTCCGTGGATACTGAAATGTATGCAAAGCATAGAAGAGTGTCCACGAACACTGAAATAAAATCAAAGGAGTAAACACACAAGCACTTAATTGAATGTTGAGCCGTTGTCCCTAGAACTATTACATTTAAATTCCCCATGTCCCTATTTTACATTTGTATTCCTTCTTTATTTAACGTATAAGCAAAGTGCAGCGTGTTTGTGTTTGTATTAAATTATGCAAATGCATAGTAGACGCATTGGAGAGAGAGGTGTAATGAGGTACTAAGTATGGACCTTTTGAGGGTGCATAAAGGGAAGGAAAACTAGGTGGGGTCATGGCAAGGGCAGGTCCTGGAACTGAGAAAATAAGCTTTTAGTTCATTTTTAACGTGTGAGGTGTGGGAGATTGAACGTAAGTCAAGGAGAAGTTTGTTCCAAGCATGGGCAAGAGAGTGTTTGTAGAGTAGTTTGCCTACTGACCTTTTTGGGTGGTAGACATCAAGTAATTGTTAGTTAGAAGTATGGAGGTTCTGGGATTGGATGTAGAAGGAGACTAAGGAAGATAGAGAAAGAGATAGAGAGATGTTCCATTTGGAATGTGTATAGGAATATATTTTTACATCTTTTTGCTGTATAACCTACATAATAACATGTAAATGTGAACTGGAGTACTGCATTAAATGTTTAATTTAATTTAATTAAAGTGGTAGTGTCATAATGAATAAGGCACTAGTAAGCAGGTTTAAGCACAAATAAGCAGTAGTAAACATATATAAGTACAAGTAGACATGTTTAAGTGCGTTTGCATGGGTGTTAGCAGTGCCTAGATTAAACATAGTAGAAGCTAACTGAATTTAAGAAACTGTAATTGGAAGTTAGCACTGCTTACCATCACGCAAACCTGCACACACCTGCTCACAACTGCTTAAAAGTGCTTTAATCACTCTGTATCCAATGGCCTGTGTTCTGCCCAGCAACAAAATAAATGACCTCTGCAAAGCTCAGGCCCAAGACCCTGCACATCACAGAAATGTGATTTACCACTAAGCCATGGCAGATAAACATAAATCTGATGTTTTCACAAACATATCATCCAGCACAGTCATGCAACAGCATAGGAAATGTATATCATTATATAGATGTATGTGCGTGTGTATAATACACACACACACACACACACACACACATATATATATATATATATATATATATATATATATATATATATATCTGTGAAGAATGAACATTGTGACAATAAAGCATACAAAAAGAATGAGAAGGAAAACAACAGCAACTCCTGTATTATTTAGTGCTGTCATCTTATGTCATATCAAGCTGGGCAGGTGTGAGCAAATCAATGCTTCACAAACCACAGGTAGGATACTACCAGTGGGAGTAACACTGTCAACCTGCTAAGTCTACCTTACAAACAATTACAGGGTAGTCCCTGTTGGGACTACCCAAAAATTGCAGGTTGATTGGACTTCCGACCATTACACAAGCCAGGGCAGGTATGTTCAAGGACTAAAAGGATGGGAAAGCCTGATGATACATGGGTTGAGACAACATATTTGTAGGGTCCCTAATGCTGGGGATAGGGCACTGTGTGGAGGTGTGTTATGGCTGGGATAGCAACTGCAGAATGGATGGTGTGAGTGTATGTGGAACTCGAGTGGGGTGGAGGAACCATGGGTATGAAATTATGGATCCAGGCGTGTCAGGGTTGGATGGTCCGGTTCTAATTGGACTGCCTCATGGAGGTCAGTGAGTTCATTATAAATATATATGCATACACACATACATACATCTTTATGTAGAAGTACATTCCCTGTACCACATTAATTCCTTTTGCAGACATAAATAACATGAAAGTGCCCCTACAAACCTCAACAGTAGATAGAATAATAGTTTGTGCATAATCATAAATGTAATAGGCTCATAGGTAGGTACTAGGCTATCTGCCCAAGGGCATTTATAAGCCAAGCCAAGGTGTGTCAGTTTATGCTGCCCCATTGATCAATTTACTGAGCCACTGTCAAGCAGAGCTATTGAATTGATCCCAGTATGTCCCAATCTTTGCCCACCTCAATTATATTTGGCTTTGGCTAGACTTTTTACATTAATAGGTTGAGAGGTATGATTCTCGTGTATGTTTAGTTGTGTTGTTTGGCCTCTAAGGCTCAAGTCATGACTGAATGGAGTCCTGACCCATTGGAACAGTCTGCATACTTGGTTAACAGATGTTAAATAAATAAACATTTATTTATAGTTCATTACAGAAAAGACGGTGACCCTCTTCTCTGCACTGTGGCTTATATATCCCGACTCAATATCATGCAAAATGCATGGCCTTTGTAACAGTGCAGGCCTTACTTAGACTGTCATGAAATGATTGTCATTTATATGTATATATATATATATATATATATAATTTTATTTCGTTGTGACATTTTGCACGATTTTGCTGGGATATAAAATTCTAAGGCGAAATACGTTGTTGTTATGTTTCCGTTGTATATTGCAGTACTATAGTATTAGAGTTACGAGAAGATAGAGGGAAGGGACGAATCTGCAAAAAGTCAGAAGTGTGTATTATGTTTGAAGTTAGTGCTGTTCTCAAAAAAATAAAATGTCAGGACTTTCTCATTATGAAATAGTGGAATAATTCCTGTGATTTGCCGGTTACATCAACGCCAATCACTAAACTGGTCTTAATTGTAATATAATTTAGTGGAACTCGTACATTATTAGTTGTCATTTGTAACATGTGCATTATCGTATAGTCTTAGTTAATAATTTATTGTAATGTCTTGTTAACTGGAGTAACGAAGTAATGAAGTATAGAGTCTAATCTTGAAATAAAGACATGTGTGTCCCAGGTGGGACAACCCAAAAATTGGGAATAGTGTCCTGTTGTTCACTCATTTCACCAATGTGGACTAAAAGGTCGGGATGTCTGAGGATACGTGGAGTGAGTCAACCAATGGGATAGGTCCAGAGGAGTAGGGAGTGGCCAATGTCTAGTGGTGTGGATACACCATGTTCCCAAATGGAAAATGGATGACTGCTGTATCAGTGAAGTGTTAGGGTGGGTGTTTGGGGAACTAGGATCCATGGGTATATGGGTATATATGCAAATGAAGCAGCACAGCAATAGTGTAGTGTTTAGAGAATCTGCCTAATGAACAGACATTCCCAATTCGAATCCCAGTTATATGAACATATTTTGACATCTGTTTACTGTATAACCTGCATAATAACAATTAAATGTGAACTGGAGTGAAGTGTCAGTGTCATAATGAATAAGGCACTAAGTAAGCAGGTATAAGCATAAATATGCAGTAGTAGGCATATGTAAACACTAGTGAGCGTGTTTGCCTGTCTGGAAGCAGTGCTAACAGCCGTTTACAGTTTCTCACACTCAGTTAGCTTCTAGATTACTTAACCTGTGTAGGCAGTGGTAACCCCCATGCAAACAGGCTGAAACCCACCTACTGCTGCTTAAAAGTGCTTACTCCTGCTTACCCCCATGCGAACAGGCGTAGACACGCTTATTGCAGGAAGGTGGTGAAAAAGGGGAACAAAGAAGGAAAGACAGTAGGCAAGATAGCTAGGGATATGCAGGAAGGGTGTAGGGGAGGTCCATATGGGCCCATTTCTTCTACAAATGTGCTGGTGCCCTGTGCCACCTGCATTGATAGCATAATAAAAAAAAAAGAAAAAAGAAAAATGATACAGGTAGTCCCTGGTGTCAGTGGCATCTGTCCATACAGGGCATATGTGTAAGGCATTGTATGTCCTTTATGGATCAAATATGATGGCTCCACATATGTTGCAGGCATCCAGTGGGGAACATAGTGAAGGTGCATTGTCCACAATTATGTGCCTATTGTACCAGTGGACAGGGTGCCATGCCCTCTGCAGCCCACTGTAATCACACCATGCTTACTATCTGTCAACAATATGCAGGGTACTAGGAATGTAGCGGCAGTCTTCTAGGCAAGTGTATTTCTGTATGAGACATGGGTACAGACTGTATTCCGGGTAATATTAGGGTTGCTTACTTTGTTTACCCGGCCTTTTATCAGATGTAGGGTTATGGCTTGCCAACCCAGTCTCTTGGCTGATTGAAATCTGTAATCCTCGTCAGGTGGACATTGTGACATATAATATGGCCACCATATAGTAAAAGTACAAAACGCACTCCTCAACAAGTCCAGTTGTTAGACACTCACAGCCACCTCCACACAGGATATGACTGAAAAACACACACACACCTACCATGTCTCGGAATAGAACTCCTTCCTAACTAGTTCATCACACTACAACATTATGCAGTTATAGCATGTGCTATAGAGATTACTGGGCTGTGAGATTCCCAGACATGTATTTCCAGGCAGGTGACATCAGCAGCCTAATCCTGAATGCCTTGGCAAAGTTGGGTATGTGAATTGTATGGAGTGTGACTACTCTAAAATGTATTGTTCATTACTCTGGCAGAGACAGACGGACACACACACAGTTGTCAGGTCTGGGATTAGAACACTTAATTAACTACTTTACCATAGTATAGCAGTACACCATTACAGGATGCACTATGGAGATTACTGGGTTATAGCATCTCCAGAGGTGTATTTCTAGGTGGGTGACATCAGCAGGATTGCCAAAGTAGGGCCATTGAATTGTAGTGATTGTGACTAGCCAAACATGCAGTGCTCTCTACACAGGCATAGGAACAGACACAAAAGCATTCACAACTCCCTTGTGTGGGACTAGAACCCCTCCAGAGTTCTATATCACACTACAGAATTATACTGTTATAGCATGCACCACAGGGTTTGCTGGAGTACTTGTTTCCCCAGTGATTGACATCAGCAGGATTGCCAATTTTGGGCATTTGAATTGTATTGAGTGTGACTAATCTAAATTGCCACAAGTAGTCTGTATGCATTAACCGCTGTCCTGGCCGGACCAAAATAACCCACCTTTGCAGGTCATGAACCCAGTACCCTGTACATCATAGTCACAGTAACTAACCACTAAGCCATCACAACAGTACATGAGGTAGAGGTTTCACCACAGTAATCCCACCATAGGCTAATCAAAGTGAACATGTGAAAGGAATGTAGATACAGTTGTCCATAAAAGACCTCTCCAAAGCCAACTTCATGCTACTCAAGGCAGAAGTGACAATGTTTGTGACACCCATGATGACAGGAGCTGACAGTTCTACTGACGAATCCTGAACTAAGGTACTATATAAGCACATCCACTTCTGCATGATTCCTGACATCCCACATGGAACCACAACGCTCACCTCCCAAATAAGCAAGCCAGTCTGGTGGTCTCCTGCCATTAACCAAGTATACAACAGAAGGTAGACACTGTTGAAGCAAAAAGGATACTCCAAGGATGCAAACAACTCCCTTACCAGCCACAGTAAGACGTTGAGATCCCTCATGGAATCCTCCAAAGCTGGTTTTGTAACTAAATTCACCACAGATTCCATAGACAACCACATAGCATTCTATAGTAAAGTCCAGAATCTAACTGGCACTGCTGAGAAGTGCTCTGAGCTATGACAGAATGGTATTACACAGACTGCTCCCATGGATTGTGCTAATATCCTGGCGGATTGGTTTAGTGCCACAATCACCCCCTCTCACCTCCAAAAGAGCCCTTGGCAATATGAACAGAGTTCCACTGGAAAGTAATCACGGCCACACAGGCAGAAACCACACTATCCACAGCTAAGAATACATCATCCATGGGACCAGACTGTCATGTGTAATCATAACCTCGCATCAGGCCTGGTGCTCACTGAGTGGCGTACAGCTGCAGTATCCCACTCTACAAGGGGGGATCCACCTTGGATCCCTGGAACTACTGTCACATCAGTCTGATGAGCCTGATCTGCATGGCCATGGAATGCATTATCAAGGAGGTTTGGAACACAGACATTGGCAACCCTCAAACACTGGACCCCACACAGATTGGGCTCATGGAGGGCCACTCTTGCCTGCTGAAACTGATTGTCTGCTTTGACTCAGTCTGCATAGCTGTTGAAGAGAGGGTAAGGCAGTTCACAACACCTATGTGGACCTCGCCAATCCCTTCAATACCATACACCAGCCTGGAAACATAGATTATCATACTAATCCGGCCATACATCCCTGTGCCACTTGATGGTTTGCCACATGGCTTACCGACAGAACCTAAACTGTAGGTGTAACCATCTCCAAAGACATCCCCAGACAAGTGACAGGTGGAGTACCTCAGGGCTCAGTCCTGGGACCACTGTTGTTTGAAATCTACATCTCTGTAGTACAGGCCAACAGTACGTGTCTCTGGCTAACAAAGGTAACAGATGACTGCAAAATGGGAGTCATTATGAGCCTGGCTGTACTGCATGATATGTTACTGATACCAGCCTGACATCATACAGGTGGGAAGGGGTACTGTCAACATCTTGTGGCCTTGTTGTGTAAGGTCCTGGTTATGGGATCTGCAACAGTTGGTAGTGTATTGCAGGGCAGACATGTTTGGCTGTGAGGGGAATACCTGTTCATGCATGATGTATATTGTTTATGCCTGTCAACCCCAATCATGGTACATGTGGACATATATGTTTCTGCTATGTTCCCACCTTATCTACAGATGTATGTCCATATACACCTATATAGATATAAATATCTGCTTACACATATGTGGATATATATGCGTGTGTGTGTATATATATATATATATATATATATATATATATATATATATATATATATATATATATATATATATATATATATAGATATATACATTTGTATCTGTGTAGACATTAATATATTTTCACACACACATACATCTACATGTTGGAATACATTCTCTGTACTGTTGAATGACTGGCCCGGATTATATGTTTGTGAATACAGCAGGGTTATCTAAATCTGAGTTGGCTTAGAGGTAAGTCACTTTTGCTATGGTATGCATGGTCTTGGGTTCAAACCTAGTAGAAGTTATTTATTTTGTTACTAGGCAGAACAAGGGCCAATGGATACAGAGTGATTAAGGCACTGTAAAGTAGTTGTAAGCATGTTGTCAGGCATGGTATGTCCGTTGTGAGTCACATGTGAAGGCACCATAGGTGATGCAGGTGTCCATTGGGGAACATGGTGGAGGTGCACTGAGTCCATGTACGTGCGTATTGGACAGATGGCCAGGGTGACATGCCCTCTGTAGCCCACTGCTATCACTGCATAGTTACTGTCAGTGGCCAATATGCAGTGCACTACCCATATATTGGCTGTTGCCTAGGCATGTGCATGCATATGACACATGGGTTGAGTGTATGCTCTGGGTAATAGTGGGGTTGCTAACTGTGATTGGCTGGCCTTGATGTCACATGTATGGGTATGGCTTTGCAGCCCAGCCTCCCAGCTAATGTACATCTGTTATCCCTGTATGGTTGACATTGTGATATAGAGTACGGCCAACATACAAAATATGCAAAACCCCCTCCACATTGCCTACAGGTTTGACACACTTACAACCACCATTACAGAGGGTACAAATCACCCACACACACACACACACTGGTATTTAAACCCCTACCTAGCTAGTTTACTACACTACAGCAGTACGCAGTCATAGTACATGCCACAGACATTACTGAAGCTACTCTTCCCCAAAGATTAATTTCACAATGAATGACATCAGCAGGATTACCAAAGAACGGCATTTCAAGTGTACTACAAGTTTTACATTTTTTTAAAATGTGTTTACCTGCTGCTTACTGTTGCGAAAACACATTTACACCCACTTACAAGTGTCTTATTCTGGCCTAAACAAAGTTATTAACAACCCATGCAGGTTTCGAACCCTGGACTATGCACACCATAGTCACTGGACTTACCACTAAGCCATTTGAAATATATACAAGTTTCGTGGTTTTTAGAATTCATCGTTTACTGCAGGTATTCCACAGTACTGAAAACACATGGGACAGTCACTTTGTGTACATATGCACAGTACCTTTTAATGTACTGTACTTTGTGAAAAAAACATAGACAAGTCTACATATGTACAACTGTTATAAATACATACTATATATATATATATATATATATATATATATATATATATATGCATTTCTGTGATGTGTACACGCACACACACACACACACACACACACACACACACACACATATATATATATATATATATATATATATATATATATATATATATATATATATATATATATATATATAGATGTGTGTGTATATACACAGACACATTTATAGCCATATATATATATATATAAACAGCTCTGAACATTCTAAAGGAATTGAAGTGTACACAAAACACAGGCAACTCTTGTATTATAACATTTAAATATTAATTAGTTCACCAGAGAAGGGATGGTTGTTGTGAATGTGAAGTTTGGGGTGGGGAATGATGGGTAAGGAAATACAACCCAAGGATTGTGGAGTTTGGGGGGGGTGATGGGTAAGGAAATACACCCTGGGGATCACTTCTGAGTCACTGCTTGACAGTGGCAGAGGAAAATAACATACCCAACAGTAGTCATTCTTGACTGTCTATTCTTTTCTATTCCTAACTGTGTAATAATTTGTAGACTCCACTCACCACAGATTACTACCATGGTGTGCAGCATGTTAAAAGACATAACACATGTGTATGCCTGGCTACAGGGTAGTCACACACACTCAAACACACAAACACTTGCCAGTATTGTGCTTACAAGTCTTGCCTATGTAAAGGTTACTAGTAGAGTGGTAAGCAGTTGGGGGATGTGCCACAGAACCCATACAATTATGGTTAATCTGATTCTGCGTCTGAGCTGGGTGACATCACAGGAATGATATGAACCATAAATAGCACAAGTAACCAAAAACTGAGGGTAATGCTACTAAACACCAGAAGTCTAAACCTCAAAATGCACACACTCAAGACACTCCTCAGTATGGAGAAAATCGACATCTGTGCAGTAACAGAAACCTGGTTTATGGCTCCTGAGAGCACCCCAGCACTACTAGGCTATAACTCATACCATACCTTTCGGCCACAGAACCAGGACCAAAACACAAAAGTCAGGGGTGTATCCATATTCATCAAAGATAGCCACACCTCCAGGTTAGTGATGCAGCACAATGTATCAGAGATCATCCATGTGCAACAAACAATGGGCAAAACTGCAATCCAAATTATAGCTTGCTACAGATCACCCACCTTGGTCC
Source organism: Protopterus annectens (assembly GCF_019279795.1). Taxonomy (NCBI): domain Eukaryota; kingdom Metazoa; phylum Chordata; order Ceratodontiformes; family Protopteridae; genus Protopterus; species Protopterus annectens. Next base: position 1,022,328,902 of record NC_056728.1, on the reverse strand, counting down.
AGGACCCCCATTCCACATTTCTGGAGACACTGGGAAATATGAAGGTCCTACCAAACACCTTAATACTGGGTGATTTCAATTACCCAAACATAAACTGAGAGAACTACTCAAGTACTAACTCCCTTGCCCAATGCTTCATAGAATTTATAAACTCAAATGCCCTAAATCAACTGGTCAACACCCCCACCAGAGGGAACAACATATTGGACCTGGTCATCACCAACATGGGCGACTAGTGTTCCACACCAGAGGTCAACCCCTCGCTAGTTAGATCAGACCATAGACTAATCACTCTGGATATCCACATTCCGCCCCCACCCCCAGTCAAGGAAACCACCATGAAAAACTTATCAAAAGCAAACTTCACGTTACTTAAGACTGAGGTGGAAAGGTTCACAGCCCCCATGCTAAAAGACAATGCTGTCCAAGCTGCTGAAACCTTTACAAAGGCACTCTATGAGCATCTGCAGGAATACATGGATTGTGCTATCCCAAGTAAAACCAAGACTCACTCCTCCAAGAAAAGGAAACCAGTCTGGTGGACCCCTGCCATAAACAAGTTATACAACAGAAGGAGAAAACTAGTACAGAAAAGAGTAAATTCCCAAGAAGGAAAGATATCCCTGATCAGTATCAGCAAGAAACTACGATCCCTCATTAAATCATCCAAGGCTAGTTTCGAAAGAAAAATTGCCAATGACTCCAAAGATAACCACAAAGCATTCTTTAGCTATGTCAAGTACCTAAGTGGAAACTGTCAGATCTGCTCTGAGTTAGTGCAGAATGGCACAAAATACACTGAACCAACTGATATTACACACATTCTGGCAGACAGGTTTAGTGCAAATTTCACCCCCCTCTCACCCCCTAAAGGGCCCATATACTTCTCAGTGGTACAGGCAAGCATAGGAGGACTATGGCTGACCAAGTTCGCAGACAAATGCAAACTAGGGGCCATAATTGATTCTCCAGCTGATACAGACACCCTCCAGATGGGTCTCACTGAGACGGATACCTGGTGTCAAAATCATGGCCTCAAGCTAAATGACAAAAAGTGCATAGTCATCCCCTTTGGAAAAAACAAAATACCCATGAACTACCACATAGGCAGTAGTCCCCTAAATACAGAAAATGTAATAAGGGATCTGGGGACACAAGTAGATAATAATCTCTCCTTTGGTAATCATATTGCCAAGGTGGTTAGAAAATCCTTCTGTGTGGCCCACCTAATCACAAAAGGGTTCACATCTAGAACAAAAGAGGTTATTGTACCTCTCTACTCATCACTCATTAGACCCATCATAGAATACAACGCCCCATTTGGGCTGTACCTTACAAGACACCTGCAAGAGCTGGAAAGGCCACAAAAGTACTTCACCAAGAGGATTACTGGCCTCAAACAGATGCTGTATGCAGCCTGACTCAAGAAACTCCAGCTGTACTCAGTTGCATACCACTTATTCAGAGGTGATCTCTGCCTGACATGCAAGGCCATGTCCAACCCAGAATTGATGGACATGCTCTACCTAAAAAAAAACAAATCCCAGAGAGCCACACGCTCTAGAGATATAAACCTCACCACGATGATAAATAGGACATGCTGGAGGGATAGATTCCTATCTCAGAGACTCCCCATGCTTTGGAACAGGATTCCAATATACATCAGGCAGAGCCCCTCACTAACACTCTTCAAGAGAAACCTTGACGGGTGGATGGGAAACAGAAAATTTACTCCAGGGATCACTGCACTGGCTCTGCTGGACAGTGGCACAGGGAACTAATGGCTCTGCTGGACAGTGGAGCAGGGAACTGATGGCTCTGCTGGACAGAGGCACAGGGAGCTAATCTAAGGGGGTGGCGAAAGCCAACACATTCTGGCTAGGCTTATAAATGCCCTTGGGCAGATAGCCTAGTACTTACCTATGAACCTACGAACCTATGATTACTTGGAGTGGGGGGGGTTAGCAGATGACAAGGATAAAGGCCAGTGCAAAAGGTGGTTTCTCTTTGGAAAGCAGTAAAACCCACTCTCATGACAGGATGTAGACACAAATACACACCCACACATTTAGGGATTTGCAGACACACAGTTGCCAGTGGTGGGATCAGAACTCCTGTCTATCTACTGATCATTATTACAGTACTACACAGTAACAAGACACACCACAGAGATTACACATTTCCAGGCAGTCAGAATGCCCTTCTAAGATTGAGGACATTAACAGGGATACTGACAGTTAAGATGCACATAGCTGTAAACCTGTGTGTTTAATGTAGGAGTCCATTACAACCTGTATGCACAAACACGACATATTATCTGCAGGTAAGATATAGGTAGGCCTGAGAGGTTTATTTGTAGAAAAACAAGCCCTGTACTGGAGTATGTCCATCTGTGGAATGGACTACTACTATCATTATACAGGGTTACAGTGGGTATGTTCATACATGTAGAATCTCAGGACTTGTTCATAGGTTCATAGGTTCATAGGTTCATACTAGGCTATCTGCCTGAGGGCATTTACAAGCCTAGCCCATAGTTTTGTGGCTTACGCCACCCCTTTAGTATGGGGAACTATACCCATTATTTTGCTGTGCCTCTGTCGAGCAGTGACACTGAGGTAATCCCTGGGGTATATCTGCGATCTCCCATCCATTGGTCAAGATTTCTCTTGAACAAGGCCAGCGAGGTGCTCTGCCTCACATATACCGGGATTTTATTCCACAGCATATGGAGTCTTTGGGTGATGAATCTATCCCTCCAGCACGTCCTATTAATAGCCGTGTCGAGGTTTAAGTCTCCCGCACTTGTGGCTCTGACGGATCTAGATTTTTTGAGGTGAAGCATATTCATCAAATCAAATGTTTAGATGCATTGACTCCAATTACACAAGGAGACAGTGGCCATGCTCATACACTTAGTAGCACAGGGCCATTTGGGATGCAATCTGACTCCAACTACACAAGGTTATACTGAGCATGCTCATACACTTAGAAACATAGGGCTTGTTTGGATGCACTGACTCCAATTACACAAGTTGACAGTGGGCATGCTCATACACTTAGTAGCACAGGGCTGTTTGGGATACACTCTGATTCTAACTACAGAAGGTTCATAGGTTCATAGATTAGTACTAGGCTAATTGCCCTTGTGGGTCATTTTAAGCTTAGCCAATTACCCCATGTGAGAATCAAACCCTGCACCTTGTGTCTGCAAAGTAAACACCTTACCCATTATGCCAACCTCCCGGCCACAGTGGGCATGCTCATACACTGATACGTACATAACATGTTGTAATGGACTCCTTTTGTAACCACACAGGTTTACAGCTATGTACATCATAACTGTCAGTATATATGCACATCATACAAGTTTACTAACAGATACATGTATGTGGCCCATAAATTATATATCTGTGTCTGTGCTGTGTTACACACATGCATACATGTACATGAAGTATTGCCATATATATATGTGAAGTATGCACAATCATGCATGTGTAGAAGTGACAGACAATTGGTTAACTTGGACACACAGGTGGATGCAAAGTACAGCATGTGTCACTCACATAGCTTCCCTGAAAGGCATACATTGATATCAGGTTGTGGACAGTGACATCATAGTTGGAACAGTGGCATGTACAAGCATAATATGTGAGCCCCATTGTCTAATGTTACTGAGGTGCAGGTGTCAAGATGGCCTCACCCGCCTATGTTAGTAGTTGTCATTATTAGCCGGACTGTTCCACTAAGTATATCTCACATTGGTCATCCACACAATGTCTGCTGCTGTCCATCACCATAGATGTAGCATTTGATGCCAAGCATAGTACTGCCACTCGCAGTGATGTCATGGTAAGAGTGGCAACTACTTGACCAAAACAATAAGCCAGTGTCCTGCTGTAATTATGAGGTTGTCCATTGTCTGTCATTCTGGAATGACATGACTGAAAGAAGAGAAGCCTTTGTCACATATCACATGCATCCATCATTTAAGGGAGTGTGGATAATATCTAGGTTGCATTTACCCATATAGCACCATTCCAAGGCAAATGTCCTAAACACAGAAGTAACACCCTGACACCTACAAGACAATTACATTGGATGCTTATGCTAACCAGTGCAGATGTGTGGCTTTCATAATCCACTTGCTCAATGTAGAACCTACAATGGGGAATACTGACATCTGTGCAGGGAGGAACACCTGGCTGAAGGCTCTTTAGTGCACAATAGCACTACCACCATATAACTCAGATCCAAACATGCCAGCCATAACACTGGTATAGACCACTCCAGGTGATGGTGTCCCCATATTCATAAAGGCTACTCACAAGTAAAGACCACTACTCCAACATGACTCATCACAGATGAGTCAGGTACAGGTGACAGTGGCAAAAGCTGCATTCTAGCTTGTATCCTCATATACACCCCCCACCCTGTCTTCAGACTACCAACATACATCCAAAAATGTGGTATGAAATATTATGGTACAACAGCAAATAACCTTCGACTGGTGGACTGTACCTAGCCCTACATCAACTGTGCAAAGTATCCATGTACTAATACAGTTGCATAATGTGTTATGCAATTCAATAATACCACTGTTTTTAACCAGGTCAGTTGTACACATACCAGGGTCCTTTGGATGTTGTCAGCAGTAACACAATTGACTGTTGCTATACACCAGTAAACAACACCCTCATGGTCGGATATGACCTAGATGTACCTGACCTGGATATGTACATTCTACACTCATATACCATACATGAAAATACCATAGCTGCTGTTGTTCTTTGTACATACAGGTGGCTACATTCATTACACACATGCACATGGAAGATAGGTCCATAGCTGCTGAATGCTAACAGTACATAAGGTTTGATATCTATGTTGACAGAGGTAATAATCCCTCTCTACTGGTCACCCATGACACCTATCATATCATACAACTATCCATGTGGCATGTATGTCATTAGACATGCCCACCAAATGCAATGCCTACAAACACACCCAAATGACAGGGCCATAGACCTTACACACATGACTTGTATTGATAGACTCAGGGAAATACCACTATGCTCTGTATGTTCCTGAGTAGTTAGAGGTGATATGTCCATGTCATGTACAGCCATGTACAGCCATGTGTGACCCACAACTCCTACATATACCCCATGTCAACAATTGCAAGCCATGCATGCTGTGTGCTGTCTGGACATGAACCTTATTACCACAATAGCCACAACGTGCTGGGGTGAGATGTTTATAAGCCACAGACCTCACACATGCTTGAACAAGTGTAATGCCTAGCTCAAACAGAGTACATTGCTGGCACTCTTTCAGTAATCATGAGGTGTGTGTAGCAAATATGAGGTGTGTGTGGCAAATATGATGTGCTCATTGTTGACCATTACAGTGCCCTGGCTTCACAGTGGAACTGCCAACTAACAGTTTGTGGCATCATGACATGGAATATTGCTGTGTGTGTCGCTTGCTGTACTGTTGGCGTAAATGTCCACTTAGCTACTCAGTGAAGGTGGTTGAGTGTCCTACAGGTACATGAATACAACATCCAATATGGTGTAATGCTCAACTAGGTTTCACACATGGTGTGGGGAAGGTGTGGAATGTATCCTCTTGACCTGATAGTCCACCTGCTGATGGAGACTGCATATGTGTACATGTATTGATGTGTGCTTAGATTCCATGTGTGTGCAGTGTCTGATGTTTGAAGGTGACTGTTGTCTTAATACATCATGCAGTTGCAATTCACCCTCAACATTGCCAAGTGTATATGGTGATATGCTCAAAGTACAGTAAGCTGTACTTTAGGTATGGACAGATGTTTGGACATAACTACTAAGAGGTGGGGCTACTTTGCAGATGAATGATTACTGAAGACAGCTCACAGGTGTGTTACAACCATTCCTACAATAACCTGTGTAGCTGCTAAGCTCTGGTGTTGGTAATTAAAGGGGAAGACACACAAAGTAGAATGCAGTAAGGGTGACATTGAAGGCAAGCTTATTGACACCTGTAACAGAAACACCTCCCCTGTGCATATATTGTGCATATGTCACCACAGTTGGCAAAGGTAAAAGTCAGTAAGCTTTGTAGTGCATGCAATAGTGTTGTAACTCTGTAATACCTATCATGAGATAGGCAGGTGTTTGATTCCCAGTACTGGCAAGTGTGTGTCTATATATGTCACGTATGGTGGGGAATACATCCCTAATGTTTTTTTTACTCTCCTGTACACTGTTGTAAACATCTGTACAGAGTGAAGTGTAGAAAGCAAGACATAAGCAGGGTTTTCAATCTCACACATGTCAAGTGTCTGTATGTGTGTGACTTAGGTGTATATCTTTGTGAGTGCCACAGTGTGTGTGTGTGTGCAATCTAGTATCCATGATGATGTCATCAATCTTAGAAGAGCATTCTAACTGCCTGTAAATGTGTAAGCCCAGGGGTGAGGCTTGTTATACCATAGTCTACTGATATAACCCCCTCACCACATACGCTCATCGCAATCTAGTATCCCTGTGGTTGTCCTCAATCATAGAAGGCCATTCTGACTGCCTGTAAATGTGTAATCTCAGTGGCGAGTCTCATAACTGTGTAGAACTATAATAATGATTTGTACATGGGCAGGGGTTCTAATCCCAACACTGGCAACTTTGTGTGTTTTTGTGTCTGTGAATCCCTGTGTGTGTGGGTGTGTATGTGTGTTTGCATCCTATCATGAGAGCGGGTATAACTGATTTCCAAAGAGAAACCACCTTTTCAACTGGCCTTTACCTTGTCATCTGCTGGACCACTCTCTTACCTCCTCCCCACTCTGGATAACTATACCTGTGATGACCACCCAGTATGGATGTGAGGCTCTGGCCACAGTAGCTTACTACACAGCTATCATGATATTGGACGATTAGATCAGTAAATATGTTTGAAACTTGGGAGAGTATAACTGTGATGTGGAAGCTACAAAGTGCATGCAGGTATTGTCATACAGACCTGTGAGTAGTCTAAAGTTACATATGGGACACTAACTGAAAGCACTGACATCCCCCCTTGTAGTCTGTATGCACACATTTGGCACATGCAATTACACCTGAAAGAGGAAGGAAGAACATCAAGATCAACATGCAGTTACTGGTGTTACACATGATACATACTGTCAACAGTACAGAATGCATTCTAAACCTCTAGTACATGGTATGACAGCTGCCTGTCCACACTACTCAACAATGGTAATCTACAATTGTCTTCCTAGTATGTTCACCCTGTGCATCAGACCATATGACCATGTCCCTGCACCGATGGTATGAATGATAGGGATGCGACACAGGTATCATCATCATATGCACAGGGTGAAAATGTTTGCCAGAGACCTAGGCTGTACCATTGAATGACATCATGTGTGTGGGTTAAGGCCTTTTATCTCATTGGGCATGGGTGGATGTTATGTGTGTGTGTGTTGAGGTGCCCTACATTTGTTTCTGGTATGTGTGTGTGCATGAATGCACACTGGTCTGGCATGTGTCTGGCCTACACAGGGGTATTATTGACAGCTGAAGACTGTACAAGGCAGGTTGTACAGTTCACAGTGTCCGGCCACGGCCATGTGACCTGCGCCTGCCAGAAGTTGCATGGCCACTACCAGGCAGAGGTCCAGATTGGGTACTATCTGATGACACATGTCCACATGGAAATGTGTCCCTGTTGGAACTGTCCAGGACCATGTGCACATGGCCTGCTGCATCCTGGTGTGGACAGCACAGCACCAACTGCACTGCTGCTGCTACTGCCGCTATGAGAGCGGGCATATGAAGTAGCATGTTCACGTACACCTTCAACAATTGGTGTAGCTGGCCTAAGCCCACATGCCCGATGCCTTACTCCCACCAGATGTTTTAGCACAGACATTCCATGCTCGAGGATCAACATGTCATGGTCAAGGACTCCCACCATGTCACATAATCGTCTATCCAAAACATCTGCAAGCTGATGGTGAGCATTTGCAATTGCCTGGAAGTTGTCAGTTAATGAATATACACCAGCCCTCTGAAGCCTCAGACTTTCTCTGTTATGCCATTCAAAACTTGCCTGTGCCTCCATTACAGCCTGAAACATGTATCTGGTGACACCAGCTGATGTGCTATGTCTTGCAGGGGCATGTTGGCCAGAAGCCCCCTACAAGCAGCCCTGGGCACATGCCTGTGTGGGACATCATCAGTCAGTTGGCTGGGATCATGCTGTGCAGACACTCCTTCCATAGTCTCCACACTTTCCTGTTCCAAGCTACCACCCACCGCCTGTCCTTCCACTATGGCCAATGGCGATGGTGTAAGTGTAGACATGACTAGTATGTGCGGGGATGAGGGGGATGCAGGTGGAATGCCAAACAATGGCACAGATTCAGCCCCTGACAACACTACCTGTGCCTCAATCATACTTTCATCATCACTGCTAGAGTCTGTGGGGACAGTAACATCATGTGGACCACAGGAGGCCAACACACCTACATTAACACCTGTGAGAGGTGGACAAGAACTGTACATCACCAGTTATACATCACAGTACAGACACACAGAGACAGATACACAGAGAAAGACACACAAAGACAGACACACAGAGATGGACACACAGACAGACACATGATATGGCACCTAATGGCATGCAACATGCTTGTGATATGGCAGAAGGCATTCAGCTTAGACAATTATAGTGATAGTTATCATACATCCCTGGGTTGCACACAACAGCATGCACGTGTTATGGCAGAAGGCATGCAGCTTACACAATTATAGTAGTAGTTAGCATACATCCCTGTGTTGCACAGTTTGTGTTAGTAGGTTATGCCCCAAACCTGCAACAGAATGCATGCACTATGCACCATTGCATCGCACCGCCATGTTTTGTGCACCATACCCCACATCGTAGCAGACCATCGTTGACCTGGGTACATCTGCCAGTGATGCTTCATGTTGGCCACTGCCCCTATGTGTGAGGAGGACATGAGCAGAATGGTATGTTGAGTGAATACTATGTTTGCCAGAGTCCTAGCTTCAGAAGGGTCTCACAGAAATGGATAACTGGTGCCAGAGCCACGGCCTAAAGTTAAATGCAAAAAAATGCATAGTCATACCCTTCGGGAAAAACAAGGTTACCCCTAGCTACCAAATAGGTGGCAATCCACTGAGCACAGAAGAAGTTATCAGGGACCTGGGGACCCAGGTTGATAGTAGTCTGTCATTCGACACCCATGTAGCTAAAGTAGTTAGGAAGACCTTCTACATTGCCCACCTTATCATGAAGGGATTCTCATCTAGATCAAGGGAGGTCATAGTCTCCCTTTACTCATCACTCATCAGACCAATGATTGAGTACAATGCCCCATTCGAATGTATCTGACCCGACACTTGCAGCAGCTGGAGAGGCCACAAAAGTTCCTCACCAAAAGGATAAAGGGTCTCAAAAATCTGTCCTATGCTGCCCGACTGAAAGAACTCCAGCTCTATTCAGTCGCCACCGCTTGCTCAGAGGTGACCTTTGCCTAACATACAAGGCCATGTCAAACCCAGACTTGATGAATATGCTTCACCTCAAAAAATCTAGATCCATCAGAGCCACAAGGGCGGGAGACTTAAACCTCGACACGGCTATTAATAGGACGTGCTGGAGGGATAGATTCATCACCCAAAGACTCCCTATGCTGTGGAACAAAATCCCGGTATATGTGAGGCAGAGCACCTCGCTGGCCTTGTTCAAGAGAAATCTTGACCAATGGATGGAAGATCGCAGATATACCCCAGGAATTACCTCAGTGTCACTGCTCGACAGAGGCACAGCAAAATAATGGGTATAGTTCCCCCATACTAAAGGGGTGGCGTAAGCCACAAAACGATGGGCTAGGCTTGTAAATGCCCTCGGGTAGATAGCCTAGTATGAACCTATGAACCTATGAACCTATATCTCCCCATAAACAGTGCATGTATGTTCAACATTATTCTGCTTACCACTGAGCTGAGTCTACAGACAATGTGCATGTGGCTGTACAAACATGTTTGACATGGCTGTCCCTACTTTGCAATGGTGCCACAGACCAGCACAGGTTAACATTACACCAGCCTAATGTGTGGCATATGACCTTGCCAATCGCATGTAGTATGACATGTCTTCCGCTGATGTGATGAATGACATGCATGCATGTTTAACACAATGGTGTCCTTTCAAATATACAGTGAGGTACTGGTGTCCCAGTGCAGGGACGTGTTATATCAGCATGAACCTTCAGCTGATGCAATATTGTCAGTCTGCCCTACAGATATACAGTGACATACTGCACATTGAGCTGATGTGAATAGCCATTGCAGGGCATCATGTGGCTTCACTATTGCTATACAATGTGAGTTACAGACACAGTTCATAGCCTTGACTGTGTTCAGATACAATGCATATCTAATGTGGAATGTGACCCACGTCACTGAGGTGTATACACACTAAACCCTAATGTAGAATGTGTAACACAGGTCACTGAAGGGTATACAAATGACACCCCTGCACATCTGCAATCATATTGTGGATAAACCACTAATCCTTTAAACACAAACTGAGAAAACCAAAAAGGGACCAGGAGCTGTACAACTTTCGCCAAAAAGACCAATACGCCACAGGATACTGAACTTTAATTCACGTAAAGCGCTTTTCATCTGCTCAAAAAGCAGACTTCATCAGACAGGGTTTTACCATATTGTGGATGCCTGGAAACTATGCCCACACATGGGTAACTATGCAGTACGCCATGTTCCAAATGCCATCTGTGTACCTCATACACATGAGGAGCAACCATGACAGTGATGTCTGACACCAGCAAGGTGAATGTACTGTATCTGTGGCCTGATGTGGTTGTATGTGTGTGTGTTGTGCAACACATGTATGTATTTGGATACTGTATAGGTTAAAGCTTTCATGTCGTGACACACTTAAAATCTTCAAGACATGTTTTGTGGTGCTTTGATGTCATGCCTACACAAGGTGTGCTCAGCCCTGTATGATGTTTACTGTGTCACATTTGCAATATAACCATTACATGAAGGCCATAGTTGTATTGTGTTGAGCCAATGTACAACAGGGTGTACACACATGTACATCCCTTCTACTCTCTGTATTGCTTCAAGTCTCTGGCATCCTCCATGGCCATGTGTAAACATGTTTTGTCCAATGGTTGTGATGGCCATCTATTTCATATATCATTGTTGTCCCATATGACATACACCCATAGATGTCATATGCTCCACTGAGGACAGGTTTATGCAGACAATGGGTGGTATGTTTGGGATGTGAGATATCATGTTTTGCAGGATAGTTAACCAGTGTTGCAGTCAGCCCACAAAATGTCATGGACATGTCAGATAGCAGTTGACATTGTGTGACATTCATAGCAAGGGTATACTCGACAAGGATGAATCCTGTCGGTTTGTCATAATCTAGTTCCAAAACATATAGAGTGTGTGCACACATATGCTCGCTGTATAGTACTGTTTGTATTCCCCACATGTGTGATGCTGATCTGTAGTACATGTCCCTACAGTGAACCACACCTCCACCATTGTATTTACAGCTGTCCACACATCTGGCAATGACAGTTTGTAAGGTTTAGTGTAGGTGTTTCATATAGTTTTCAAATATTCCACATGGGTAACCACTGTGATGCATTGCAGGTCTGACCTGTATATATTAACAGGATCATCATACATAATGTCTACATGTGTTAAATGGCCACATGGTAGATAGCATGCATTTAATATGATCTGTGCATTATCAAGCCTGATAAGTAATAACAAACTCACCAGCAACAGGCTGCTGTCACTGCGAAATGCCAGATGTACCTAAATAGGAGTGTCAGAGCAGTAAGATCATTATCCACACCAGTGTGATAGCTACAGGGTGCAATGTGCATGTTGGCACATAAGCCAGTACAACAGACAATACTATGCAGTATGCACATCTGGGCATTAATAGATTAGCAAATTATAGTATGTGGCATGTGTGCATACATGCCTTGCTTATAATGTTAAGTTAAATATTGTACAGTAACACATGTATCTATATTAAATATAGTTGTGTTATATGTGCAGTAGTGACTTACCAGCCAATTCCTTGCTCAGTGGTTATGAGAAACCCGCCTCCACAATACCAGCTGATGTTTGTGGATGGAGTTCTGCAGGTATCCCCAGGGTGGCCAGGAGCTTCTCGGTACGTGTGAGTGGGGGCTGGGTAAGTAGCCCCCCACCTGTTGCAGCTTGTTCGCTGGTGATTGCGTTTGCATGCTGTTTTGCCCATCTAATTAAGTCAGTGCAATGTCAGCGCACCCACTGATAGGTGCGAATGTGGCTGCCATTTACCCTCTTGTGAAGTTCCTCTCACTGGGCATCCCAGTGCTGTGCATCCTGTGGCACATGCCTGAAAAGTGTCTCATGGTTGTCAAGGAGGTATGGAATGAGGACCTCATCCTCCATGCAGCTGTACAGTGGCAGCCTGGCACGCGGCATACCTGGCAGACATTATGACAGTGACAGGTCACAGTAACTCACAGAGATGTACAGAAGTACAGCTGCACATACATGTGTATCACATTTATTATAATTACAAATATGGCTTTGCAAATCTGCATGACACTAACACCACTGACATGTTTAACTCACACACATTTGACACTTACTAATTTCATGTTATTACCATATATGTGTGTGTCAAGTGATGACATTGCTCATACTCCATGTGGATGTTGTCTTGATGTGGGCATGTCTGTTTGCCTGTACTGGTGTCTTTACCTATTAGCACATGCCTGGATATGTTGACATTAATGCAAGAGACCTTAATGCTGTGTATATGTCACATATATAGTCATACACAGCCTTAAGGGACAAGACCTGTGACCCTGCAGACTTGTTCACAGCAAGTTGTAAATGTATTTGTTTTGCCATATACATCTACATGGCACTGTACAGCAGCCTAGCAGCCTGCCATGTATTACCTGTGTTGTACATGTGAAACACATGGGACAATGGCTAGCTTGATGGTATTTTCAGGGTTGGATATCAACTATAGCATGTATGGTCATAGTGAACTAGTAGGCTATATGCCCTGGGCCATGTATGATTATAGACTGAAAGGTTACCTAGCTGTAGCCAACAGACAAGTAACTTTCAGTGGCCAGTTCAAGCAGTGCCATAAAACTGATCCACAGGTTTACTGATATATTTGCCATGCGGTCATCACACCATGTCTCAAAGAGGGGCAATGTGCAGCTTTGCTGGACAGGGATGCATAGTATGGCAGGAGTATGTAAAGTCTATGGGACAGGGATCTGTCAGGCATGTTATGATCCTTGTAATAGAAAGATGGATGTCCATGAAGTATGTGTTTATTTGGAATCAGGATGTGTAAGTGTAGCATGTCCAACATCTCTGGGTTGGACATGGCTTTATTCAGGGTAGGCATCATGCTACATACTGGAGCTAGGGTTTGGGAAGGCTGGTGTAGGCCATCTGAACATGGCCAATAACCCTTAAAGGAAATATGTGATCTATTATGGGTCAATTGAGTGTTGAGTATGGGTGAACAATGATCTCTGTATTCATGGATGGCACCCTGTCATGATTAGGCGTGCCACTTATGACTACCTGACTGGTGTGGTGAAGTGACTATCAGAGGAAAGACTACTGTCCCGCTGGATCCCATACACACACAGTTTCCATTATGTTGCCCGCTTCCTAGGGGATAGTTCATGGGTACAGGATTTTTAACATAGGGGATGACAATGCAATAATTTGCAGTGAGATTGCGGCCATACATCAGACAACACACATCCTACCCACAAAGGCCCTTCTGTATGTTTCCCATACCACTCATTGAGTCAACTATAGCTCCTAGTTCATAGTCATTTGCACACTTCAATAGGCAGATGCCTTCTGTGTTAGTATGTGTGGTATAGATTTAGATAACAAAGAGGGAGAGTACCAGGACTGAATCCCCTGTTACTGTAGTTGGCAATGGTTTGTTGTGCATGTATTAGTCAGACACCTTCTGTAGTGTTGGTTCAGCCAGCGATCCAGTTGCCAACCAACCTTGTGACATAGGAATATACACCTAGTTTACTGAGTGTAGCTGGAACCCAGTATGGGTGATGGTGTCCTAAGACCTGCCAACATCAACATATGCTGTGTGAATCAACCTTACTGTCATCTACATCTGTACTGACTACATCACATAAGTTGATCAAGGTTGATGGCCTTACAGACCAGACTCAGCAGGGTAGTAGTGCACTATTTCCCATTATCAGTGGTGTCTACCCCTTTGTGGGGTGTGATAACTGCTGCTGTGCATCATTCAGTGTGTACACAGCCTGACATGCAGCTATGATTGAACATGATGTGTAGGTGGAGAGCAAATTGTTCTGACGTTTGTGTAAAACACACCCTGGGATGTTGACAGGTCCCATGCAAGGTGTATGTATGGCTTTAGAGAGTGCAGCCTGTATCTGCATAGTTGTTATTACTGGGGCTCTGTAGTATACATGAATATATAAATATATGTACCTGTTGGGGGGAGGTGAGAGTGGGTTTAAGTTGTCACAGACCCTATCTGGATGAACAAGTGCTATTTCTGTATGTGCAGTATTTATCATGCCATAGTGCTGTGAAGCAGGGCAGGTGTTGTTGTTGCCATTACAATTCATGACACAGCTATAGAATGTTCTGTGGTTGGCCTCATAATATGTGGCTGATTAGTTTCACAGTGGCTTTGTGCGGTCTTATATGGTGTATCTAAATCTTACTGAGGCTGACCAGGGATCACCTCCACTCATGTGTGTTCACTCTTGCAACAGTTTCTACCTTCTGTAGTACAGTTTATGGCAGGGTCCACCAGTTTGCTTTCCTGTTTGAGTTTGGTTTAATCTTGGTTCTGTTTTAATAGCACAATCACTGCACTAATGTGAGTGCTTAAAGTGCATTTGTGTAGGATTCAGCATTTGCACATGCATTGTCCATCTGCATGGGTGCCATGACATTCACCACTCCTGTCTTAAGAAGCTTAACATTGGCTTTGGGGACTGACTGTGTGTAGCATACTGTTAGCCCTGTTTGTGTGACTATGGTGATCCAGGTCATTGTGGTGATGAAATCCAACATGCATTAAGCACAGGTGTTGGTACATGAGGAGTCTTCCCAGTTAATAGTGGGATAGTTGAGAGTAGCCGTTATTATGGTTTTCTGCCTCAAACCTAATAGTCCCCATTACAGCACAATATGACAGTTGGGAATTCAGAGGCATGGTGGGTGATATGTAGCAAGGTGCAATTTGGATTCCATTTTGGCACATAGGTAGTTGCTCAGCATAATTCATCTGATGTTATGCAAGTGCAACTAGCCTGGGGGTGTACATATCCTTCAGGAATATGGACACACCTGCGGCCCATGTGTTCTAATAAAGGATAATGGCCAAAAGGTGAGGTATGTGTTATAACATGGTCATGCAGAGGTTCTTTCTGGAGCCTTGAACCATGTCTCAGTCACTGCACAGATATGTTATCTATGTTAAGGGTTGATGTGAGTCGATATTGAGTTTCTAAAATGTATCATTGAGTAGCTAGACATGCAGTTTATTGCTTGGCTGTCCCTGTTACAGCAGTGGAATTGTTACTTGAACCTTGCATGATGAAGGCACTTTAGGGGAAGCATGAGCCCTAGCCAGTATCCAGATGCCCAGGGGTGACAGGTGCAGGCCCTCTTCTGGCAAAGCATCATGGTCTGCCCACCATGTTATCCCTGGCAGAGAGATACTGGATACCCTTTGGATTACACCAGTACATAAGACAATTGGGGAATACAGTCCTTTTGTCCCTATACTGCAGTATCATTCTGGGCAATGGCAGACTGCTACCCAGGCCTTGGGACATACCTGCATGGGCTACAAGACCTGAAAGTTCCTAAATGTGTATTTCCATGCAGTCCAGGCTACGGCATCCCAGGTCCTGCACAACAACATGGAATAAGCCCGAGCCATGTTTACAGTTCAAAAGGTGATCTGAGTGTATGGGTATGTGGCTAATCATGGCAGACAGGCAGCTGACATTATGTTTGCCCTCGTATAGCTTGGTGTGCGACATAGTGCTCGACTTTGCATTCACAAATGGGTACTGTTGGGCATGTTTCTGGCCACGTGTTTTGAGGAGTGGCACAGTTTTGCAACCTATCTCATACAGTTTGTATATTTTGTTGTCTGTCTATTCCAGCTTGGGATGTCCCTTGCTTGGCTAGATACTTGGAAGCCTCTGTGAATATGTGGGCTTTCTGGAGGTATATGTGGGTGTCCTTACTGTGTTCTGGTAAGAGTATGTGTTGAGTGTGGTGATGAGATGCATGTGTTTACCTATACCGCATGACTGTCTAGTCCAGTCATGGCTGTAGACTGGACTGCCTTCCAGCTTGCCTCTTTAGCTGCATCCCATACAATGTGTGGGGTGTAGTGTTAGGTGGGTTTGGCAGTGTACATGGCATAGAAATGACATTCCCCCAGGATGGCCACATAAAGCTGACATTACTAAACACCAGTAGCTGACTAGTGGACATGCCTGTATAAGCATTCAGTACTACTACCAAGTACTGTATTTAGTTTACTTATTGCTTATGATGATATTTTAGATAGTGATGCTCAAGGGTACATATCTGAGTTATGGATGTTGAAACACTGGCTATTACAGAAACATAGTAGCTGACTTTAGCAACAATCCTCATCTGAGGAGCACATCAAATCCTGATAGTTGATTACAGATGATGCAAGTGTCAATGGGTCTGTATCCTTTTCTGGGTATATACACACATATCCACCAGAACCTGTTGGGCATGGACACCCACTCCCCAAACAGAGTCATGTATCAATATACTCTGCTGCCACTATCAACATGATTAGGATATAATCAGATAGTGTAAGCCATCACCTATGAAGCAACTATAACACATAAGCAGCAGTCTCATACATCTTACACTCCTACTGCAGATGTTACACTGGAGTTAAAGATTATATGCAACTTGTTTCATTAGCAGTACTGTGCACTACCTTACACACAGTATGTGCAAGTGGCTGTTAGGGTGGCAATGAGAGGTTAGGCTACACAAACCTGGTAGTTCAACCAGTGTATCTCTACTCTCAATATCCACTCTATGTAGGTGTGCACATAGCTATTTGGCCCAGCCATGTAACAAGGGTCACAACACATTTGCATAACATGTACACATGCACAGCTGTTATTGCTTACAAACGATACTAGAGAGGTGGACATTACATGTCATACATGCATGGATAGTTACCTAGCTCTTCCAATTGTCTTTGCTATCATACTGCTAAACTGTCAGATGAATACAATTCATATGTATCCTGTTATTGAGTATTGTAACTGCCAACAGATATAACTAATATTTGCATAACAACACAAATGCTATGTAAAATGGAATACAGATGAGACAGATCTGCCTAGGATACTGTACATTACACAGTTATTGGCACATTATCCCATAATGCAAATCATATTTGCAAAGTAAGCTCACCTTTGACATGTTCATCTCACTAATACACCCATACATATGTCTACTGTTACAATATATCAACATATACTATCCCTTGTTATAGCACATACTTGTTGGACCAACCCTGACACAGACAGAGGCTGGAAAAGAAATAATGAATTCCAAGCCCAAATATATCATCCCTTGTGGTGTATGAGGAGTTTGCCTTGTGACCTACAGCAGTACACACATAGAATACTACAGGCATAACTACTGCTCAATAATACATTACTACAAAGTAGCTATTTCCACTATATGCATTGATTACACTGTAATTATTACAGAATAGGTACTACATACACAGACATACTACAATTTATACATAACTTATTGGTAAATAGAGGTGTTATTGAGTGGTATGTTATTTATTTCGGTCTTTGTTTTTTTTTTCTTTTTGGGGTATTTTGTAATGTTCTGCAGGTATATACAGATGGTTTGAATGTGTGACAAGCCATCCTTTCATAGTTAGAGATCAGTACCATGTGCTATCCTGATCACCAATTGGTGTTCCAAAGTAGTTAATTACAGGCACATCAGCTGTGTAGCTACTCCATTAGCCAACACCATGGCAACAGTGGAGTATAATTGAGTATTGCAATTGGGCGTTGTTCCTTTGCCTTACTTTTGAGGAAGACAGCCTGGAAGTGTGGTCTGAAATCTATTGCAACAGCTGTATGGAGACAAACTCAACTATATTGTGTGGAATGTCTAGATGTTTTGGTCTACATGTGAGTACTGCTGTTATATTTCTGAAGATTGCTACTTGTGCAGGGTTTGTCTGTACCTAATACGTCTGCATATGTTTCACTCTAGCCAGGTTGTTTGACCAGCTCAAGACTGTATGGCTATGCATATAATGTTAGTGGGTTTACAGTGTGCTCACCAGACATCTTTAGTTTTGTGTTAATGTGTATCATACTCTGCTGATAATCAGTAATTGGTAACACTTCCTGGTGTAATTACTTTTCAACCCTCTGAAACAAGATTAGTTCAAACAAACCCTTTAACATCGGCAGCTGTTCCATTATATAACAGCAACTATTTCACATAGGGCCATGTTAGTGTGACTCTGTCCAGGTATGTTAAGGTTTCAGCAGATGTTGTACAGTGGGTGAATAATTGGTAATGCTATGACAGTATGTATTGTTGTAATTAGTTTGGGTGTGGGGAGATGTTGGTGGGTGTACATAGCGGATGCAGGTGTATAAATACTGCTTTTATACATATTCTATATGTGTGTGGGGGTTCTTTCCCTATGTCAACACCTATCCCTTAGTGGACTAATACTATGGTAAATGCAGGCTGATTCATTCAGGCACTGTTAAATGCTTCCTGTATTGCATGCAGGTAATGTTAGTCCTTGAATCCTTTGGCCATACATCGGAATGTAATAAAGGTTTGCTAAATAAAAGGTGTCTGTGTATTTCTGTCATGGATATTTGCAGTCATTGTAGATGTGTTGGTGACTAATCCTACTTAGGTCATGTCTGTATGACATATTTGTAATAGTGTATTGACATATACTCTTCATATCTTTTGTTCATATTGTTTGGGGAGGGCAGAATGTGTGATTGCTATGGTCCATGTTATACTCAGATTTGAACACTTCAGATGCTGTATACACACATATATGTATGTATGTATATATATATATATATATATATATATATATATATATATATATATATATATATATGTACATCTTTATGTACCAGTAATATATATTATTGCATATGTTTATATGTACCTCCATAGATGTGCAGATGTTTTTAACCTATCTATATATATGTATATCTCTCTCTCTCTCTCTCTATATATATATATATATATATATATATATATATATATATATGTACAGTTTGTCCTATTTCCACACAATCTTCCCTTTTGTATTTTAACCTGTCTGAAAACACAGCTAACATAGGTCCATCTCAGGTAGCTTAGTGGCAGGTTACTCTGAGGATGATGTACATGGTTGTGGGTTCTAATCCTGGAAGTGGTTATTATTTTCCTTCTCAGAGCAGGGACTGCTAGGGAAAGGGTGATTAATGCACTTTTAAGCAGTTGTAAGCTAGTTTGCCCATGTTTTGCGTGACGGTAAACTTACATCTGTGAAGCACTTATCCATTTAACTGTGTTTAAGTGCTGCTTACCATTGCGCAAACCCGCTTAAAACTGCTTAAAAGTGCTTTAATCAACCTGCATCCAAAAGTCCTTATTCTGGCCCTCATAAAAAATAAACAGCCCTTGAACCCAGGACCATGAACACCTCAGTCCCTGACTTTACCACTAAGGCATCTGAGATATGTACAAATGTTAGGGTTCTTAGAATGTACCTTTTATTACAAGCATTCCTCACTACTGAAAACAAATGTGACTGTCAGTTGGTGTACATATGTATAATACATGTTAATGTTCATATGTTAGTGGAATTATGTGTTGCAATGTAACCTGCCAGGGTGTATTAGGGATGAGCATGGTTCTGGTTTTGTGTCCTTTTTTATTGTCTCCATACTCCATGTATACACCTCCAGTTCACTTATTGAACATCCACCCCAGGCTCTCCTTGATGCATAATTTCATTACCCATCATTCCTCCCCAACCCCAAACTCCACATACACAACAGCCATCCCTTCTATAGTGAACTAAGTTAATATTAATTGTTATAATACCAGAGCTGAATGTGTTTTGTGTACACTTCAAATCCTTTTGATTGCTTCTGTGTCACGAAGTGTGTTCATAAATGTCTATATATATGGCTATAGATGTGTGTCTGTATATATATATATATATATATATATATATATATATATATATATATGTGCACACATTACTGACATGCATATATCTATATATATTTAGTATTAATTTTTAACAGTTATACATATGTAGACTTGTATATGTTGATTCACAAACTACAGTACATTACAATGTACTGCACATATGTACACAAAGTGACTGTCCCATTTGTTGTCAGTACTGTGGAATGTCTGCAGTAAAAGGTGTATTCTAAAGCACATGAAACATGTATGTGGCTTAGTGGTTAGTCTAGTGACTATGGTGTGTATGGTCCAGGGTTCAAGACCTGAGATGGTTTAACTTCTTTTAGGCCAGAATACAGCTCTTTTAAGCAGTTGTAAGCATGTTTAAAAGTGATTGTGCGGCATTAAGGTGGCAGTTAAACACAGTTAAATTAAATGTAAATGCGTATAACCTGTGCGTGCAAACACGGTCACATTTGCTAAATACTCAGGATATATATACTTAAGTCTAGTAACGTCTCACTATGTGCTTACATAACATTACAATCACTGTTGACTTTACTCTCAGGCACACATGGATTTATATGGGTGTTTCAAATGTTTATTAAACTGACGACTACTACCTAAATATGTAAACTGTGGTTAAGGTATACTTTTTAACATAAAACACATGTCTGACTTTATTATTGGGATTTGAACCACAAATGCACAAATACTATGCAAATGCTCTAACCATT
Source organism: Protopterus annectens (assembly GCF_019279795.1). Taxonomy (NCBI): domain Eukaryota; kingdom Metazoa; phylum Chordata; order Ceratodontiformes; family Protopteridae; genus Protopterus; species Protopterus annectens. Next base: position 1,022,307,778 of record NC_056728.1, on the reverse strand, counting down.
ACACTATTACATTAACATTGCTTCAGCCTATTTTTCTATTTAGATGATTTCTATGTGTAAGCTAGGCTAAGCAAAGGGCAGTGGCACGCAAACCCACTGAGCTTCATGTACTTTAGAAATAATAACATAAGAACTGAAAGGGGAGAATATAAAATAAAATTCCTAACTACATTAGGCATAGCCCCTCACTGACACTCTTCAAGAGAAACCTTGATGAGTGAATGGGTAATGGAATATACACCCCTGGGATCATGTGTGCCAGAACCATACAGCCGGGGGGGGGGAGCCCACCCAGTTTTACAGCTGCAAGACCTGTCAGGGAAATTGAATGGTGTGGAGTTTTCACATTAACATGCCCTGTTTAGATCACTAAGTGCCCCTATCACCCTTCACCCCCCCGGTCTTCAACAGCTCTGCCTGGAATCACTTAATTGGTTATGCTTGACAAATACTCAGTTAATTGATCAATGGGGCGGGGAAAGCCAACATACTGTAGATATGCTTCTAAATGCCCTTGGATGTATAACCTTGTACCTAACTGTGAACCTCTAAGGTGCAGGCCATCAATGAAATACAATATGTGAATAAACAGAGCTTTCAGATCACAATATACAGTGAGTAATCAGCATGTAGGCAGACAACTGTTCAGTACAGCAAGAACATGCAGAACAGTGATACTTAATCACTCCAAAAGTCTCTCTTGGAAGCTAGAAGGCTTGTATCAGTTTAAGGCTTTCTATTGCTTACCAGTAGGTTAACTACAGGAATGGTAAGAAACAAGCACAGATGGGAAACATGCATGCAATAGTACCATACCAGCTTGCACCTGTCACCCTTAGGCTTTTGAATTCTAGCCAAGGCTCTTGCCACCCCCATAGTGCCTTTTTTAGGCAAGGCTCAAAGGTGAAACCCACCTCCATAAACAGCACAAAAAAGTAAAACAATGAGGGTTATGCTTCTCAGTGCCAGGAGTTGAAATCACAACATGCACACACTCACAGCACTCCTCGGTATGGACAATATCAACATCTCTGCAGTAACTGAAACCTGTTTTAAGGCTCCTGAAAGCACCCCAGCACTACCAGACTACAACTCATACCACACAATTTGGCCACAGAACATGGACTGGCACAGAAATGGATGGGGTGTATCCATATTAATCAAGGATACCTACACCTCCAGATTAGTGGGGCAGCATGATACCTCTGAAATCATCCATGTGCAGCTAACATCAGCCAAACCTGCAATGCAAATTGTGGCCTGATACAGATCATCCTCCATGCCCCAGGACCACCACTTGACCTTCCTGAAGAATGTGGAAAACATGACAGTCCTACTGAACACCCTAATACTGGACGATTTGAACTACCCTACCATTAACTGGGATAACTACTCGAGTACTTAATTCCAGGCCCAGCGCTTCCTGGAATTTATCAACTCATATGCCCTGGATCAGATGGTAAACTCGCCAACTAGAGTTGGAAACATACTAGACCTGGTAATCACCGACATGAGTGACAGGTGCAACACAGCAGAGGTAAACCCGTCACTGGTTAGGTCTGACCATAAACTACTCACTGTGGATGTCCACATCCACCATCTCCCCCACACAAGGAAACCACAGTGAAAACATTTCCTACAGTTTCTTCACACTACTAAAGACAGAGGTGGAAAGTTTCACAGCCCCCACACTAAAGGAAAACACTTCCCAAGATACAGAATGATTTACAAATGCACTCTATGAGCACCTGCAAGGAAGTATGGATTGTGCCATCCCTTGTAAACCAAGACTCACTCCTCCAAGACAAGGACACCAGTCTGGTGGACCCCTGCAATAAACAGGCTATCAGGGGCAGCTTGTGCTATAGGACTGCATGCCCCCACCTGTAGAAGAAAAGAAATAAAAAAATTAAATACAAAATTTAAAAAACAATTGCGAGTCCCGGAACTCCACGCATGTGTGCTTGGAGTTCCTGGTACTTCACAGAACTACAGACTGCTGTGTTAGCCAGTCCGGATAGGGGAGAAAGGCATTTCTGCCCTGCAGCTGCAGAAGTCTGTGTGGTGATGGCTGCACAGAACTGAAGGACACCAGACTGCATCGCCCGCAGGGTGGAGCCTGCAGCCTACTCTCGCAGAGCCAGGAAACCCCAGCTTATTCTCACAGAGCCAGGAAACCAGCCACTGATTCTGCTGCTGCAGATTAAGGTGTGTGAAGCTGTTAGTTTGCACAGGCAGGCTAAGGAAACCAACCATTGCTGCAACCGGATTAAGGTGTGTGAATCCAGGGCTGCTGCAGATCATTCAGGTAAGGACTGTGGGCTATGGAGAAGAGGTGTGTGTGTGTGTGTGTGTGTGTGTGTGTGTGTGTGTGTGTGTGTGTGTGTGTGTGTGTGTGTGTAATGCCCCAGTTGCTATATATTGGTGGCTAGAGAACACATGGTGGTGGATAGAGAATACTCAGGCTTGAACGCTGTGCTTGGGTGCAGGTGGCAAGGGCCTGAATTCCCTACCCACCACCATTTGTAAAAAGGTTGCAGATTTTTGCCATATATTTGTTATGGTTCTCATAAAATCTGTGGTTTCTGTAGGTTTGTGTTAACTTGCAGACTCAGTGGTGTGGTGGTGCACTGGTCGCATTGTTGCCTAGCAGCTACAGGTTCTCTGGTTTGGTTCTTGGCTCTGGTTTCTTCTGTGTTGAGTCTGCATATCCTCCCATCTTACAAGGACATGTGTCTGGAGTGTTTGTCCCTGAAAACTGGCTTTTGTTCCAAGTCAGACTTTCCTGGTTAACAAATGTTAAATAAAAATAACAGGCATTTGGATTTCAGACTTCATATTCTTCAGAAAGTACCTGGTAACGCAAAACCTTTTATTCCAGCAATTTTGTAAGTTTATAACATGGATATTTGAAATGTGTCCCAATTTTTGGGACTGTATTCCTCCATTATTGGCTTTGTCCAGGTTTTTTGTGCTAAGGTTAAGAGCTATGGTGAGAACTGAATTCACTGAATATGTTTGGGGGCTGTATTCCCCCATTACTGGCTTTGTCAACATGTTTTTGATATGAGGTTGATAGCTATGGTGAGAACTGAAGTTACTAAATGGTAGCCATTTAAGTTTCAGTCTTCCTCTCTTTTACAAAGTAGCTGATCTGGCATAGGGGTATGTTGCTCTGACTGTTTTGCACAGGGTCCCCTGGGTTCAAGACTTGGCTGTGAAATGTATGGTGATAACACAGCATTTTATTCTAGCAACTTTCCAACATTATACAAGCAATGTTTAAAATGTGTCCCTGGTTTTGGTGCTTTTGTCCCCCCCCCCCAATAAATTTTGCCTTTTTCCAGATTTCTTGTGCTGCAAAGTTCAGAGATACAGCTGAGTGTTGAGTATATTTTACAAAGAGCTGAGAGCTGCCGGGGAACAAAAGTTTAGTTCTGCTTATGCTGAATCTGCTTGCACTGTTAATAGCACAAGTAGTGTACTTGCTTTTGATGCAGAAGGGTGTGGGTTCTACTCCCACAATAGGTAGATGCATTGCTGATATTGTACTGCCTTGTAAAAGGGGTGGTTGCTGCAGTCCTTTTTGGCAAAGATACCTAGTAACTATGAACCTGTTATCAGTTTGCCATCCATTCCCTATTGTGATATTACTAGCTTATCATTTTTTTAATGCAACATAGCAATTTATTCCTCAAGGGCAACAGACACTTTATTTGTAAATGAAACAATGACATATAAAGCTGCTTGCTAGCAGCAACATATTCATTAGTTACAGATTTCTTTAATGTGGAATTATTTAGATGGCTTTTACTTCTTCAGGGATTGTGCATATTTACTGATACTGGTGGACTGTAGAAGTTTGAGTAGACTTTTATGATAGAAATGTTCTGAATTGCGCAGTTTTGTCATTATTGGTGCATGCATTTTGTTTCATTGTTTACTGGAAAAATGTTCAAAACAATAAATTTAAAATGCTGTCTAACAACTGTACTTTATTATACAAGGTCAGGAAGGTGTATAAGAGAGCATGTGTATGTTTCGTGTTCAAGGGGCCTATGATTTGAAAACAGCCCAAAGTTAATCTTTATCTGCCACTGGCAAAATGTATTTTCTTTGAATGTAGGTTTCAATGCTGTTTCAATGAATGTGAGTTTCAAGATCAGAGAAGTTTTAATGGTAAGTCTATTTTCATTGTGAGACTGCATTGCTTTGTTTAGAAGATATCTATTAGGGTTTGTACTGTAAAATGCAAAATAGAACTTTCAAATGAAATTGAAATCATCGCAGAAGTAAAGCAGTATGCACATTACAGTGTTTATGGTAAATGGGGTGAAATAACCAATGAAGTGGACATTAGAATGGCTGCAGGGGGAGGCTCCATTCGACTATGCGTTTATGAGGGGGGAAGGGCAGCAAACTCAGACAGCCCCGGATGAAATACACCTCTCAACTGTCCAGATTTTTGCAGAATGAATAGATTTTTGCTTCTTATTTTTGGTTTGTTCCTCATAAAATTTGTGGTTTTCTGGCAAATCATTTAGGAATGAAGTCACTAAATAATGACAGACATTGAGTTTCAGATGTTATAACCTTCTGAAAAAATGCATGCTAAAGCAAGACCTGTTATTCTATCAACTGTCTTAAGTTTATACAATAGCAATTTTTAGTAATGTTTGCATGTTCCCCCAATATATTTGACCTTGTGCAGATTTCCTGCATTAAGAAGTTGAGAGGTATGTGCAAATAAATCGCTTTATAGAATTAGGAATATCCAAACCTCTCAACCGTCCCCAATTTTGGCTCAAAAAGTTGCTCTCCCCCTAATAATCCCTCCGCAAAATGACAATTTTGGAAGAAAACGTGGAGGGTTTACAATTATAAATAACTGTAATGGTCAGAGTTATAATTTGCTTTTATTTCAGAAATGCATGTAGATACTGTTATTTTCTCAGCTGCTCAAGTTAACAGTACTAATATTAAAAAGGTGTCCCTTCTTTTGCAGGATCACAGCTGTATTGTGTGGCAATTTTATATTTTTGCATCACATTTGTGGCCTGTTTTTCATAAAATTGTGGTTTTCTGGCAAATTGGTGGCAAATCATTAAAGATTGAAGTTAGAAAATAATGGCAGACATATGAGTTTCAGATTTCATACCCTTCAGAAAATTCATACTAATGCAAGACCTACTACTATTCTATTATCTTTCTAAGTTTATAAGAGTAATATTTAAAAATTGTCCTTATTTTTGGGCCTGTGTCCCACTTCTATGTGTGGCTTTATCCAGATTTCTTGCTCTGAGGTTGAGAGGTATGAGTGTCAGAGCTATCACCGTCAGCCAGAGACATTTTAAATTGTGACATACTTGTTGCACCCCACTCACCATTGTAGTGGCTCTGGATGTGTCCAAGCAAGGCAAGGAGCAGTTATGCAGTTAAGTGTGCAGAGTATTCCCCCATCCAAGGTAGATGACAAGTACGACTGTGGCTTTTCATCTGTCCTTGGTTTTGCAGAATGTTCTGGTTTTCTGTCATATTTTTATACTGTTGATTTATTCTTTTTATTATTCAGAAAATGCATGCTGTCGCAGTGCCCTGTTGCTCTGTGTTTAAGTAGCATTGCTTTAATGACCATTAGGTAAGCTTGTTGGAGACTGTAAGATGCAAGTAAGCTTTAATAAGCCTACTGTTAAGGAATTACCAACATTGAAAGCCTTTTCGTTGTTGCCATGCAGAGAATATTTACATAACTAGATAACGTATAGCCTTAGGTATTGAAATGCATATAACGGTATTTGTAATAAAGGACATGATTACAGTATTTTCAGAAGCTCATTACATTTTTTTGGAGACTTGCAGTCATCTTTGCAGGCTTTACCCGTAAACTAAACTGAATGCCAGTCTATCATGTGTAGTCCATAACTTGTGCAGTAATCCTTTAAGCAATTTATCTTGAGCTTGTTTCTTGTTTGCTGTTCAAGTTTTACTTTGATCATGTCTTCTCCATGAAACAAGTAGATAGTTCTTGTCAGGCAGCAGGTCTTTTTTGGATAAGAAAAAAATGTACAAGTGGGGGTATCACAGAGATTTCTACTTTCAGCATGTTACTTGGTAATGTTATAAAGCTGAATATAAATTATAATTAGAACTGCAGTGCAAGGAGAAGTGGCTTGAGTTGAGGGATGCTTGTTTTTTTATACTTGATTTTGACTGGAATTCCAGTAATGTATTTAAAAAGCAATATATTTTTCATGCTTCACAACCTTTGTGTTTCCATCTAGATATTAAGTAAGTTGTCATGTAGTCAATGCATTGAAATATTTTTTTTTCTACACTTCATTTTGTCTTGAATGGACTCTCGTAATGATGGTTTGGCACCCAGGGCAGCATATTTAAAGTTCCAGTTGTTGTGGTTTTGAGCATAGCTGCACCTCTTTCTAGTTGGCCACACCCCTTCCCATTGGCTCCACCCAGTCAGCTGTCTCCTGCAGCCCCCCTTTAATTTGAAGTCACCAGCCACCATTGCAGGCTATACAACAGAAGGAGGACAGTAGTCCAGAAATAAAAGAATCTCCCAAGAAGGAAGGACATCCCTGACCAGTATTAGTAAGGAACAATGGTCCCTCGTGTAATCATCCAAGGCTAACTTCAAAAGGGACATAGCCAAGGATTAGACAGATAACCACAAAGCCTTCTTTGGCTATGTCAAGAATCTAAGTGGTAACTCACAGATTTGCTCTGTGCTGGTGCAATATAGCACAAAATATACTGAACCTACTGATATCGCCAACAACCTTGCAGATACATTCAGTGCTAACTTCACCCCCATATCACCCCCTAAAGGGCATACAACAATACACAGTAAATACAATATCCCAGATATCACAGACGTACAGGTGAAAAAAGTCCTCTCAAAAGGCAAAACACAGCATCAAAGGCAAAACACAGCATCACTGGGGCCAGATGGTGTCTCAGGCTGCATCTTGCAAACAGTACAAGACAAACTAACCTCCCACCTAAATAAGCTTTTCAACCTCAGCCTCTCCAAAGGCTACATGCCAATAGAATGGCACATAGCAACGGCTAATCCACTCCACAAAGGAGGAGCCACAACTGACCATGGTAACTACTGCCCCATAAGCCTGACTAGCCTGGTCTGCATGGCTATGGAGCGCATCATCATGGAACTCATTAACAAAGACATTGGTAACCTCCAAACACTTGACCCAACCCAGGTCTTCTTGGTTGAGGGAACATCATGCCTACTCACCCTGGTTGATGTCTTACAGACAGTCACCCAGGCGATAGACAAAGGGAAAGGTGGTTCACATATCCTACCTGGACCTCGTCAAGGCTTTCAACACCATTTCTCACTCAGGTATTATTGATAAACTCACCAGACTGAACATAACCCCCTACATCACAGGATGGGTTGCCAACTGGCTTACAGACAGAACCCACATGGTAAGACTAGCAGCCTCCAGGTCCAACTCTTAACCAGCCACAGCTGGTGTCCCACAGGGCTCAGTCCTGGGAGCCCTACTGTTCAGCATATACTTCAAAGAGATACAGGCAAACACAGGTGGACTATGGCAGACCATGTTTGCCAATGACTGCAAACTGGGAGCCATAATTGACTGTCCAGCTGACACAGACATCCTTTGAAAGGGCCTCACGGAGAATGACACAAGGTGTCAGAGTCATGGCCTCAAGCTAAATGCCACAAAATGCATAGTCATTTCATTTGGGAAAACGAAACACCCACATATTACCACATAGGTGGCAGCCCCCTTAATACAGACGAGTTAATAAGAGATCTGGGAACTAAGGTAGATAGTAATCTCTCCTCTGACATTCATATCACCAAAGTAGTTAGGACATCCTTCTATGTAGATCATCTAATTACTAAAGGGTTTGCATCTAGAAATACTGAGGTTATAGTGCCCCTTTACTCGTCACTCATCAGGCCCATCATAGAGTATAATACCCCATTTGGGATGCACCTCAGATGACACTTCCAACAGCTGGAAAGACTACAAGAGTACCTCGCAAAGAGGATTACTGGCCTCAAACAAATGTCCTATGCAGCCAGACTGAATAAACTCCAGTTGTACTCAGTTGCATCTCATTTACTCAGAGATAATCTCTGCTGGCCTACAAAGCCATGTCCAAATCAGACTTAATGGATATGCTCCACCTAAGGAAATCCATGTCACAGTGAGCCACGCACACACGCAAAACCTTGCCACAACAATAACTAAAACATGCTGGAGGGACAGATTCCTGTCACAGAGACTCCCCATTCTTTGGAACAACATCCTTAATTACATTATGCAGAGCCCTTCACAAACACTCTTCAAGAGAAACCTTGAAGAGTGGATAGGGAATGGTAGATACACCCCAGGGATCCTACCATTGGCTCTGCTCAACAGAGGGACAGTTAATTAATCAATGAGGTGGCAAAAGCTGACACATTCTGGCTAGGCTTATGAATGCCCTTGGGCAGTTAACCTGGTACCTACCTATGAATCTATGAACTTATGTATACAGTAGCAGTACATGCTGATAGCTTAATTTACTGTACAGGTGTTGACTTGCCTTGTGCCAATAGCAGTTGTGTGTGCAATAGTTGTGGGTTGCCTATGTTGGATGCACACAGTAGACTGCCTATACATGACAATTTACAGGTAGTCTTGTGTGTGTGTGCCATCCATTTTTACTTTGTATTCAGGTGTAGAAATGTGTCAGTCCCTAGGTGCCTATACTGTCAGTGTGCGTGCTATACACTCCCTCCTTGCCAAGGCAGGGGCATACTGGGCATGCCTCCATCTGCCTACAGAGGCTGGTTCAAGGGGCTCATGGTCTGAGTCCCTCTGTGCCTGTGGGGACCTTGGCAATGATGGTGGGCTGTGAGGCCTTCACCATTCTTTCCCTGCTGCAGCTGTTTCCACAGGATCATATTGTGTAGCATGGCAAATACTATGAAGATGTGGGCACAAGTGGCTGGAGAGTACTGCAAGGGTCCACCAGATATGTCCAAGCAACGGAACCATGATTTGAGCATCCCAAACACACGCTCTATGATGATTCTGGTTTGTGCGTGTACCTCATTATGGCGTTCTTGCATGGGTGTGTGTGCATTTCTGATGGGTGTCATCATCCACGGTTCCATTGCATAGCCAGCATCCTCCATCAAATGGCCATATGGGAAGTCCCCCCTGGCAAATGCCTGATACAGTTGTGAGGCATGCCAGATGTGGGAGTCATGATAGCTTCCAGGGCTGCCAGCACACACATCCATGATAATGTCCTGGGCATTGCACATGACTTGGCAGTTGATGGAGGGGTATCCCTTGTGGTTCATGTAGTGCCTACCCTGCTCACTGGGTGGTGACTTGATGTGTATGTGCGTGCAGTCTATTGCACCCAGTGCCTCCGGGTATTCTGCCACACGGTAGAAGAGACGCATATTGCTGTCCAACTCCTCCTGTATTTGGGGGAAGTATATGTGCTCACTGGCATGTGGTAACATGGCATCCAGGAACTGGTGGAGTACCCTGAATGCTGATGCCTGTGAGATCCCCATGATATCCCCAGTTGGCCTTTGAAAGGTACCTGTGGCTAGTATTCTCAAGCTTACAGATACCTTGGTATCCAATTGGATGGGTTCCCCTCTGTTTGTTCTGGCTCTGAGGTGTGGCTGGCACAGCTCTACAAGTTGCTGTAGGGTGTCCCTGTCCACCCTGTAATGCTCTACTATCTCAAGATCATGTAGCCCCTGGTAGGTTACCCTGGGTCTGAACACTCTTCTCCTCCCCTGATGCCTGCAGTGGTTGTCAGCATCATCCTCCTCACCACCTTCAGTCTCCATCACATGCTTGTGGATCAAAGCAATGGCAGTCCCTAACATGTACATATTAAAACTTCCCCATTTGTATACACCAATGGTGCAGTGTGTATGGGAAAACACAAGTGTGTGTGAGGTGCTTTAACACTTTATACTATTGTGCTATAGATGCTGCTGATGTAATTGGCTGTGTGTGAGCAGTTCCAGCTGCAAGGTATCTTACTTATGGGTTTTACATTGATTACTAAAAGTTTGGGGGATGTAGTGTGGAGTTATGCTTGCCTAGCTTGATTCATCTGTTGCCCTTTAACTCCCTTTTAAACCTAGATCCCCTCCCATTGTCAGGCATGCATCCACCTGCCAGCTTTAATGTCTTGTACTTTCCCTACCCAGTCATGTGTTGCAAGGTGTGTGATGTAGTTGATATAATGCAATTCTACTTTGTTTTGCTGTGACACTTTACTGTTTTCTTTGCAGTACAGCCCCTCCCCTTTCCTGTTCTGCGGATAGCTGCTAGCAGCCTTGTTAGCTGTTGTTAATGACCCACTGCAGTTTCCTAGGTGTTAATTGCTCATTTGTATTCCAATTTCCCTGCTGCAGCATTTCCTTATTTTTTCCATATATCCTTCCTGTTTCAGCTCTGGTGCGCACCGCGCATACCCGTTTACTGGGTTTAAGTGCATTTTAATCTCCGTTCACATGCATACTCGGTTACCTTGTGTGCTCTCAGCTAGCAAAAGTTAAAGCCAGTTAAACACACCCCTTTCCTTTAGCTTTGCTTAGCTACAGGCAAACTGGATTGGCATTGCTCCAATGTGCTTACAGCAAAGGTGACACACCCCTCTCTTGTTGTCATCTTTATCTCATGGTCACACCTCGGTGTTACAACACTACACTGTGAGGTACATCCTTACACCAGGGGGTATCTGTGATTCAGTATAACTCCTCTCATTTGCATTTGATTGCCTACTAATTCCTAGAAACCACTCATAACACTAACACAGCCCCTTAGCAACCCTTGCACCATGGTGTGGTGTAACATGCCTGTCATTGATTATTATGGGGAAATCATGATATGTGTTATATTGCAGTTTTATTTTCTTTTTTTTCTATTTTTCTTACGATCCCATTTGCGCGCCGCTGCACTACGCTTTAAATTTTGCGATAGCGTGAGAAAAAATAATAATGTTATTTTTACATGTTGTACATGTTTTTTTATGCCAATGGCTATATATTTAGCCATTGGCATATATTAACAATATAATACATGTGTTTGGCTGGCTGACATGGCTCCGATTTTATGTTTGCAGTAATGTAAACTGTATTTTTACAGTTTACATTTCTGCATGCTTACACTACACCTGCACCACTTCCTGGATCGCTAACTACCCTCATTTGCATGCTACACTGCTGCAAATGGGGTGATTAGCATACAGGGGCCGAGAGCTGTGCCATTGTAGCATAGGCAGGTAGTGCACGTGAAAACAGCTCATACCTGCATCGCTCGGCAACCATGTTTGGTGCTGGAACACCAACGCTACTCCTGCACCTGGCACAAGCTTCATGAATCCTGAGGTCTGTTTTTTATTGTAACTAGATATTTCATATTTTCAAGTTCTTTTATTATTTATTATTAACTGTGCCTGGTCCTCTAGAGAATATTTTAGCCTTTGAGATAACTTATTTCTGTTGGTGACTTTGTTGTCACTCCTGAAAGCCTTGCTGCATTGGTCAAACTACTGTTTGTATTAATATTACTTTCACTCAGTATAATTGGGTAACCATGTGAGAGCCTTAGAGTAGCTGGCTTGGGAGTGTCTGGTGGCAGTAACTACCTTAAAGTTTGGGCAAAATGGGTCATAGCTAGTAAATCCTTGCCAGGCTTTCCCCTGATGTGTGTGTGTGTGTGTGTGTGTGTGTGTGTGTGTGTGTGTGTGTGTGTGTGTGTGTGTGTGTGTGTGTGTGTGTGTGTGTGTGTGTGTGTGCGCGTGTGTGTGTATGTTTGCAAATCAAATCTCAAAGGGTATGTGTGTCAGCTACTTGGAACGGGAACACAAAGCACTGATTTCACAGAGAGAGAGTGGTGGAGGACTTGGCTTGGAAACTCGGCTGAGGACTTAACTCTGCAGCTATGCCAGTGGGGAGGCTTACTGGGGACCTGAAGAGACAGAGAGAGAGAGAGAGAGAGAGAGAGAGAGAGAGAGAGAGGAAGCATAGACCCCAGACTGAGTGTGTTCCCCATGTGCTCTTAAGGGAAATTGTGCTTGATACAGAGAGCTGCATCTGGAAATACTGGGTGTATCCATTTTTGTTCCAAGTGAACATCCCTCTCCAGTGTTAGTGGTGAGGATTCAGGCTCATTGAGTCCTGGCCCAGAGTGGAGATATCACTTATTGGTGAGCAGTGGTGTGGATATTAGTTGATCTTCTGTAGCCTGTAGGCAGTTGTTACTGAAGATGTGTGTACTCTCAAGCAGCCACACGGTAAACATACAATTTCATTTCACAACAGTTTTTATTTAGTTTTTTGTTAGTTTATTTTAGTTAGGATATGCAGACAAAGATGTCAGCAGAAGATTATGGCAAGCTGACAAAGAGCCAGTTGGCAAAGGTGTATGAAGCCAAAGGACTGGTGCATGCCAACCTGACTAAAGAGGAAATAATTTTAGTCTTAGTTAAAACTCGGACCAGCAACCAGGAGGATAACCAGTCTGGTGATTGGAATTTGCAGCTTCAGAAGCAGGAGAGTTTACCTTTTCCTCAAAGGACTTACAAATCTCTCTGTAGTTAAAGACACTTGAAACGGAGGCCAAACATTGGGAATTAGAATTATCACAGATGCTGCTGTATTTGAAAGTTGAAGAAAATGAGAAGCAGAGTCAACATGAGAGGTAGATGCTGACTCTTTGACAGGGTTATGGAGGTAATGGGGAAGGGAATAACTGAACCTCAGAAGTGCTAAAGGTTAATGCATTTTTCCACAGTTTACAGAGGGGAATATATTTTGATAGTTTTATTCATATATTTCAATGGGTATGTAAACAGTATAATGTTGACCAAGGGCTCTGGGTACAGATCCTGACCGCGTTACTTCATTGTAAAGCTGTAACTGCTGTTTCTAAATTGTCTGATATAGATTGTTTAAACTATGGCAAAGTAAAAAATGTTTACTTGAATGTTTTAAGTTAACACATGAAGCTTACAGAAAAAAATTTTGTGAGCATAGACACAAGGCAGATGAAAGTGCATGTGATTATATTGCTGACTTAAGCACTTTATTTTCATAGGTGTGTGAGTGGGTACCAGGTCACCACTTTTGAAGGGCTGGCAGACCTTTTGGTGAGGAAACAAGCCCTTAGCACTTTGCCTGAGGACATGAGAATTTGGTTGGCAGACTGAGAGTATAACTGCAGATGAGCTGGGGAAAAATGAAGATCTCTACTTAGCAAGCAGGGCATCACTGAATTGGAAGGGGATGCCCAGTGCTGCACATGGATACAAGGGAACCCATGGTGGGAGGCCTAAATCATCCCAAGTAGAGTCCACCAGTAACAGGGGAAGCTGTTAGTTCAGGTATATGGCCAGGATCAAGGGTTAAATGTTTTAAATGTAACCAGTGGAGCCATGTATCATATAGATGTCCACAGAGGCAAGATGGTGGACAAACATTGGGGGAGGCAGCAAGTGGGAATAACAGAATGCCGGTGGTAAGTTGTCTGAAGACAATGGGGGTAACAGACTATCACCAAAGTTTATATCCAATCTTAGTGGATGGAAAACAGGTCACTGCTAAGACAGACACAGTTGCTGGCATAACAATTGTGAAGCCTGCAGTGGTTAAACAGGAACAGTGCTTGCTTGGGCAGTCCACTCCAATCAGAGCTTTAGAAGGGATGCCATTCCAAAGGCCTTTAGCCAGGATTCACCTTGACTGGGATAGTGCAAAAGGAAGCAAACAAGTAGGGGTGTTTGAGGATATCCCTGCAGATATCTTGGTAGGAATTATTTTGATAATGCAGTACCCTGTGTGCATGCAGTTACATGCAGTCAAGCTTGGAGGCAGGCATGTGGGACTGGCAGCCTGAGGAAGACCCAGACAGACCCCACACCTGAGGCAATGGCTGGTTAAGTGGCTATTTCAGGGAAGGAGCTACCCTGTAGCAATGAGCCTGAAGATGAACCACATCTACTGGTAGGTACTGATGTTCCCTTGGACAGAGTGACTGCAAGGGTAGAGGTAAGTGGTAGTACCCAGGCTGACAGTGAGACACCACGTCAGAGGATACCAGACTTCCTCAGGAAGGGGATCAGGGAAGAGTTACAAATATGGAGTTGAGACATGCTCAGCTCTTGGACCCTACACTGATTGGCTTGAGGGAGGTAGCTAGGGAGGTGACTGATTTTCAATAAAAATGGGAGTCTGTATACTGGAACAAAGGGTAACAGTACAGAGAGTGGAACCCTGATGGAGGACTATGGAAGAGCTAATACTCCAGTTGGCAGTGCCTAGTTCTAGCCATAGCCAATGATATTCCTTTTGCAGGCCATATGGGCATAAAGCACACCAAGAGACATATTATGCAGAACTTTTATTGAACTGGGATTGCAAGGGATGTAACAGGGTACTGCAGGACCTGTGAGCATTCCCAAGAAGTAGACAAGGAAGAAGACAAGGTCAATGCTCTTTAATGCCTTTGCCTGTGACTGAGGAGCTGTTTCAGAAGCTAGCAATGAATATAGTGGGAACCCTGAGTACCCATGTTCCACATGGAAAAAATATATTCTGGTGGTAGTAGATTATGCTACTAGATACTCTGAGGCAGTGGCTCTGTCCTCCATTGAGTCAGAGAAGGTGGCAAATGCTTTGTTAGAAATTTTCAGCAGTGTAGGTTTTCCAAGCAAAATACTGACTGTCAGAGAAACCAGTTTCACGTCAGACCTGCCAGCTTGTCTGTGGGTGTGTTGTTGGTGAAGAACCTAAAGACCACCCAATACCACCCCCAGACTAATGGTCTTGTGGAGAGGTTAAACTCTAGTATAAAGACTATGGTACATGCATTTGCAGACCAGTTTAAGAGAGAGTGGGACAAAGATTTGTACCATCTGCTATTTGCATACAGAGAGGTACCCCTGTAATCTACAGGTTTATTACCCTTCAGAGAGGTACTCCGGTAATCCACAGGTTTTTCACCCTTTGAGTTGCTGTATGGATATATGGTGAGGGGGCCTTTAGATTTGATTTATGATCAGTGGGAGAGTGAATATGAATCCCACAAGGAGTCTGTTGTGGCATATGTCCTAATCCTCAGGATAAGGCTTAGAGAGTTCATGGATGTGGCACAAAACAACCTGGCAGGAGCTCAAAAGAAGAAAAAGGTCTGGTATGACAGGAATGCTTGAGTCTGAGAGTATGCTGTGGGGTAGCAGGTTATGGTTCTCATTCCTGTCAGACATAGTAAGCTGCAGGCAGGTTGGGAGGGACCCTTCAAAGTGGTAAGGAAGATCAGTTATGTTAACTACATAGTAGAACTGCTAGGCAAGAGGCAGGGCATAAACTGTACCATGTTAATATGATGAAACCTTACCATGATAGGGACACCCTGGTGCTGAGTATTTGCAGGAGGAGTTTGAGGGAGCTCTATGGCTACACTGAGCCAGACAGAAAAATGCCAAGTTACTAAGGTGGAGTCTAGGGTTGCAGGCATATGACATGACAGTGCAGTACTGTAGAGGGGCCAACGATGCCACTGCAGATAGGTTATCAAGACAGGGTATGGGTTAATGCATTCCCAGACAGGCCTATTTCTCTCAAGCAATGTTTCTCAAGGGTCACTTGAAAAAATAGCTAGTGTCTTGAAAGAGAGGAGAGATGTGACGATGTGAAGTATTGCCAGCTATGTCAGGAGAAGTAGGGCAGTGGATGCGTAACATATGCAAGTACAGCTAGCTGGAATTTTGTAAAGAATTATATGTCATTTGTATATCAAACTTATTTGTACAGATGCTTGTGTTTAAAAATGTATTTGCAAAGTTGCTTGTGTTAAAAATGTATCAACAGTTTGCCCTGCTAGACAGAAAATAAATATACAGGTATATCAGACTGTACTGTACTGTAACTGTTTAAATGTATATATTTTAACAGAGGATACAGAAAGAGAAGAGGTTAATCTCAAACTTTAAAAATAGTAAGAAATGAAATTACTGGGCCTAGGCCACAAAGATATTATTTCACAATTTTGAATGAAGCCAGAGATGCAATGACTGTAAGAAATATGGTTTATTAGATCCTGTAGAAAGAGTGGACATTTTTTATGGTTTTATGACTTCCAGGACTGCAGCAGATCTTAGCAAGGCTCTGTGTGTGTGTATATTGACACATAGTTGCTAAATCATGGCAGTTTCTAGCAGTGGGGGGTTGCATGGGAACCTGATGTCAGATGACCAAATGTATGTGTATGTGATGCAATTCTGAAATCCATCACTAAAATAATGTTTATTACTAGGTGAGACTGAAGTCTCACAACACTCTGTTTTGAATACCTGACATAGAAGGATCACTCACCTACTTCATCTTGCCTTGCACTAGTAAGTGACCAGGGAATAGTAACTTTTTAGATTAATCAGGAAAATATACTGAGATTAGTTAAGCACTGTTTTTTTTCTGTTTCTGTGTGAATCTATTCATCTGTGTTATTTTAATATTTTCTCTGGTTGAAACTCTGGTGTTTATTGTAAATAGATATTTAGTAGTTTTGTGTTCTTTTATTACTTATTATTACTAAGTATATTTAAACTTTTCATTGTGGCTGTCCCTTTAGAGAATATTTTATATAGGTATAAAAACCCCTCTTTATTGTAGGACAGGGAAAAAAATTCATATGACAAATAACAATAACAATATACTGTACAAACTTTACATGGCAAATAGCAATATTAATATAAAGTAAGAGTATACAGTCTATATAAATGAAACAAAATATAGCATGCAGGTCTTTACAAATAACATGCATGACTTCATACATGTGCACAAAAAACAAACATATGCATTTACATTATAGCTTTGCATGTCGCATAAAATCATTTAATTGAAAGAATGTGTACATTTTTTTCCTAGCAATGAAAGATGGCAGATCCAGGATTTATAACAGGATGTTGCTTCATGCAGGAATATATACTACAATAATACATAGACTTTTATATGAGATAAGTTTAAGAAAGGAAGTAAGGATATCTGCATTGTTAAACTGGAGCTGGTAAAGATAGGAATGATGAAGATGTGTTGGCTGAAATAAAATGATGTTTATGGAGAAAAGTAAGGAGGGGATTCAAATAAAAATGTTAAAGTTTGTGACCCTAAAGATGTAAAATACTGAAGATTTATTGCAATGCTGTAAATATTATAGAAATATAAATATAACAGAATGGGTGTGCTATGTATTAAAACACATACAGTATATATATATATATATATATATATATATATATATATATATATATATATATATATATATATATATAGGTCCACTACGAAATCTCAAGATCCCACAATCTCTACTTTCATAATCCTGAAGCCATAATGTCGAGATTGTGAAATCTCAAAATTGTAAAATAAAGATGACAACATTTAAAAACATGTTTTGCAGGGATGCAAACCCCCTTCACCCCCCCTAATGGGGGTTTGATCCCTCTACAATGCCTGCAAATTTAATATACTAACTCCGAGATCGCACTACAGTGAACAGAATGATAATGTTCCCATTCCACACTGTATAGCAATCTACATTACCATTCTCTTCACTGTACAGTAATCTCGGAATTAGTATAGTTAGGTTGCTGGGGGTGTGGTGGATGCAATAGGGCTTGCCCCCCTGCAAAAACATGAAATGTTGTCATCTTTTTTTTTTGTTGTTGTTGCTTTACAATTTCAAGATTCCACAATCTTGACATTATGGCTTCGGGATTGCGAACGACGAGATTGTGGGATCTCAAGATTTAGAAGTGGACCCATATATATATATATATATATATATATATATATATATATATATAGGATCTACAGCCTTCTGGAAAAAAAAGGTAATTGTCTGGGATGGCCACAAATGACAAGACTTTTAATCCATCCCTGGCATTTCAGTGCTTCATCTCCCTTATTATTAAACAAATGACTGTGGAATTGGTCACCACATAACAGAATGACAGAATCCGGAATCGTTCATTGCTCATTGTCACATCTGGCTGTTAAATGGGAAGAGTAATTTGCCATATGTATTGTACCCATTACGCATGCTCTGTCATTCAGGCAGTGACCAGCCACTGTGGTGAGTTGTGCTCACTGAAAGAATTTATGTGCAGGTCAGATGCCATTTTGGTTTCACTCTGATATATGTGTTGGGTTTGCATGTACTTTGAAACCACTAAACTGCTAGAAAAAAGTTATTGCTGTATTGCTGCAGTAGTTGTTGTTATGATGGAAAAACAATGTTACCAATCCTTAACTCATTATTATTACCAAAAGTATGCTGAGTAACATTGTGGGGACAGTGTACAGGCTACCAGCAAAATATGCAGTTTTTACTGGAAGATTAGATAATGAAGGGGTCTGAGGGGCAAATAGTGTTCCTTGTAAACATCCAGGATATCATGTATTAGAAGAGTGCCCCCTCATGGGTGCTAAATTGTCTGTGAGAAATAAATACGCCACTTTCTGCTGGTACAATGCAACAGGGAGCCCTGCATTACCAAGATGTGCTACTAGTGAGATACGGCTTCTTTGAGAGAGCAGTATCAACATTGATACTCAATTCTTTGTATGCTAAAGGAGTGAGCTCTTCTCCTCAGCTGTAATCAGCAAATAGCACTTAAAATGTATGGGTATCCTACACTGTACCTGGCCATCATTGTAAAATGGGCTGCAACAGAATGGAAGAGTCTTAAGCTTATCTGAATAATGAAGGCATAAACCAGTGTGTGCAGTAGTACAGTAGTGCAAAGTGTACTAGTGATAAATGATACAAACTCCTGATTTTAGTACTATTACAGGTCTGCTTGTGCAAGAGATATTTATTCATATATCTTTTACCTGGTCACTGAAACACATAGATGAAATATCCTATTTTTTTTTATGCAAACTGAATATTTGTACTGTTATTTTATCATCAGAGTATAACTTTTCAAGACCTGGACACATCAAAACAGAAAATCTTGTGTACTGAGAATAACCATCCATTACAGGTTCTCCAGACTGTTTGTTGCCTGAGGTATATTATGTGTGCAGTCTGTTCTGTATGTTCTCTCTGTATTTGCCAAGATTTTCTCCAGGTTCTCCATCTTCTTGCAACATTCCAAAGACATGCAGGTGGACTGGCACTCTACACTGGCCATAGCCTTGTGTATGTCTGTATAGTACAGAATAAGAACCATCGCAGGGCTAGTCACCTGTTTGGTGTGAGACTTGGCTCTAGATGCTTGTCACTATTGATGTGACACCCTGACACCATGTGTAAAAATGGGAAAACAGGGGTTGTAGATTTGGATGTGGATTAATTTTTTGAGTGATTATACTAAATTCAGAGGATTATATCAGTGGCTAGGTGTGAATAGCTGACATTTATAGCAACTGCCAAAGTATGCAAGACAAGAACATTTATAAACTTTACAAGATTATTCTGATTAATAAATCCCCTTTGTACCTTGACTCATCATTATATGCACTTCTAGGCAGTAAGGCTCAAAGCCACACATACAAGTGCCATACTCCATAGAAGGGTCTAGGCAAATGACCTTACTGATATGCTATCTATTTTTAATACTTACATAGTCTGGGGTTCATAGAGTACTTCAGTATACTTCTGTGAGGAAGGGCAGGAGTCAAAAGAGTGAAATGTGTACTTCTTTCTTGTGGAAACACATGTGTTTTCCAGTGGAGGAATCTGTGCAGGGTGAACTGGAGCAAATTCACCCTGCAAAGATAGATGAAGGAGAAAAGACATGTTTTGTATAAATAGGATTGTATCTGCATGTATGCCAGTGTGCTATGTTTATAAGTGTGCCTAGTGAGTCTATCATTTTCTATGCATGAAATGTGTGTGTGTGTGTGTGTGTGTGTGTGTGTGTGTGTGTGTGTGTGTGTGTGTGTGTGTGGGTGTGTGTGTGTGTGTACGCATGTGCACATGCCCATAGGATGGTGCTGTCAGAACCTTTCAGTGATGTTCTTATAGCACAGGAGTTAAATGTTCTGTTGCATAGTTGTTTTAGCTGTACTGTGGAGTGATTCATATTCATGCAAATTCCCAGGAAATGAGATGTTGCCCTTTGCAGGACTTGGATGACTATGAATCAGTACATTGCACTACATTGCAAATCATCTGATCGGTGCAGGGCAATTTGGGCTGCAGTGGTTCTGAATATAAATACTAACCTATGATTTGACTGCACATCAACAGGCAAGAGTGTGCTAAGAAAAGTCTTAAATATTTGAGCTATTGAGGGCAGATGTAGTTGGACTGCTTCAGCATAAGGCAACATACATGCATATATATATATATATATATATATATATATATATATATATATATATATAGGTTTACTATTAAATAGCCGAACGCACTTCGTTCGAACGGCCACCCCACCGACGTGATTGCGCGAACCGAAACTGCGAATGGTGTTCGCTAGCGAACCGAAACTACGAATACTGTTCGCTATCGAAACCCATTCGGCTTTCAACATTACCGGCCGCGCAACACCTCCACACCCATGCTACCATGGGTTGAACAGGGGCGAGGTTTTGCCGTTCGCACATCTGGGAGTCGGTGTAGTGATGCTCGCATTTCCGGGTTCGTTCACGTCGAGTCGCACATGTCAGGGTCAACAGTTCAATAGTAAACCATATATATATATATATATATATATATATATATATATATATATATATATATATATATATATATATATATATATATATATATATATATATATATATATATACACACATATATATATATACATGCATATATATTCTGAGGCCCAAAGGATGCTCAAGGACTCTTCTGGTTTGAGAAATGTCCAGTGGGACACATTAACAAATGATTTATCAAACCATGGGAACTATGTCTGACAAAAGCATACATATATAAAAGTACCTAGGTTCAAATTTCTACACTAACTATGAAGTTCTATAAATTATTTTATTGCAGGTATGGCTTCTGAAGAAATAAATACTCCCTATGTATCAATCCCAGTCTACTGTTTGATTAGCTTTTGTTCCCTTCAAGGTGCTCACCTTTTTTAACATTTTGCAAACAATTTTATTTTGGAAAACTGTTATTTTCTATCTTACATGCTTAGAATATTTTTAAGAGTACTGCATGAGCTTTCATGCCTCTGCTTGTCTCTTTTACCAATCACTTATTGCACAGGCCACAGAAAGTTGTCATTTGCACAGTGGAAACCTAGTAAACTTTTAAATTTCAGACTTCCTGCCACCAGTTAGATACAATTATCTGAAATGCTGCACTGTAAATGTAGACAAGATCGATAAATCTGTATAGCATGCATTTTTTATCTTGTAAATGTCAGTTTTACTGTACAAATGATTTATATTGTTATCATGGATTATCTTTGATTATATTATGCAAGTCTACAAAACAAGGATACTGCATCAATATAAAGCATAGAAATTAAACCTGTTATCACAAACTCATCTCTTGCAGTTTTAGCTCACGGAATGCAACTTAGTTTTAATCATTGCTGTTATCAGAAGCCATGCCTGTTTTCATTAGTGTAAACAGCAAAATTTCGTGTTTTTTCATGTTATTCTTTGCTACCTCATCTTAAATTAGCCTATTTTAATCAGATAGTTAACAATGAAAATGACTCTAAAAGGTGCCATATTTTAACATATAATGGGATTTAATATTCTGAATGATTTCAAATTCTGCTTCTGAACTATTTTCTGGTACAGGCACATTTAATTACTACATAATATCCTACTAGATTTATTTTATTAGCCATTGTCCATTTAGTCTGACTTTTACCTTTAAATGACATTTTGAAGATGAAACTTTTACAGCTGGAAAATAATTAAAACTAAAACTTTACAGTTTTTTGTAAAATATTTTTTACTTATGTTTCCTTTTTTCTTTTTTTCCTAGTATCTGTATCAAACTGTTTGCATTTAACATGTTGACGTTTATCATGTCACATTTGTATCTATTTATTTTCAATGCATTCAACATCATTTAATCCAAAGTTGTACAAACAATGCCATGTTTTGCTTTCAAGTTATGATTATTTCTGTATTTCTTAATCAGATAAAGTTCTAGTATGTATAGGAATGAAAGTGTTTACTGGCTGCACAGATTTTATCACTCATTCATTAAAGGGCTAAGCCAAACAGACACAAATGTCCTGCTTTAAGGGTAGGCTTGGTACACTTTTTGGTAACCTGCCTTGCTCAGAGTCATACAATAGGCAAACAGAAACTGAATGAATCAAACCTTGTGCCATGGGCTACAAGAAGTAGCTTATTAATAGGAACAGTTCAGTACCTTAAACCTCTGCCCTAACTTCAAGTCTTACTTATTTTTCAGTAGTTAAATATTTTACATTTCTTCAAGCAGTGATGCTCCATGCTTTTAGTTTTCTTATTTGCAGTTAATTTCTCTCTGCATATACTTCTTTCAAACCTAATAAGTGCCTATTTTCCATAGATGTGTATTTTTCCTCTAACAGGTATGTCCTTCTTTCCATCCATCCATCCATCCTCAACCCCTTTTTCCCATATTGCACATGGGGTCGGGGTGTCACTTCTGCATCTCGAACCAAGGTTTACACCACCGGATGGCTAGCCCTACTGCGTTAATTAATTTGCACCACTCACTCATACACACACTCTCACCTATGGCCAGTTTAGAGTGTCCAGTCTACCTACTGCATGTCTTTGGAATGTGGGAGTAAACCAGAGCACCTGGAGGAAACCCACATGACCTCAGGGAGGACATGCAGACTCCACTCCACTTAACATCTATTAAACATTAAACATGATGCTGCCGATGACAACTGTCAGAGGAGTCAAAGCATGTTGAAGAAAATAAAAGAGAAAGAAAGGGAGAAGTTCACAACAAATAGTTAGGAAGAAAGAAAAATGGATTCATGTCTCTACTTCATACAGACTATATACTAAAAAGGCAATACCTTGTTATGCAATACAGAAATCTATAACTGCCTGAAATATGATACTCTTTAATAATAATATATCAACTATAATACTATTGAGTCTGCAGAAAAGGACATAATTTTTTCCAACAAGGTAGAGAGAAAAAAAAATAGGCAATGAGCAGGACAAAAGGAAAAAAAATCTAAATTGAATGTGTATGGATTAAAGAGAGGTACTGCAAGAAAAAATAGAGAAAAATAAAGGTGACAGTATGACTAAGGATTAGATGGATAAATGAGAAATGTATGATTGCAAATGAAATAAACTATGAAAAGGTGAGATTAAAAACCAATAGTGATGAATCATTCTTTCCTAACAATTGAAACAGCAGACATTCTTGAGTAAGAAGTGGACGATTCTTCAAATTCTGTCCAGAAAACATACTTACATCTGCATAGAGGACAATGAACATAAAATGAGATTATGCTTACAGAAGCAAAAATACAGGGTGTGAGTAGTGCCTTAGAGCACCTTAATATAAAGAAGCTATTCTTATTCATGTTTGTTAAAATGGTCACAGTTTCAAGGACTTGCTGACTTCTAGTGGGGAACTTATAGCCATCATAGATAAAATAGCATGTTCGGGTGTTAGCATGTATTTTTCACAGATCACATATAGAAAGGAGAGTCATGTCAGTGTGAATGAAAAGATATTTGGGGTAAGTATATATATATGAAAAAAAATCCCATTTTAAAAAGTGGAAATTTGTAAAACATCAAACCTTAATTTTGGGCATACATGTATTTAGACAGGATGGAGTCCAGTTGCTAACACAAAGGAAGATACATTTTGCAACAGGTATTACAATATTCAACTAACACAAGACAGGGTTATTGCCACATCAGAAATTCATCAGTTCTCACAAATATCACAATTTGATTTCTCTGTGATGGCTAGGAGAATTAGAAATATATATATTTTTTACTGGAAAATTTGTCACATTGACATAAGGCTGATGTTGTTGTTATTAATGAAACTCAGTTAAAGAACAGTGATTGAAAAACACTAATGTCAGGTTATAAAAGTTTTTACTGTAAGATACATTCATGGTGGTCCCCTGCCACAAACAAACTTTACCACAAAAGGAAGAAACTGTTGCAGAAAAGAGGAAAATCCCAGGATGCAAAAAACTCCCTTACCAGTCTCAGTAAGAAACTGAGATCCCTCATAAAATCCTTCAAAGCTAGTTACGAAAATAAAATTGCCAAACATTCCAAAGACAACCACAAGGCATTCTATAACTATGTCAAGAATCTAAATAGCAATGCACAGATCTGCTCTGAGCTAAAACAGAATGGCATTAAATATACTGATCCCAAGGATATTGCCAATATCCTGGCAGATCGATTCAGTGCCAACTTCACCCCACTCTCACCCCCTAAATGGCCCATCTCAATACTGGAAGATTGCCAAATTCCAGTAATAACGGCCACACAGGTAAAAAACACACTCTCCAAAGCTAAGAATGCAGCATCCATGGAACCAGATGACATCCCAGGCTGTGTACTACATGAACTACAATATGAATTGGCACCTCACCTAAGTGTCATGTTTAATCATAGCCTCACCTCAGGTTTCATGCCCACTGAGTGGTGCAGAGCTACAGTTATCCCACTCCACAAGGGAGGAATCCACCTCGGATCCCGGAAACTAACGTCTCATCAGTCTGACAAGTCTTGTCTGCAAGGCCATGGAGCGTATTATCATGGAACTTATAAACAAAGACAATGGCAACCTTCAAACACTGGACCCCACCCATTTTGAGTTCGTGAAGGGCCGATCTTGTCTCCTGAACCTGATTGACTTCCTTGAATCAGTCTCCAGAGCCATGGACAAGGGTAAGGTGGACAACAGAGCCTATCTAGACCTTGCCAAGGCCTTTGATACCATCCCCCACTCTGGAATCATAGATAAACATACTAAGCTGGGCAATTAATCCCTACATCACCAAATGGGTTGCTAACTGGCTTACTGATAGAACCCACACTGTAAAAGTAGCCGACTCCAAATCCAGCTCCAGACAAGTGACAAGAGGAGTACCTCAGGGTTCAGTCCTGGGACCGCTCTTGTTTGGCATCTACTTCTCTGAAGTACAGGCCAACACTAAGGGACTCTGGCTAACAAAGTTCGCAGATGTCTGCAAACTGGGAGCCATTATTGAATCCCCAATTGATGTGGATACTCTACAAAAGGGCCTTACAGAAACAGATGTTTGGTGCCAGAGCCATGGGCTCAAGCTCAATGCCAAGAAATGTATAGTTATCCCCTTTGGGAAAAAAACATGTACCCACGAATTACCATATAGGTGGCAGTACACTAAACACTGAAAGTGTGATAAGAGACTTAGGGACACAGGTGGACAGTGGTCGCACTTTTGATAACCACATCGCCACAACAGTCAGGAAATCCTTCTATGTGGCACACCTCATCACTAAGGGCTTTTCATCCAGAAAAAAGCAGGTCATTGTCCAACTGTACTCATCCCTCATTAGACCCATTATAGAATACAACACCCCGTTTGGTATGTACCTCTCAAGACATCTGCAACAACTGGAAAGACTGCAGAAATACCTCACTAAAAGAATCACAGGCCTAAAGCAGATGCCCTACGCTGACCTCCTTAAAAAACTCCAGCTATACTCTGTCACATATCGTCTACGCAGAGGCAATCTCTGCTTAACATACAAGGCCATGTCAAACCCAGAGCTGTTGGACATGCTACACTTTAATAAATCCCAGTCCCTCAGAGCCACACGCTTCAGGGATTTAAACCTTGTCCTCACAATAAACAAAACATGCTGGAGGGATAGGTTCCTGACCCAGAGACTCCCCAGACTCTGGAATAGATTGCCTATACATGTCAAGCAGAGTGCCTCTTTGGCCCTCTTCAAAAGGAACCTTGAAGATTGGATGGGAGAAAGGAAATTCACCCCGGGGATCACGTCAGTCGCCCTGCTAGATAGGGGTCCAGGGAAGTAAATAGTGTAGGAAGAAATAGCCAGGGAATTGTTATGGCTAGGCTTGTATAGGCCCTAGGGCTGATAGCCTAGTACCAACCTATGAACCTATAACAAATAGTCAGGTGAAAGGTGTTATGATAGAGAATAAATATTACTAGGATATTAGTGATTGTTATGTTTGATGATAACACCAATACTTTAGATTGTGCAACTCTGACAATAAAAACAACCCTGGGACAGATTACAATTACTGGAATGGATATATTACCAAATGTAAGTGCTGATCACACAGACAAATTCATGCATTTCTTTTAAGAAACACAAGAGGGGAAAATAATAGTAGCTAGTGACTTAACTTAAACTTACTAGAAACAGACTGGAATAATATTATATATAATTTAATAATTATAAATAGTAATAAATTAATAAATGCTAATTAAAACAAGACTAGAAAGGAAATTTATAACATATGATTAGTAACAACAATTGTTGCAGACTACAAACAAATAACGAGAGTGGAATATACTAGACACTATTTGTGCTCTTAAGGAGATGATTGTTACTTTATGTCAATTTTTACTAACTGTGATATGCAATGATCATGGGTTTACACAGGTTAAAATACTGCTGGATAATTCTGCCAAATTGAAATATAAACCAATACACAAAATATTAATAACAGATACAATGGAAGCAAAAGATTCACTATGTAAAACTAATCAGAGTGATGCTTAGAGTGGAAAGACTGCCGAAGGAATGTTGCATGTTTTGAAACAGAAATTATTTGAATGTAAAAAAAAATGTAATACACCTGGTTTTGGCACACAAAGTTAAGAGGATATATTTCCATAAGAAAAACGGAATGAGGTTACATTTTTACTTTGAAAAATGAAACAAACAAACTCGGTAGAGAAATAAACATAAAGTTAGACAAAATCAGGAAAATTTTGAGGAAAATTTACATAACGATATTGAGCATAAAAGAAAATATTTTATAGCTGTATAAGAAGAGGTAGATATAATGAAACATACAAAGATAAACTGCATAGATTCTAAAATGTATTGTTATACACAACAGATTATAGAAAAGATTTGCAAATATTAAATAAAAAAGATGGTCTCCACAAAGGAAGTCAGGAATTGAGCTAATAACATACATGTAGATTCAAATACTGACATTAACTTAGATTATATTGAAAGGGACTGTGCAGACTGGACCCAAGGAAAACACAGGGAGGAGACATAATTAGTAATAATGACCTGAGAACACTTCAGCATGAACTTTCAGTACCAATATATCTGTTAACCAGTGGGTCATTTAAGTATGGAGAGATTACTTAAGACTGAAGATATACTTGTTAAACCTATCTTTAAGCAAAAGCAGAACAGGAAAAATCCAGAGTGACATAAACACATTTACTTTTTTTTGGTGGAAAAATAATGGAGAAAGTTATTTTGGGCAAACAGTTGACAGAACTAGAAGGATTTGGAGTCAAAACCGTATATCAACCCGCATATCTTGAAAATAGGTCTATGACTATGGGAAATATGATGTTCTTTAATATTGTTATAACAGCTATAAATGAAAAAAATGTGCTGTAATAGATCTTATATAGATTTAACTTCAGACTTTGATGGGGGTAATACACAAACTGTTGATTAATAAATTGGAAACAACTAGGTATTAATGCAATCTTGATAATATGGATAGCTCCATGGCTTACAAATAAGACTGGCAAGAATCATACAGTAATCAAACATGAAAGTTTCGGCTACAGTCAGGGTATCTCACAAGGCTCTTTCCTAGGTCCATACTTATCTAGGGTATGTCTTTCATATTTGTTTTATTCATCTTTGGTCCATATGCAGATGACTTAAAAATGGGTGACCTGATTATACTGGTTTCAGATAGGGCATGCTTGCAAAAGAACTTGGCTAAACTGGCCATTTAGGCACAAAAGAATAATATGCTCATAAATACATCAAAAACTAAATGTATGAGATTTGGGAGACATAGACTGAAGTATACATATTTAATAAAGCACACAGTTATTGAAACTGCAGATTCATTTAATGACCTTAATGTATGAGTAGCTTTGAGTTTTTCTTATAATATAAACCAATTGGACAATGATAGCTATAAAACCGTTTTCTGTACTGAAAGATTTGTAAAGTCTAACAAATCAGAAATTATGAAAACATGACATCAATGTTTGTAAGCTACAATAGACCCACACTAGAGTATGGATAATAATATGGAAACCTTATAAGAAAACTCTTAGGAGTAAATTCAGAAGAGCACAGCAGAAATATAACAAAGTAATCCATAGATGTCTAAGTTTAAGTTATTGTGAAAGATGGAAATATTTAAACTTGTATAGTGTCACACATCATTATTTGTGAGGTCTGGAGTAGCTGTATGTATGTATCTTTTCTTTACTCTAACCCTAACACACACAAACTACTACCTCAGTCCCAAAAGTTTCAGTATATTTGAATGTTTTTGTCACTAGTGAACAGCCCCACTTATATACCTACAAGCAATGTTCATACAACTTATGGAACATCAACATTTTCAGAATTTGAAATTATACTGTTTCAATAAAAAATGCACATCAGTTGACTTTGTCCAAAAAAACTATTTTGACAAAATGACCTGATGAGCTACAAATATATAGGTGTATCTTCCTATATTTTACACATACACACACACACACACACACACACACACACACACACACACACACACACATGTATACCTATCTATGTATAGATATGACTTTAGGGCAGACCAGCAATGTTGACATGTATTTGGTCGACACTACTTGTTTGTCTGAAACAGATGGTTGACAAGTGTGCCACACTGACAATCCTCGAGTAGAGGAATATTCCATTTCCCCAGGGACTGTACAATCGCAGACTTAGTATATATATAATACAGGGGGTGTGGGGGTGCAGTGGGTGGGGTTTCCCACTGCAGAAACACTAGCATTTGGTTTAGTCCAGTCAGGGGTGATCCCTGGAACATGCACAGAATGTGGCGAAATTATATGTTTTGATGTACTAATGTCAATTTTCTAGTCGTTGTTTCTGTTTATGTATATTTATCTGTCTATCTGACTATCTATCTATCTATCTATCTATCTATCTATCTATCTATCTATCTATCTATCTACCTATCTATCTATCTATCTATCTATCTATCTATCTATCTATCTATCTATCTATCTATCTTTCTATCTATATATCTATCTATCTATCTATCTTTCTATCTATCTGTCTAGGTTGTTGTGTGTGTCCATGTGTATGTGTGTACATACATATAACAGGAAGTGAAGGTTAGGCATTCTTGTACGTGTGAAGTTTAGTCTGGCGTTGTGTGTTTTTCCAAAATGTCTTGCCTCTCACCCAAGATTTTCAGATAACATTGTATGCGGACTAGCTCGGGATTGTGGACAGTCTTAATAAAAAGTTAAGCACATTAAAATGATTCTCCTGTTACTTGCAATATTTCATGTACATTGTGTTAATCATAATAAACCAAATATGATATTAAGGGAAGTTTTGTAGAGTGCACTGCCAGCAATGCCATGCCATACTGTACAGTGACAGACATCTGTCCTCACCCCTCCCCCCAGTCTAAACTAACCGCATGTCTTTACATATTGTGAGTCTAGTGCTAAATGATATATCTGGCTTATAGAAACATGCTGACATAATATAAATGAGTGACATTGCAATAATGGTCTGTGGGCGTTGGTATAATGAGGCACTTGCATGTTTTAAAGGCCTTCTCTTGTATCTGTATAACTGCATAGCAGGTGTATATGACACAGGAACTAAAGAAGAGGCAGAAAAAGGAAATGCCTGAAAGAGAAGATGCAAAGAGAAAAGTATTGGTATACTGTATCTCTGGCTTTCTCTCTCTCTCTTTCTCTCTCTCTCTGAACCTCATACTTTTGAAATACACTTGCTTTAACCAGTTACTGAAGATTATCCAAAATGCTTTCTTTAGATTGGACATGCAATGAAAATGTAGCAGGAAAATGGAAAATATGGTTTAAAATTAATACAAAAGACTGGACATCACCTACTGTTTTTTTATTTTATTTTATTTTTTTTTATCAGAGTGTATGTATATGTTACATAATTTTATGCCCCTGCATCTAACCTGGAAATCTGACTGCATTTTCGTATCTGATCATTAGCAGTTTACTAACTGCATTGAATATGACTGCTGTCACTGCATTAAAACTCTAAAGGCCTTGCAAGCTCATTATATTCTATCTTGTTAGACATGGCTAACCAAATGTGACTTCCAGTAACATGTTATAGATTTGTCCATAATTCATTCATGATGCAAAGACATTTCTGTAAATCAGCCATTAGCAGAATCTCTTAAATCACTTAGTAAAATATGCCTTGGAGAAATGAGTGGCAAGTCTTGCAGCTGCATGTGGTTTTCTATAGTAAGACTTGAACAAGTGCTGCAGAGGTACTGCTGAAAGGTGTATGAGCATAAAGAAACACATTAACAAAGAAATGTTAATGCAAAATTACTTTTATCCAAATATTATCCATAATCTTTACATTGTTTAAGACCACAAGTTATATGACAGCCTTGTATTAAGAAAACAAGTGCATCAGAAAATTCAAATGGATCCATTTTCTTATCATTCTAAAGATTGCATGCATGTAGTGCTTTATCTATCTGGACTCTAATAAGTCAGGAACAGATTGGGAAGGTTGCACAAAACCAGTCGGTAAAGACACACATACGTGCGTGCGAGCACACACACACACACACACACACACACACACAAACACACACACGCACACACACACATGCACACACACAGACACACACAGACACACACACACACACACACACACACACACACACACACACACACACACACACACACACACACACACACACGCACATGCATGTGAAGAGGTGCACCTATATTTTCAGCTATAAAGGTTAGTAAAACAATTTCCAGTAACATTGACATGACATGCATTGGTAAGCTCACATGAGATATGTTTTATGGGCAAGAACGCATGATGTCTAAGGACACGGTTCCATTTTTGTTTGAACTCCTAGTGTTAAATAAGAGATGATATGGCAGAATTAATCAAAGGAAATCATCTGATACAGCATACTAAGTGTGTTTATCAGTATATATTTGGTGCAGGCAAACAAGCTAGAACTGAAAATAGCACAACATGCATCTCTGCTTAACTCTACATAATGTTGCCCTATGTGACTGACTAGACTGCTTTGTGCATTAGTACAGAAAACAGTGTGGAGATTCACTCAACTAAAGACAGCATTGCCACAGTAAAATGTTTACACTGCAGCTGTATTTTGTAGATTTTTGTGTCTACACCATGCACTCAAACGAATATCCTGGTGTTTAATTTGAATGACATGTATTAGCTGTGTCAGCTCTGTAGGTCACCACGGCATGTACATGAGGTGTACATTTCACACTAACCATTTTGTATTCAAAGACAGCCAAACCTTAGTACTTTAGCACAAATACATGAAGCAGCATGATGGGCTGCCTCTGCAGCCATGTTAAATGCTAATGAGGCATGCTGGGGGAGAGGCATATACTTATTAACCATATCCTTTCTCCAGAAATGCTTGCAGTAAGGCATTTATGCAGACAAGTGATTCAGAGGTGTTCATTTTAATGACTCTAGAACTTATGAACTACCTATGAGCTAACACAGCCAAAAAACATTGTTCAGCCATTATGGTAGACATAAGTTCAAGGGATTTTTGTGGACAAGTAGTGCTGGGTGTGCATGTGCATGTTTATGTGAGGGGCAACATGTATGAATGTATGTCTGAGTGTCTGCCTGGAATCTCAAAGTAAGGGTGGTTTAGTTAGGGGTTAGGTAAGATAGGTGTGCGTGTGTGTGTGTGTGTGTGTGTGTGTGTGTGTGTGTGTGTGTGTGTGTGTGTGTGTGTGTGTGTATGGGCGAATGGACAAGTGTGTCTGTGATTGTATCTGTGAATGTGTTTGGGAGGAGTGGCTGTATGTGTGGGACGGTCTGTTCTGGAGTGACTCTAAATTGAATATGTTGAGGTATTTCCCCACCACGCAGTACAGATATGCATGTGAACACATATACAAACGCATTTCTCACAGAAGTATAAAATACACCCCACATTGTACATTTACATTACAGTGACAATGAAGCAATGTCAAGCTACTTTTTAGCAGAGCCATGACAAAGGGCAAAATATTATCCTAGAGATAAAAATTCATAGAAGAGCATTTCTGGCTGATTCTTTGTTACCACTGCTCTTTTGTCTTGCTATTAACCCATTAAGCTGTTTACACTTAACAGAGGCTATGGTTTAAGTTTGTCTCATAGAATTCATCCTTCTTTAAAGAAATGTGATCTACTTTGTGTGGATAACTTAAAACTGCATAGTTCATCACATAAGGGGATGAAACTAGAACTACAATTAAAACTTTCTCTGATGATATGAAAATGACATTTGGTCTTGATAAATATGCAAAAGCAACATTTAAAATGGGAAAGCTGCATCACCAAGGAAATATCAACCCAAAACTGGAATGCTATAGAAAAGAACTTGGGCAGGAAGGAATATATGCATATTTGGAAATTAAGTTGATATGAAAACAAGAAAAATACTTCATACTTATTGAATGAAATAAAAATGAGTGTATACCAAGTATTCATTGCTCTGAAAGAGCTAAGGCCTTCTCGAAACTGATCAAATGTATAGATCTGCAATCATAGGAATGCATACATATCTGCTGAGCTCATCAGATCCAAACATAGTTAAAGTATAAAACAGGAGCAGAAGTCTAAAATGGCATCTTTGCTTAGCTTAGCAGAAGCATTTCAGAACAAAGGTATAATCAAAAGGAGAAAAAAAATCAGATAATAGATGAATGTTCCAAAAAAACAAAAGAAAGAATATAAGAAAAGTATCAGATGAGAAGGAAAGAAAAGTAAATTCTACAAATTTAGAAGCAAATACAAAGATCTTCTGGAACAAATTCATGTTGACCAAGAATAGATGCAAGAATGGTTAAGAAGATGTGAACTGAAACCAAAAGATGAAAAGATTTACTAAACTTCCGTGCAGGACTAATCTAGTCCTGCACGGAAGCGGCAGTTTAAGAAGAGGATGGCAGCGCACCATGCATATTAATGAAGGCGCGCTGCCTGAACTCCTAATGCTACACGGAGCGTGGACGAGTGCAGGGGGCATGTCTGAGAGAAAAGCTCTCAGAATAAACACGCCCCTGCAAAGTAGAACAGAAGAATGTGTAAATAAATGAGCAAGATTGCTCACAAGTGTCCACCAACAGTCCCCATGTGTTCAACAGCAACAGTACAGTCAAATAAAATGGAGAAACCCTATTTATTTTTTTTAAAACCCCGAGTACAGCTAACCGTAGGTGTGTGGGTTTGCCCATCGCCTAGCTACGGTTAAAGCAGATGATAAGGCTTAAGAGGATAACAGGGAATATATATGCAAATGAAGCAACACAGCAATAGTGGAGTGGTTGGAGCATCCCCCTAATGAACAGTCATTCCCGGTTCAAGTCCCACTGCAGCACAAATCTTTTTCCACGTGAAATCTGTATATGAACATATGTTTACATCGTTTTGCCGTATAACCTACAGAATAACAATTAAATGTGAACTGGAGTACTGCATGAAATGCACATGTGAAGTGTTAGTGTCATAATGAAAAAGGCACAAGTAAGCAGGTCTAAGCACAAATAAGCAGCGGTAAGCATGTCCAAGTGCGTTTGCGCAGGGGTAAGCATTGCCCACACAGAGTAAGCAAAGAAGAAGCTAACTGAGTGTAAGAAACTGTAACCGGAGGTTAGCAGTGCTTACCATCATGCAAACCCACGCAAACCCACTTACAACCGCTGTAAAGTGGCTTAATCACTCTGGATCCAACGGCCCAAGTTTTGCCCAGAAACAAAATAAACTGCTTCTGCAAGGCTCAAACCCAGGACCCTGTATACTCTAGTCACAGCAGTTAACCTCTAAGCCATCATAGCAATAGATAAGTGCAATTAAGGCCATGCATCCCTTATATATATATATATATATATATATATATATGTGTGTGTGTGTGTGTGTGTGTGTGTGTGTGTGTGTGCATAGATATACACAGATATATAGCTATGATAGGAAACAGCACACAAGAATGACATATGTTCACAGGCTATGCCAATGGAAGTGAGGTGCCCAAGCAAGAATCATGTAACACGAAGCATGACCTCTCCCCCCAGCGGGACAGAGGAAACATACACACAAACCCACAAACAATGTAAATTGTCCACTGCTCCCCAGACCACAGGTAGGATACAACCGGGGGGGGGGGTACACGGGGGTACACAGTGCACCCATGAAGTCTAATCTTGGAACACAGACAGAAGTTTATTTAGATACAAAATATGGGTATATGGGTACATACACATATACATAGACAAAGGGTATTAGTAGCCATACATGTGTAACAGTAATGTGGACGTACTGGGTGAAATGCATAACCCCATCCACAAGCCCTGTAACCAGTACCTGTGACATGTGTGGTGTGGCAACCAGCCCCACAAAGGGGATACTTACACTGCACATTACATTGCACATATACCCACTCACAGTTCAAAGGACATGACACGACACACATGTATGTATTCACAGACAACCTTTATTTGTGTACCATACAATAATGTATGCCATTTCTGACAGCACATGGATATTGATGTATATAACCAGTGATGTATGCAAGGCCCACACATAACAGTCGATGCAGACAGTGCTGATATATATCCTACTATGGTGTCCAGGCTAACCCCTTCAATATGTACAACATTTGACAACGGATTTGCCTGCAAGACACGTAACAGTCAATAATATCAGATGTAGTTCAGCAGTCTCCAATTACACCCTGTAGTCAAGGCCTAGGGGAACATTCATTACTTGTGGTAATGTCAATGCATCTGTCATATGTATGGTCCCTGGCCAACAAATTTTGTGGGTGTCCACGCTATGACTGAGATGATAGTAGGAATGCTAGCAGTGGTGAATGATAGGCCATTACCTAACAACGCATACCCATATAACAGCAGGACAAAGGCTGCCATATATGTGGAGGACAAAGGTAGGAACACAGGGCCATACCAGCAATATTGCAGTAACACACCCTGAAACATGCTGGTGTTACAGGATGTGTTGCAACACACCCTTATGCAGGAATATGACATCAGGTACACAAATGGATATAGCCATGTACTGCTAGCATGTAATACACACACTTCCAGTGCAATATCTGACACAGGACCTGTGTGGTGGACAAACAATACATGATAGGCACACCTCTGTCCAGCTAGAGGACAGCCCACAGTAGTGAGCTATGCAGACTGCAGTGCAAGGTAAACTAGTATGCACACACACACACACACACACACACACACACACACACACACACACACACTGTAACACCTGTACTATGCATAGCATTATACCACTCTACTCACAGTCTGTCTGTATGTCCTGATCCTCCTACATATATGTGGCTGCCCTGAGTGTGCAGGTACTCCTGTAAGAGATATTGGTATCTGCTGTCTGTAACGTTGATGCTCACACACAGGAAGGATATCCATCACACAGGGAATGTACAGGGAATATGCCCACATGATGTAGAGATTCATAGTGGGTGGTTGCCATGACAGTGGTAATTGGAAGTACTACACATGTGTAGTCATACATATATATATATATATATATATATATATATATATGGCTATCTGGATATGTACATGTCCTTATCACCCCACCATATGTCCTGGACATGGATTGTAGCCCTACCCATCCCCTATAGTCCCAATGTAGTAGTGCAGGAGGATGTCTGGTATATATAGCTGGTATATTAGTAGACATTTGCTACTGTCATTGGGATTGTTGTCACAGACACAGTGTGTGTGGAAGGTGACATATGCTCATAACATGTGTGCCATTGGCTACTGACAGACATCCTAAGGTTATCATGGTACAGTACCTGCATATATAGAAGGCTCAACAGCCATGTCACAGCACAGGGTAGGCTACACCTGTGTGACAGTGCATAACCACAACCAATGTGAACACAGCCAGATATGGTACACTAGCATACTAGTACAGTATATGGACTATCTGTCCTACACCATCCTCATATTTGCCACTCACAGCATGACCCTACATATACTGGGCTACTACACAGTCCGGTCTCATGGCTGTCTGTGGTATGGGACATGTGTGCGTATGGCTCTACACACATGCAAGGTAATATGGTACCATACAGTGGGGCAGCATGTAGCAGCAGATAGAAGGGGAGCAAAGACAATGACATCTACCACAGTCTGTACACAGGCTGCAGTACATATTAACAATACACACATTGCCAACATTCACTATCACTACACAGCCCTCAGTACTGTACCAACATCCACAAAATTTCCAGGGTATGGCATTAAGGGTAACACCTACTGTACATGACATGTGTAGCACTCTGATATATCACTGGCGTGTTATCACATATGTTGACACTGTTTACTGTGTACAGCACATATGCATGACTGCATGTATGACATATGTACAAAGGTTGACAGAGGTATGGCTGACAGCACATACACAGGGCCGGTAGAGACATGTTGCTGTGATACCCTCATTAATCTACCATTGTAATTGGGTTTGTTGCAACATATGTCCAATGAGGGATATGTAGTCAGTAACTGTCACGGCCTTCACCATGAACAGACTGCAATCCTAACAGTACTATCTCCATTCCATGGATAGATGCATCGTGGCTAACACATGACACCAAAGGCACAACACTGCCCAGTTTGCAGATGAGCCTGCAGATGTGGATTCCTGATATACATGGAACTCACATGGCAGGTATTGTGACATGTACGACAAGCATATCAAGACAAACACTGTTAATCCAACATTACTCCACATGCAGTATAGCAGCACTTCCAGTTCGTAGGCAGGTCAGGCACATCCACCTCCTGTTTGTTGACCTCTTCCCACAGTGTATGTTGTTAGAGGTAAATCTCCAACCCATCTCAAATGCTCTTTGCCAAACGACAGTTCTAGCTCCAGCTCACAGTGACAGATAAGGGCCAGCACCACCAGGATGTTCCCAGGTAGTGGAGTGCATTTCCATGAAATTGGCTATGGGAATATTACCACACCTGTTCCACATGCAATCGACTAGGGAAGGCCTGCAATACGTGCAGAGTCCATCAGCTGATCATGAACATCACGTTAAATGCACATGCTGTTGCCTAAGCAATGCATGTGTGGGCCTCCACATCTGCCAGAGAGGGTGTGGGGAGGCAGACAGAGGCAAATACATATCAGGGAGGGGTGGGAGGGTGAAACCGACGCACGTTTGGGTCACACACCTACCAGCACAGGGTATCAAACACCTAACAGCTATGTAGTGCTATCACAGTCCGATGCTGTTATTGGATGCACCACATGGGTTATCTGGTGGGGAGCACTCAGAACATATATGTGTTGGTGAGTGACATCTGCTACAGGGATACAGTAGATATACAGTAGGAGATGTACACATGCCTGTCTGCATGAACTGGTGCCAGTGTCAGTACAGGCACACTCACACAGGGACGTACACACATTAACACACTTAGCAAGGCCAGGAGTGCAACCCGTCACTAGTGGGATTGCCACAACACATCAATGTGCAGGGAACACATGCACCACACGGGTGATATGGAGGTCGTATGGGCAGTGAGTATGAGGGGGTGTCAGACATAAGGTGGCATGCTTCACTGTGCCCTGGGGGGAGTAGTGCATATTGATGTGGACATACGCACCGTACAACACACACTTGAACACAACAGGGTCCAGTTCGGACATGCATGGGTGCATGTCTGCATGGGTGTGTGTGTGGGCCAACAGTGCCAGCAGGATATACAAGGGTAGGTGATGGGTATACCGTGGCATTAGCCCACATGACAATGGTCTGCATTGTGGCACAGGTCTTTAGCTTCTGCATTTGCCTGCATAGGTGGGTATTGCATCTGTCTTCCAGGCACCTGGGTGACCATTGTGTGTGGCCAGTTCTGTGCATCACTTGCCATGTATGTGTTTTCTAGTCCCTGACTTGGATGGTGTCTAGGATGTGCACACATCCCACATGCATGTACAGTGACATGTGGAAATGTACCTGGGGTGTCTGGCCCATACTGTGAACACAACTTATCATCAGTTGTGCCAGTCTTGCCCACGTGTGGCAGGGAGTGGACTGGTCAGCCTGCACCCTCATTGATGGCATGCTAACAGCATTTCCTGATGTCAGTGTCATCTGTCCATACAGACCATGTTGTCAGGCATGGTATGTCCATTGTGAGTCACATGTGAAGGAACAGTGGGGTTGCTAACTGTGATTGGCAGGCCTTGATGTCACATGTATGGGTATGGCTTTGCACCCCAGCCTCTCAGCCATTTACATCTGTTATCCCTGTATGGTTGACATTGTGATATATAGTAGGGTCACCATAAATGAAATTAGCAAAATCCCTCCACATTGCCAACAGGGTCACAACCACCTCTATACAGAACATGAGTTACAAACACACATATACACACACCTGTCATGTCTGGGAGTAGAACCTCTACCTAGCTGGTTTACTACACTTCAGCACTACGCAGTTAAATTACACACCCCGGACATTACTGAAGGTCATCTTCCCCAAAGGTGTATTTCACAAGTAATGACATCAGCAGGACTACCAAAGTAGGGGCATTTGTAATGTACTGCGAGTGAGTAGCCTATAATGTATTGCTCCATACATAGACACTGAGACACACACATCACATCCAGAACTGGCATGGATGGAGATGGAGCACTACCACCATTCTAAATCACACTACAGCAGTATGCAGTTACAGAATGCGCTACGGCATTGTTCTCTACCCAGTCAGACAAACACACAGTTGCCAGGGCTGGGGTTAGAACATCGACCTAATTAGTTTATCACACTACAGCAGTATACGGTTACAGGAAGCACCACGGCAATTACTGGGCTATCGGTTTCCCAGAGGTGTACTTCTAGATGAGTGACATGGGCAGCCTTGGCAAAGTAGTGTATTTGTATTGTATGGAGTGTGAGTAGCCTAAAAAGCATTGTTCTCTACCCAGTCAGA
Organism: Protopterus annectens; assembly: GCF_019279795.1. Classification (NCBI taxonomy): domain Eukaryota; kingdom Metazoa; phylum Chordata; order Ceratodontiformes; family Protopteridae; genus Protopterus; species Protopterus annectens. The sequence continues at coordinate 1,022,268,525 of NC_056728.1, read as the reverse complement.
TATACACACACAGACTCACACACAGCTGCCAGGGCTGGGGTTCAAGCACCTCCCTAACTAGCTTATCACACTACAGCAGTACGCATTTACAGGACGTGCCACAGCGATTATGGGGCTGTCAGGTTTCCAGAGGTGTACTTCTAGGTGAGTGACATCAGCAGCCTTGCCATAGTTTAATACATGTATTGCACGGAGTGTGAGTAGCTTAACAAGCATTTCACTTTACACAGTCAGAGGCAGACAAACACACACACACAAACACACACTCACACAATTGACAGGTCTGGAGTTAGTACTACTACCTAACTACTCTGTCACTGCAGAAGTATGCAGTTATGAGACGTGCCATGCATTTTACTGAGCTATAGCTCTCCCAAAGGTGTAATTCACATTGGATGACCTCAGCAAGCTTGTCATACTACTGCTATGGGGAGGGCAGTGTGTGAATGGGCCATACCCCATTCATGTAGGGGTTGACATGCCACATGCGGCCACACACAGGGTCATATGTCACAGGTGCATGTATACAGCTACTAGGTGGCTGTTTCCTTGTGCAGTCTTGTTGCACAGCTGGCACATACACCACATAGTCTGTCATGCTGACAGGTACTGTTGGCTAGTATCCGCAGTGGGTTACATCCGCACCTCATGTGTTGGGGGCCCTTAGGCTGTGTGCCAGATGGGACAGGCCCGCATGGCTCTTTGTCACAGTCACCCTCTTCACACATCTATGCCCATGTGCCTGTGGCTTATTATAGTGTGTTGTCCTTACATATTTGTCTGCATTCCTATCCACTGTGTGTGCAAGGCAGGAGTGGTGCATACTGATGTGTTGACACTGAGATCTGCAACTTCCAGATATGTCTGGTCCACTGATGTTTGCAGACATGGCCTTCATGTGTTTAAGTGTGTGAGCATGCCCAGTATGGCCATCTGTGTTGCATGTGTAGACCACGTCCAGGTTGTTTGTACTGCGGTGCTGACCTTTTGTGGTACACCAATGGGTAGCATGCTGTGTCTGCACGGTATCCATCGGTCATTTGCCATAGACTGTTGCTACATTTCTGCATATCGGGGGGGGGCACCTGACTGTTTCTACTGTTTTACACAGGAGTGAGGGGGCACACCTGACTGTTACTCTATGTGTATGTTGGATGGGGGGTGCACCTGACACTTGTACACATTTGCTAGGACTGTACTGGTAAGACAGGTACTCCATTCCAGTCTGTAGTCTTATCTATCCTGCTGGCTAGGGCTTACCAGTGCAGTACATATCCTAGCTTTGTTTACCTACATATTAGTTTCTGACTTCCTAGCCTTCACAACTTACATCCAACTGCCTGGCCTGCTGCAGTCTGTCTGTGTAGGCCTGGGGGTGGGGTTAACCATAGGGCACATTCTGAGGCCATAGTACAGCATTTATTTGTGTTTGTCTTCACCTGTCCTGCTGGCTGAGACTGTTGCTGGGTACGTGATCCTTCCTGACTGGTATGTGTGGCTCTTATGGACACCCCAGTCACTCAGGCCATTTCCTGCAGTGGATTTTGTCACCCTGTGTAGTACTGGCTACTATGGTGACTCCAGTATATGTTACAGATCTCATGCTGCCACTATGGGTGTCTACTCTCTGCTGCCTTGACATCCAGCCACCCAATTTGCTTGCATGTTCACATCCATACCATAGCTACAGGTAAAAACACATTCTACTCCATTTAACATTGGTAGGTTGATTTGACTTACCTTGAGAGTGTGCCAGACTTGAGGATGGTGCTGGATGGCTGCATATGTTGGATGCACATAGTACACTCCCTATACATGGTTAGGCACAGGTAGTGTCATGTTTGGCATCCCTTTTACTGTCTGTGCGAGTCAGGGAGAGGTGTCATTCCCTGGTGCCCTACTGTGTCAGTGCATATGCTATGCATTGCCTCTTTGCCAAGGCCAGGGCATACTGGACACTCCCCCTTCTGCCTACTACAGCAGAATCAGGTTGTTCCTCCTCCAAGTCACTCTGTACCTGTACAGGTCTTGGCATTGGTGGGGGGCTGTGTGGCCCTTCCCCATGCTGTTCCTGCTGCAACTGTTTCCGCAGGATCATATTGTGTAGCATGGCACATACCATTACTATTTGGGTACATGTAGCTGGTGAATACTGCAGGGCTCCACCGGATGTGTCCAGACACTGGAACCGTGACCTGAGCATCACAAACACATGCTCTATTATATGTCTGGCCTGTGTGTGTGCATTATTAGGGCATTGTTGTTCAGGTGTATGTGCATTTCTGATGGGTGCCATCAGCAACGGCTCCAGTGGGTACCCAGCATCCCCCACTAGGTGACCGTAGGGGATGTCCACATTGGGAAATCTGTGGTAAAGCTGCATCAGTTGCCATATGTGTGAATCGTCATAGCTTCCGGGGCAGCCAGCACACACACTGAGTATAATGCCCTGGGCACTACATACGACCTGGCAGTTGATGGAGGGGATGCCCCTGTGGTTGATGTAGGCCCTACCCTACTCACCGGGTGCTGCTTTGATGCATAAGTGTGTGCAGTCTATAGCACTCACTACTCCAGGGTAGTTAGCTATTTGGTGGAAGAGACGCATATTGCGAGTCAACACATGTGTTGAGGAAATATATGTGATCAGTGGCATGTGCTGACATGGCATCCAAGAATTGATGGAATACTCTGGATGCTGATGCCTGTACGATGCCCATGTTATCCCCAGTTGTAATTTGGGAGGTATCTGTAGCTAGTATACCTAGGCCTAGACATACCTTGGTATCCACTGGGATGGATTACCCTCGGCCAGTGTGGTGTGTCAGGTGTGGCCTGCACAGCTCAACGATTTGCTGTAGTAGGTCTCTGTCCTCCCTATAGTGCTCCACTATCTCCAGCTCATGTAGCCCCTGGTAGGTTACCCTGGGTCTGTACACTCTTCTCTGTCTCCTCACTGTGGGTTGTTCAGACATCCTCACCACCCTCATCCTCTTGCACATGTTGTTCTATGTTGCCTGCTGCAGCCCTTCTCATTTTGTAGGTTTGGTTTTAAAATTTCCCCACTTGTATACACCGGTGGTGTACAGTGTGGAAAAAACAGGGAGAGTAGGTGTTTTCTTGGTTTATAGTGATGTTCTGGGCTTGGCTGTTCTACTTCCAGTGTGATTAGCTGATTCTGATAAATTTCACCTGGCAGCTCAACTAGGTCTCCCAGATTACCTTCCTACTGCTGTTTTCCCTTCCCATTGCCTCCCTATTTAGGCCCGTGTGCGCGCCTCACAAATGGAGTGCTCAAATGTGCACGGAGCTGCTTTTTCCTGGTTTAACTTCCTTTTTCTTCCTGTACAACCCGGTGTGTGGCGCACACACCTGCTTACACATTGTAAAGAGTGCTAGGCAGTTTTAGACACACCCCTAGCTTAGCTGTGCTATGCTAGGAGCAATCCCGAGCCACAGTTCTCCAATCCACTTACAGTATGCCTGACACCCTCCCCCCATGATGTCACCTATATCCTAGTCTTGCACCCAGCTATTTATACTCTTACACTCTTGGGACCTGCCTCACAGGCTGGGAAAATCTGGGATTCACTAATCTTTCCCTCATTTGCATAGGATTGCCTACTAATGCATAGTTACATGTCCCACACTGAGACTCCACCCTTATCAACCATTATGCACTGGCCATGTTGTCTTCTGACTGCCATTGACTTGCATGGCAGAATACTGCTTTTTGTTAGAATGCTTATTTCAGGTTTATTTTATTAATTTCCCCTCGATCCCGTTTGCGCGTTGCTGCCCTATGCTTAACTGGGCAGGATCGGTGAAGATAAAATTAAACGTTGTTTATTTTTTTTCTTTTACATTTTACAGTGCCAATGGCCTTCTACTTGGACATTGGCATGCTTCCTCAATGATACGCAGCCTTTATTTGGAGCTGTCATAGCTCCATTTTGTAGATTGCTGAACTGTACTCGGTTACTAACTGAGTACATTTCTGCACACTGAACTCATCCTGCTTGGATGGCTGCCAGCTTCCTGGATCACATATTACCCTCATTTGCATGGTCTACAAAATAGGGTAATTTGCATACAGGAGCTTGGTCCGTGCAGGATTAGACTATGAGCTCACTTGCATGTTCCGGGAGCTTGTTCCTGGATCGCACGTCGGCCATATTGCTGAAAATAGCTCTTGAACTAATCCTGCACACTATAAAGTGCTTCGTAAATCCGGGAGAATAATGGCAGTCCATAAATCCGGGAGAATAATGGCAGCCCAAGATAATATACTATGTACATATTGGTTTAAAAATCCAATCAAAATGTTGGAGAACCAGACAAATGCATGTTTTGTAAAACAAAACTAGAAACAGTTGCACATCATGTTGCTAGGTGTGATTCACTCTTGTGAGAGGGCTTGAATACTGAAAAGCACATTATCATGTTAAGACTCCTGCATCAAGGCTTGTGCAAACACTATAAAAAAGAAGTCACTGAGGAGCATTGAGAACATGAATCACAAAGTATTATAGAGAATGATGAACTATATATCCAATGGATCAACCATTACCAACAATTCAAAAATAGTTGCAAGAAAGTCAGACATAGTCGCCCATTTACAAAAAAGACAAAAGTAATACTGACACTGAAATCACTACACCTATTGATTAAAGTATCTTCCATATAGAGAGACACAAAGTCATAAAATACCAAGATTTGCCAGCAGAAATGAGAGCAATGTGGGCAAAAGATACACACACAGTTCCAATAGCAGTTGGAGTAACAGGGCTAATAAAAACAAATTTACAGTCATACTTAAATATGCTACCAATACATATAATCTAATATGAACTCCAATAGAAGGCAATTCTGGGGACATCGTGTGTGCATTTAGAGGAGCACTTTTGGCAAAGATCAAAGAGAAACAATACTAATTTCCTGAATATTAGTCTAACCCTTTCTTAGGAATGGAGTTTATTTCTGTCATTGTATAATAAATCCCAAATACTTGGAGAAATTAAACCCCAACTTAAACACATATGTGCATGCTCGCGTGCACGCACACACACACACACACACACACACACACACACACACACACACACACACACACACACACATACACACACATACACACACATACACACACACATATAAAAAAACACAATCCCTGCTCGTTTTTATATATATATATATATATATATATATATATATATATATATATATATATATATACCAACTCTGATATTGCACTACAGTTCACCATTCCCCTGAGCACTGCAATTTTGCATAAAACAACTGCTGGAATGTATCATCAGATGATTTTCAATCAGCTGTGCTAGAAGTATATGTGTGTGTGTGTGTGTGTGTGTGTGTGTGTGTGTGTGTGTATTGTATATGTATGTATATATATATATATATATATATATATATATATATATATATATATATATATATATATATATAAAACACAATTCAAATTTCTGTGGTGCTTTCTTTGTCACATTAGTAAATGAAAATGAATATGTTTACATGACAATACAAAGATAGTATTAAAAATGCTTCTAAACTTTTATTCAGTAGAGTGGGCTTTTATGTAACTTCTTGTAGAAGGTGGAATGACTTGGGGCAGGCGATATTTTAGGAACACTGGAGCTTACCACATACTGTTTTATTAATACTTAAAGTATCATAGATTTGGTTCATATGTATTTAATAACATAATGGACTGTGGAGCTTAAAGATCTTAGTTTTCAGCCCTTTTATTTTCCATATGAATAACCCAGAAATGGACCAAAAAATGATATGTTGAGACATTTATATGTTTCCCCTATCCATAGGGGCTAAGGTTGGTAAATTGGGGTAATTTTGTGCTTACCCATCCATTCATCCAAATTTCTTATTATGTTGCATTGTGTGAAGTAGAAGATAGCCTCGTATAAGCTCAATTCACTGATATAATTATACTGCTAATGTTGCTGGCATCTTGACATGTCAGATATACCTTCTCTTTGATGGTGTCTAATGCAGTTTCCAAGGCTACATGACTCAAAAGACAAATAAAATCTAAGTTTTCATTATTTATTATTTTTCATTTTCTCTATGTTTTTGTGACCTAGGAGGTAGCATAGACAGATATCAGAAATGTGGAGATAGACCCCCCCAAAGCATTTGGAGGTGTGGCAATCACAGTCTACCTTTAAAATGATGGTTTATCTTGTCATTTGATTTTTCTATATTTAGATATTTTTAGGAGTCATTAATTATCAGGAGGTTTGTGTACTCTAGTTATAATGCTTTGCTTCCTATGGTGCATTGTATCTTGACTTAGGGGAATGCCATTTTCCTTATAAATCTCTTGTCATGGAATAAATTAAGACTTCATACAAAAGACTGCCTAACGACATCTAAAATAAGGTTGTTTCAAAATAATAAATCTAAAGAAAATTGTTTACAAAATCATAAATCCAAAGAAAAAACAACCACTGTAAAAAAAACCTTTAATAACTCATAACATATTCAGACTGATGTGAACATTCTAGAACTTAAATAGTAGTTGTAGTCATATAAAACAAAAAAAGTTGCCACTGTTTCCTTTTCCAGTATGCTTTAATGTTCACATAATCATTATGATGAGGATAATTGCAAGCATCTGCTTTGAACTGCCAGCAGTTCTTTTTTTCCAATTCAAAAGGTCTTCAGCATCAAAACTTGTTTCAAACTTATTAACAGTCAGTGACAGCAAATACATCTTTTGAAATTGTTGCATACTTCAGAATGTTCAGAAAGAACATTTCTGTCCTCTATAATAGCAATAGCATAGATATGATTAAATAACCAAAAATGAAGGTCTTCTTTTGTTCTCTGTATACATTGAGCAATTTTCAGAGAGCAACATAACTACAAAATATTATTTCCAATTAAAAGATCCAGGTATTTGGACCTCCAAATTCTTAATATTTATTATATCAGCTGAAAGCTTCATATATTTTAATAATTACAGTATTGGCAGAAATCCATACCCCAAGCCCTTTTACTTGTTCAGTCTATTCTGGAACATATATTTAAGAAAACAAAACTCAGTTCTCTACCAAGTTTTATCAAGAATATCTTGGGATACATTAATTAAGCGTTTATTTTTAATTATTCATCAGTTTGTTTAGTATTCTTCTTATCTGCAGGTGTTTTAATAACCCTAGGCAAATTCAAATTTGTATTTATGATGTTATTGATATAGTTTAATTCTCCTGCTTATCTACATAGTTTATACTTATGAGTTCTAAATTCTTTCACTTGCATTAAATGTTGCTTCTATAAACTTAGGAGAGTAACTTCTATGTGCAAGATTTGATCTCAGCCTTTTAGTCTCTTATAAATAAATGGTCATCATCTGTTAGATGACTTTCTCAGTTAAAACAAACATTTCACAATGTTCTTTTTTAAATAAAGGTTGCATGCTGTGGTAACTTAAATATGCATTGCATTGAACATCTTTTTATACATCTTTAACCACAATAGCCCAACATGCTTGTAAATAGATGCATCTAAATAATTAATGCATTCCACATTATGCTCAAATATGAAATACAAAAAAGAATCATTGACATTATTTAAATGTCATAAAAATTCTAACTCATTCAAAGTACTCTTCCATAGGAAAAATATATCATAAATACATTTTCTGTTAAATAATATCTTACTAGAAGCTTGACAATTTAATATAAATGTATTTCTCCACACTGAAATAAAAATATTTGCATAGCTGAGGGCCATTGTTGTACCCATCACAATCCCATTGACTTGTCTAGAAAAACTTAGAATCATATTCCACAAAATTCTAAGTTACAATTAAATTTATAATTTATTTAAATAAATAAATGTCTCTGTTTTGGGATTTTAAAAGTTCACAGTGCACAGTTTCCAACCCAACATCATTGGGTATATTTGAATGAAGGGAGTTAATGTCTGTAGTAAGTAAAAAGACATTTTCTAAAACTTTGAGACCATTAGTTTGCTTATTGGTAGTGAATGCAGCCAGGAAAGTGTGCACAATAACCAGCTCATTAAATATTCTGGAAAAAAAACATGCAGGAGTATGGTGAGGCCACCAGGACAAACAAACAACAGTAATGCTTGTCTGTTGAGCATAAGTCATGATGGTGCTCAACACAGTCTTGCAAACACAGTTGCAGATTGAGATGAGAGCTATGTGGTGATCTCACTGGGTCATGAGGCCTGTGTATCAAAGTATTGTCTTACTCAGTGATACGTACATGCAGAGTATAACTTGTAAATGAACTAGGAATTTAGATGGAACTAGGATAGCTGAGTAGGTACTAGGGCCACTTAAACAAGCATATAACATAGGCAAGACTGCAAAAGGAGGAAGTCACACAATCAGGGATGTGGAAGACAATGGAGAAGCAGGCATCAAACACAGATATAAATCTCAGTTAACTGAAGATAAAACACAAAGCAACACACAATGGGTGGGACAGAGGAACATACAATTTATTAGCCAAATACAGGCAGAGAAAATAATGTTTGGAAACAAGCATCATATTATAATACTACTGGGTCTATATACAACCTCTACTGGACTTCAGTCCATGACTTTCCTCACTTTTAGTGTAGAAAGCACTTCAATTACAGTCTGAGTTACAACAGGAGTGAGACAAAAGGCTTCAGGGAAGCATACAACCATTGTTTGTCATGCACAAACATACTGAGACTAAAATTATACAACCCTGAAGGGATACGTATCTAAAGCCTTCTTCATTCATAGTCTGTAAAGCACTTAATTTACAAGTTGAGCTTCAGCAAAAGAAGTGCAGAATGTTTCAGTAAAACACAAAAGTAGTTGTGTATCACACACTTGTAGACTGAAAGAAGAGAAAGTATACAGCCCTGAAGGGACCTGAACCCACAATGCCCCACACTGGCATTGTGTAAAGCAGTTTATTTAAAGGGTCAGCTACAGCAGCAAGAAGGCAGAAGCTTTCAGTTGAACACAAAGCAGGAGGTGAGCAGTTAAAGAATGAGCAGGCCAGAGGTAGGGAATGTGAGTAACATGTTTTTGTTGAACAGGTGCCCATTTTTCGAGTATAAAGAGAATAGGGAAGGAAATAAAGGAATTACAAGTAAGGTAAGAGGGTTAGGTTAGGTAACAGGGAAGACAGACATGTCTGACAGGAAGTGAGGTAAATAGCACAATGAGAGAGAGAGAGAAAGGGAGTGTACAAAATGGTGAAGAACACATTAGACATATAGAGGGTAGACAATGCTGAGGTGAGGACTGAACAACCAACATGTGGGGGCATGGACACAAAAGAGAGGAAAACTCCAGGATTCATGATAGGGCAGGGTGTCCACAGCTGCAGTCTTTGCCTGCAAATCACTGCCAGGTGATTTATTTTTTTTACTCAAGTATTTTATTAAAATTTAACAAATAGGTAATAAAATGTAACATACAGAATATATATATATATATATATAGAGAGAGAGAGAGAGAGAGAGAGAGAAATTAGATGATTAAAAATAAATAAAAAAGTATCAAAAAGATAAAAGCAACTATTTACAGAGGTGTCTACTATATATGAAAAGTATGTATATTTATCAGATAGCATTTGTTACTGAAAAACTAATGACTGCTTATTTAGCAGTTCTTTGAGTTTCATTCAGGTGTTATAAGAAGTGATAGTTCTGGGTGTTGTTTTTGTCTTAATTCTAAGTAATTTCAGATGACAAACTTCAGTTGCAGCACTTATAAATTCTTTCAAAGTTGGAGTTGATTCACTTTTCCAGTTCTTGGTGATTGTTTTTCTTGCTATTGATAAAATGTTCCATAGAAGTGAGCAATTTGTTTTTTGACACATATAGGTATTGGAGTGTTAAATAAAATTAATGATTTAAAGAAAATTGATTGTTAAAAAATGCCTCTAAAAGGTATTAATATCATTACAAAATGGTTTAATTACATTATAATCTAAAAAATGTGTTACCAATCTGCTTTAACACTCAACTTACATCTCCAACATCCAAGATTTTTTTTATACATTATCTCCATTTTATGTTGGGTGATGAATGTTTTATTCATAAATTTCAAAGAGAATAACCTCCATTTTAATAATGAAATAGTTAATTTGGAAGATGATAATATCATTTTTCTCTTATTCAAGTGGATAATAATTATTTATGGATTTGAAATAATCCCAGTAATTCTCTTTGTAATCTTTTGTTGTATTTTAACCACTTTATAAGTTCTGGACAAAAGTCCTTTTTCTAATATATTTTAATGTATCAAAATAATTAAAAGTTTCATGAATTTGGGGACAGTATTTTTTGTTGATGATTGCATTGTTTTTTTTTTTCTGTTTAATATCCACAATGTTGAATGCATAACCACATTTCTTTATTTATTTTTTGTTATAAAATCAAAAGTTTGTAACTTTCTTTGTCCATCATCTGAGATCAGTCTATTAGATTTTCCTCCTTAAATGCAATATATATGTGTGTATGTGTGTGTGTGTGTGTGTGTGTGTGTGTGTGTGTGTGTGTGTGTGTGTGTGTGTGTGTGTGTGTGTGTGTATGTGCACATATTTGTGTATGTGCTATACGGAAGGTCATAAAATATGTTTTATATTCTGGATTCTTGTAAATAAAACTTAATCATTATCATGAAAATATAAGAAATATTAATTAGTTGATTTCAGTTTTCAGAAATATAATCTTTTAATAACCAAAAATATATATTATTAACTATTATATTTTGATGTGAAAATGTCTGATAGTTGGATTTTAACCAAATCCTTTCTTGTATGTCTTTCCATTTAGCACTGTAATTATTATTTTAACAGAGAGAAATTGCCTTTATAACTGTTGATAGGAAATATCATTCTAAATATGGTAATCCAATACCACCAGAAGATCAATCTCTTAAGTGATAATTTATGCTAATCTGGCTTTATTAAGATACCAAGGAAAAGAAACAATTAAGGAATTAAATTCTCTTATACATTGTTTGGGAGGTGGTAGAGATAATGATTGTATTGTTTATAATGCTTCTGGTAAAATAATATTTTTTATTAAGGTTAGTCTCTTTTCTATTGAAAAAAAACTTATTCTATTTATTGATAAGATGTTTTATTATGACTAAGCTATAATTATAATTTATATTTATTATATTTATAATATTTTCTATTACAATTATCCCTAAATATTTATTTTTGTATCTTCCACAATATATTTAGAAAATCTTTCCTCCATATCCTAAGTATTGGAATTAAAAAGTAAAATGTGTGTCTTGTTTTCATTAAATGTAAGGAAAGATTTACTCTGAAAAGTTGATATTACATTAAAAGAGATTTTTTGTTGTCATTTAGAGTCAAAAGGACATCATCAGCAGCTAGTAGTATTTTAGAGTTTCATTTGTTCTTTATTTGTAGTCCTTTGATATATATAATCTTGACCTTACCTAATTTGAAAATGGTTCTATAATTAAAGTAAAAAGCAACGGTGATAACGGGCAACCCTGCTTAGTTCCTTTAGTTATTAAAATTGACTCTGAAATATATAAACCTATTTTAACACAAGCAAAGGAGTATCATTAAGGAGATGAATAAGCTATAAAAAGTCTTTTGAAAATTTACATTCCTCTAGAACTGATAAAAGATATTTCCAATTAACTAAGTTGAAAGTGCTGTTAATGTCCAAGTTTATTAATGTTAAGTTATATTTTGTATTATTTGCATAATTGATTATGGTTAATATTACTTTAATATTATCATAAGCATTCTTATTTTTTATAAATCCAATTTTATCATTATTAATTAAATATGGAAGAAATTGTTGAATTCTATTTGCATGAATAGCCATGAATATTTTGTAATCAAATGTTTAATAATGAAATTGACCAATAAGAACACTCTGCAGGGCCTTTATTTTCAAAATTGGAGTGATACGTGTGTATTTCCATGATGGTGGAACCTTTGTTAAATTTTAAAATATTGAAAAAAAATACTTGGATCAAGATATGTAAGGCATCTTTAGGCATACATTTATAAAGTTCTGGTATTATGCCATGATTACTAGTGGTTTTATTAGTTTTTAATTTGTTAATCTGATTTTTAATTTCAGACATCAATATAGGTCTATTTATTAGATTCAATTGATCATCAGTCAATTTGTTTTTAATGTGTTTCCTAATGAAGGTTTTGATTGTGTCTTGTGAATCCATTACTGGGTTATGTAGACTAATTTAACTAAAATGGATTCTAAATTCTCCTAAGATATCTTCTATTGCTGTAACATTTTTCCTTTTATCAGCTGAATATAATTCCACAATGAGATTAGATTTAATAATCATTTTCATTCTAGAAGCTAATTTATACATGGATTTTGAATTTATAGAGAAGTTTATTAATTTCATCTTTTCTAACTTTATATTAGTTTTATGATTTAAAATTTCTAGGTATTTACTTTGCAATTTGTTGATTTCTTTCATCAAAATTTTATTATCTTTTTGAATTTCGAGCTTTAGTTTATCTATTTTTCTTGTAATTTGATTGTCTTTATCGCATTGCTTTTTTAAGCATGCCAATTCATAATTTCACTATTTAAATATGGCTTTAGAGCATCCTGTATATAAATCTCTGATGTATCTTCTGTGTTATTTAAGTTAAAATGTACATCTGGATTTCTTTATTAAAATATTCTTTAAAATCCTTTAAGTTAGTTATATAGGCAGGTATGCTTTTAATGGGGACTCTATTATTATAATTTAAAATAAGCCCAAATGTTATGGTATTGTGGTCAGAAAGAGGACAAGAGACTACCTTAACCTTGCCTAAACTAGTGATTAAATCATTAGCCACATATACTCTATCAATTCCTGATTGCTATCCACACTTATGTAAAAACTGCGTAAAAAGAGAGAATCAGAGACTAAAAACTCATTAATATCCTTAAGTTGAAATACATTAATGGAATTTAGTAATGCTTTTGGTATCTGATATTCTATGTTTTCCACTAGTACTAGAATATTTTTCATTTAATATATAATTAAAATCTCTGGCTAAAATTGTACTGCCTTTTGGAAGGTAAACAACTTGATCTAAGTAATGGTTAACTGTGTTAATTCCTATACCAAGTATCCTATACACATTAATGAGGGTGTATAATTTCCTTTTAATTTCTATTGTTACTGAGTAAAACATCCCTTTATCATCACTCTCTCTCTCTCTCTATAGATATATATATATATATATTTAAAATATTTGGCACATGTACAGAGTTTCTCCATAAAATAGCTACTCCTTTCCTTTTTCTGATTATTGTGGGAACTAGCTGATATAGTGTAATATTTATTATTAGGTCTACCTACATCTTCTCACAACAGATGAGTTTCTTGAATGAAAATAATGTGTGAGGTAAATCATTTTAAAAACTTTTTTAAACTGTTTCTCTTGCAACCGTTATTTAATCCATTGATGTTTATGGAAATGCACTTTAAACATGCCATCTAATATTCAAGAAAGCATTATACTTAATAACATTAGTGTTACATGTGAGATTATTAATAAACCACTTAGAAAAGTCCTGAACTGCTTAATAATTATAAATATAGTAGACTTTATATTATTATAAATGTATGAAATTAATATGATAGTAAACACCAATAAAAGAAAAATGTTACACAAAAATATTAAGAATATAATTCTTTTGACTTACACTCCATACATGGAGTCCAGCAGTTCTGGTTTGAATAGCAAATCTGTCCAAGCTATCCCAGCTAACAACAGCAGCAAGATTAATATCATACAATAACACATTATTGCCTTTTAAATATTATTTTTCAAACAAAGTAATAATAAAGATAGTGTGTGTGAAACCACCATTCTCATATGAATCTGGTCTATAATAGGCTAGGCATGTACTGTTTAAACAGTTTCAAATAAAATCTTTTTGTAAATAATTTGGCACAGCCAAGTGTTACATTGTCTCAGGACATGATTAGCTATGATATACCCAAACTAAACATGACATATTGATGTTATAATTGGGTTTGCTTCAATCTAGCTTCTTAAATATGCACACTACATTTATGATCCTCGGCATAGCTAGGTTTATCATTAAAATAATTTTATCTAATGAAAAAATTAATTTATGAAAACTTAGTTTTTGAAACTATGGTTTATTTTCTGCAATGTGGCAACTTGTAAACCACCACTGCAGTAACATTCAGAGATGCTACATTTGTGCACTAACAATGCTTATCTAAAATATAATAAATACTTTCAAGAAAAACTGTGAGTGTTTACAATAGGCAAGTAATGTCTAGAATATCCTGGGTGCTGAGTTTTTTGATTATCAAATGAAATTAACCCAGCTGATGCAATGTTTGTTACAAGTCAAAGTAGAAAGCTTATAACATTTTAAGATGAACTCTAAAATTCTCTGTGTTCTCTGTGTAACATACTGTAATGTAGTTAAACTAATGAGTAGTACAGTTATGAAGCAAAGCTGAAGAAGTCTGTAAAAATAGTTAAGGATACAGCATTACTACACATTGTCCAATATGTACGTGCACAAATAGTTAAAGACACAACACAACTATATATTCTACTTTATATTCCACTATTCATACATAGGTGCTGCATACCTGCTCTGAGTAGCAAATAAATTCTTCTCACATTTAAAAGATCTCTCTACATGCTAAAATGGGCATTATACTCAGTAACTGAAACATTAAAATTAAATTAATTAAAATAGTATCTAGTGGTATAGTAGATGCAAGTATCATAATGCAGTACATATCACTTAACTCGCAAAGTTGCCTCTAAGAACAAATCATCTTACATTACAACCTTGCCCCCTATGCATTGCAACACAGATGTCTCTGGCTTTTGTGTATATATACACACACACACACACACACACACACATATATATATATATATATATATATATATATATATATATATGTATGTGTGTGTGTGTGTGTGTGTGTGTGTAACTTAACTATTTTCACATATTATGTTAGATTGCCTCTGTTTAACAATGATTACATTATCTGAAACATTTAGTTGTTCCTGTTTTTTAGACATCCAGACTGCACTAGCATATAATCCTGCTATGTTACACCTTTGTGACCACAATCCTTCAATGCAACCTGTATGAAACTGCTTCATGTAAGTATGGATACATCTGTTTTGCAAGTACATTGTTTTGTTGCCTTTATTTTCCTATGATGTATTTTACTCTTGAAGCACCCTATTGTTAATTTTTTGAATGTAACCCTGGCAGACCCGGCAACTCATCATGCTATGCTCACTGCTCTACCCCAGTAGCCAAAATGTATAAATAAATACATATTTGGAGAATTTAACATAAATATTCATAGTACAATCTGGTCTTGATTGCTGGATAGTTCCTGTTGCATAACTGTTTTGTTTGGAGACCTGATTTATCTTAGACATGACTATGGTTTCTTCTATGCATCTTACCATATTTTGAAAAAACATCA
This sequence comes from Protopterus annectens, assembly GCF_019279795.1. Classification (NCBI taxonomy): domain Eukaryota; kingdom Metazoa; phylum Chordata; order Ceratodontiformes; family Protopteridae; genus Protopterus; species Protopterus annectens. The sequence continues at coordinate 1,022,253,002 of NC_056728.1, read as the reverse complement.
CAAGATGCTTGTTCAGACTTTAGTTTCTTGGCCTAGATTATAAGGTATGCTTTTTACTCATCCATTGTGTTGGCAAATATTTTATTTAATCAGTATTGTATTATAGTTCTCACTGTGGATATCAATAATTTACAAATGATTTTATTAGTATTAGACAAAGAGACATACAGTAAGGCAGAGCTTTATTGGTTTGGGGCGGAAGCAATAAAACAGCAATTATAATTGATAAATTTCACCATATAGAAAAAAGTAAACATCATGTTAGAAATCCAAGACATTGCCATATTTTCATATAACATATTATCCTGCAATACAACAGAAGCAGACAACAATGCACCACCCACCCTCCATTTCTCTGCAAATAACATTGTAAGGTTTGACCATGTGTCCCCAAACAGCCATCAAAATTAAAGACAATCATAGCTAAGGTTGCAATCCATGACCAACAAGTCAAAGCATTGCTTAACTTAAAAAACTAGCCCTTAGTCTGCCCTCTGATCTAATTGCAGACACAGATGTGAAAACCAAGCTGTGATATCAGAAAGCTCATGATCACGTCAGGAAATTCAGATTGGCAAAATAGTAAGAAATGAGAATGTTCAGCAATAAACAGCAGATTCTCGAGTGCTGTCCCCTTGGAGTTAACTAGAACTTAAACCACAAAATTATTTGCCAAGTAAATCAAGCATTTACCAATCATATTAATAGGATAAACACACCAGCCCCAGCTGTCACATCAACAAAAAACAAATTGAACACCATAGAAAGCTCCAATGAACAGCCATACTGGAGCAAAACACAACATAAATACTGTAGAAACAATAGAACTAACCTTTGATCCCCAACTAATTCAAAAACACTATAAGTCTAATAGGCTGCCATACCAGCTGCAGAGTCCCACAAACCAACTGTCAGGCTAAAGAATTAAAATTTCTCATATTTACATAAATATTATCAAAGAAACACAGTTTCCTGTAGGAGATTCATAAGTCTAGCACAGAAGAAACATCTTTATGACCAAGCATCAATAACACATCACAGAATCGCAGCTTCCAAAGGCTGCATAAGGAAACTTTAAATGTTAAAGTAAAAGCTTTCTCAAAATAATTAATTAATTTCATTATGAGCAATAAGATATTTAAGATAAAATAGTAATTATATAGAAATGTAGGCATAAAAAAATCTGTGTACAATATTAGATATAAAATTGCTTGTTAGACAAACTGCTGTTAAGATTAAATAGAAAATTGTGTTTCCTTCAGTTTCTTTTTTCTCATTAGTTTTCCAACCACTTCTTTCAGTGTTCCATTTCAGGGAACTTTTATTTAAATCCATATCTTCTATTTCATTTATTATATTCTTTGATTTTAGGAAAAACGATGCAGTGTCTAAGTCTTCAAATGGTTTGGTTTCATCAGGAAGACATATTTTAAGTCTGACAGGAAAAAGCAAATGGACTTTTATCTTTTTTTCTTGATTTATTTAATTAAAGGCAAAAACATTTCCTTTTGGATATCTTTGCAGAAGAATAGTCATTGTCAAATCTTATTATTTTATCAATCAGTTTGATGGCAGATTTTGGCCAAACTGTTTTGAGAATTAATATTTTTTCCTGTGAAGATAAAAATCTCACAATAGTAGATTTCGGTGATAAGTTATTTTTAGTGGAGGAGACAACCAAAAAGACCTGTGTGCTCTCTTGATGCCATAAGACATAGCTTCTGGTAAGTCAAGAATTTTAGGTACCCAGAATGTTAAGAAGTTTGTCATACTTCCCCCTTCTATTTTTTCAGGTAAACCAAAGATACGGATGTTGTTTCTGAGATCTGTTTTCTAGGTCATCTATTTTGCACAAATATAAGGTATTATATTTCAATAGAAGTTCTGTGGTGTTTTCTTCTTCAGTTAATCGCCCTTCCATGTCAATTAAAGCTTCTTCTGTCCCAGATATTTGCATTTTCTGCTGATTAAGAGACATTTGTAGCTGCTACATTTGTTTTCAACATTTTTCTCTAATGTTGTTTAATTTATTGTCCATTTTGTGAATTTTCATTGAAAGTTCTTGAATATTAGTCAAGACAACCTGAAAGTCCTTCTTCAAGGATCTTGAGAGCTTAATGTTTCTGTGATTCATTTTGTAAGTATAGAAATTTTCTAGGCAAAAGTTTGACAGCAAAATAATGGAACATTTGAATAATTTTTAAATATTATTGTTCAGGACAACTCAAATTCTTACATTTTAGTTAAAAAAGAGTATGATAACTTAGAAATATAAATTCCTGTCAGAATTAGAATAAAATAGCAGAGCTGGTAGAATCTGCTGTTAACTTGACAGCATCCTGGCCATGCCCCCTCACTGCTTGTTGACTTTTTTACATATTAATATAGAAATGTTGTGTGACCTCTTAGTCCTAGGTTTGTGTTACATTATGGTTTCAGTTTTAATGCCATCAGAAACATTATTGATTCTCGCTATGATAAGTTGTCTGCCAACAATATTCTTTGTAATATATTTCATTATACATGTAGGTTTTCCTTTAAGTGGGAACATAGTTTGAAGCAACTGTTAACTTAGAATTCATCTGGTCCTGATAAGTTCTTGGAGAGCTTACCATGTGACAGATGTTCTCGATGTGATTATATGGTTACCTATCATTTCATCGAAAGTTAATTTCATCTAAAGTGCATTCCATCGAAAGTTCATTACATCGAAAAGCATTTGCCCCCTTCCCCGATGTTGTGCGACCCTGGAGTTGATATATATAGTTAGGGGTGTGTGGAAGCCCCCACCTAAAATGCTTTTCGATGTAATGAACTTTCGATGGAATGAACTTTAGATGAAATGAACTTTCGATGAAATGATAGGTAACCGATTATATACATTCTGGTACAATACTCTCCAGCAGAAATACTTCCAAGATTTTTTTATATTTGAGGAGCTATTAAATGCAAAATCCTTAAGGCTGTTTACTTGCTCACATGTTTCTGTGGTGTCTTCTATGTAGGCAGGACCTTGCTTCTTTTAAGGAGTGAATCTGTCTCTGTCCCAGTGATATTCACTGTAAACATGAACACAGTGCATTATTTAAGCACATTAAAGTACACCCTGAAGTCTCTTTTTATTTTATTGGTATTGATTGCATTCCATTGGAAATTCAATCTACTGAATATTGTATGGAAGAGTTACTAGATAAGATGAAAACATTTGGAATGTATTTCTACTGGTGCCTATTTAAGTCCTGTTTTGAATAAGAATGTATAATATCCAGTTGTATATATATATATATATATATATATATATATATATATTATGTATTATTTTCAGCTGTGGTTCTACATTTCTAGCAAATATGTATTTTTTAACATTCTTGTGATTACGCTTTAGAAGTTTCTGGAAGTCTCCCCGTGTTATGTCATTTTTTTTTTGTATTGGAGCCTTTTGTATTATATGACAGTATTGAGAAATAATATGTCTTCTTGGTTAGTGTTATTTCTTATTTTTCCCACTGAGGAAGCTTTAACAAAACAAGAACAAGAAAAAAATGAATGAATTTGTTTTTCAGATGAACAAGGGAATTATTAAGTGTTTCAGTAGAGAAGTTAGGGTACAGAGAAATAAGTATTAGTGACCAATCTGCAGTAGAGAGATGGGATTTGAAATCTGGACCTGAAAGAGATCAATTTGTGAGAACATTTTATTGAAAGGTTGTACATATTACATGTAATGTGGCAGTGGTCATTGAATGGAGGAAGATGAGTGGTATGGGTGACATACTGGGGCACTGGTTCATTATTAGGAGGTCCAGGATGTGTTGGTGATGACTTGATTGAAGGTTGAGCTATGTATGTTCCCTAATGATTTGGATCAGGTTTACATCCTCTAGGAATACAGTGCTGTTATTAGAAATGGGTAACAAGAGGCTAAGACTAAAGTCTCTTAGAATTAGTGGGTCTTTATGCTTGTGGAAGGCTGTAATAAAGCTGTGCATGAGTGCTTGGAATTTCCTGAATGAAGATGGCTATGGCAACAAGAAGGGAGTTGATTTTGCAGGAGGGAACTTTTATATGTAACCAGTGGGGTTCTGAGGAAGAAATGCCATTAACTTCGGCAATTGTGGAGATGTGTGTTTGAGGATTAAATAGGAGTAGTGTCCTACTATTGTCACTTAAGCCTGGTCTGGTGTTCAGAATATTACTACAGTTGTGCCAATGCTTTAAGATCAAGCAATTAAATAATTCAGGGTACCATATCTAGACAGATAGACATATATGATAGGGGAGCACTTTTACTAAACATTAGGATCCATGGTGTGAAGCATTACAAAAGAAGGTGGTAAAAACTGAGGCCAATTGAAACCATACATTCTTTCCACCATTAATAAAATGTAACAAACCAAAACAGAGTTCACTCTTCTATAACTTGTAATATAGCAGATAGCATTAAGGACTCATAGAAATTAACAGAGAATACAATGCCATCTTTCATGATAGTCAGAAAGTTGTAGTGCCCATTGCATGGCAATCAGGAAAAGAGTCCAAGCTACACAACAAAGGGTATGTAACAGAAATGCAAGGACTAGGGTATTCTCCAATGGGGACAAGGTATTAGCTTTCTTCCCCTCTAACGAAAACACATTTTGGCTGTATGGTGAGGATGATTTGAAACAGTAGAATATTTAACAATGCAAACTACAGATTAAAGAGGCTGGTAAGGGGTGATCAGAACAAAATATATGTTATTACTATCCTGAAACCATAAAAAGGCACAAACGTCCACAGCTGGTTTCAAAGAAATGATTAACACATCTGGTAGGGAGAGGAAACTGACCTCTATGCCTGTAGAGCAGGTGGATTGCACTCTACCTGAGCCAGAGAAACAAGAGATAATGGAGGTTGTATTAAAGAGTGTTTTTATTACAAATGGGCAGAACAGAACTGATGCAACATGGTATTGTGTGGAAAAGGATAACTTGTAACCATACAAAATACTGTGTTATAGGAGTAGGCTTTGGCTAAGGAAGTAAAAAAAAGAGATATGGGACTGAAAGTAGAGTCAAAAGCAAATTGAACTGCTTCTTAGTGTTATTCCCATAGCTTGATGGAACAAATAGTTTTCTATAATGGCTTTAAGAAGGTGAACCACATCATGAAATTGTACTGCTAACTTAGGGTTTATGAACTAACTGAATGGATGGGAAAGGCAAGATTCATGGTTGCATTAGTCCTAATAAAGATGTCAAGCCAATAAAAAGGCAGCTTTTTCATAACTAGTATAGTGTAATAAAGAATACTGTTGTTCCTTTTTATTATGTTACCCCTATGATGTTTCAGAGACTTATGGACAGAGTCCTAACACTCTATGTCAAGCAATGCAGCCACTTACGCATATGAAGTAGCAATGCACTGGAAGGACTGAGACTCCCATCTAGCTAAGATACTGACCGCACCATTTTATCAAACCAGGTTAACTGTCAATACCCCAAGAGCAACTCAGTAGAGAAATCTGAAATTATGAGAAGCTGGCTTTTTTCTTAGCACAAGGCAACAAGAAGCAATGGTATATGTGGGGTCGATGGGTATCTGTCTAAGCCTCTCTAAATTTCAAAAGGCCTTTTACCCTTTTACAGTGTCTACACACACACACACACACACACACACACACACACACACACACACACACACACACACATACAGACACAGACATATAGATATATATATATATATATATATATATATATATAAAACTATAGAGCTATCTATACACTGTCTGCTCTTACCACGTTTTACAGGGGAGCTATCAGGAACATCCTCACTAGCAACTTCATAGCATGGTTCAGCAACTGCTGAAAAGAAATTAAAGAGGGTGGTGCGGGTGGCTAAGAAAATCTTGAACACAAGCCTCTCTTCTATTCAGGAGCTTTTCTTTACAAGAGCAAGAAAGAATACATATAAAATACTTACTGATTCAACCCATCCAGCCTACGACTGGTTCTTGCAACTTGCACCTGGAGGGAGGTACCACAGCTTCCGCTGTAGGACTACCAGATTCAGAAACAGCTTGTATCCTACAGCTGTGAGACTTATTAATATGGACACCAACCATAATACCTGATACATTGAAGCCTCTTATTTTCTTTTAAACCTGCATCTCTGAGCAATTACTGCCAGCATTACTATTATGCAATATGATGGCTATACTGAGTCATGTCTAAGGTTAACAAGTGCAATATGGTAACTAAACAGCTGCTATTCACTAGTAGCTATTTATTCTCTATCTTAACAGTGTAGAGGTTTGGTGATGGGTATTTATTTATTATGTATCACTGGATAATGGGTATTTAATGTATTTAAGTAATGTGAACTACCTCTCCTATGTCATAGAAGTTATATTCTTTCTTATGTTATTCTTTGATACCGCTGTATCTACATTATATGCACTGCATTTCTCTCATGAGCTGACATTTGTAATTTCATTTAGGCTGCACTTGTGTGGTCCTAAATGAAAATAAGTTTCTATAAATCTGTGAATATATATATATATATATATATATATATATATATATATATATCTGGGGTCATTATTTCTTGATCAAAATTTCACAATCTCAAACAAGAAACATCGAGACCCATTAAAGAGATAGTGCACTCCATCGAAAGTGCACTTTCGCAAAAGCTGGTTTTCCAAACCAGAAAAAAAAAAATACTTTAAACAGTATTTTGCAGGGGGGCTGGGCCCTCCAAACCCCCTACTTAAATATATTAACTCCGAGATTGCACTACAGTGGGGAAAAGGATATATTTCCTTATCCCCACTGTAACGTGCTTCAGCGAATCAGCTTTCGTGAAAGTGTACTTTTGATTTAATGCACTTTCGCTTAAATGAGTTAGATCTTCTGGTATATATATATATATATATATATATATATATATATATATTTGTATATATACCACCAGAGATTGAACTATGAGCAGTGTTATCACACATCTTGTACAGGGAAGAACATCCTACATGCTTTTGAGTTGACAGCTGAGCAGAGCAGAAGCCAGATATTGATTTCTTGTAGTATATCCTTAACTATCAAAAAGGAGTATTTGGAAATCCATTTTGCACTTTGCTCATTAAGACATTATATTCTTGGGTACGAATTTGCACTAGTTACAGACTATGCCCCATGACTGTATTGAAATAAGCAGTAGAATATGAACACAAAATAATAAAAATGCTAAATGATGTTGATGTGATCTGCCCATGCTGCCCTTTAAATTCATTGAGAAAGATAAACCAGGCTTGACAACTGTAAATTAGATGTCCATTCTGGAGCAAACAGCCCATCTACAATGTCTGAAACAGAAAGTGCTACCTGTGGTAGGTCATTTTAACATTATGTGATGGTTTGCATCAGAATGGTGTATAAAAATCTTGTAAAAAGTTATAAATAGAACTATTGCCTTAAAATGTAATGCAAATCATTACACATGGAGCTGTTGCTTTAAGATGGTAGGTATCTTCTTCTGTTATGCAGAGCATAGTCTTGCATAGTATACCTAATAGACCAATTATGTAACTATATGCTGTATAAAGGAGAGGGCAATATTCCTTCTAAAGCAAAAAAGTTAGCATCAACTCAATTTTTTTGGGTGTTATGACACAATATGCAAGAACTGCTATGGAATATTCTGAAAAGACCCTGGAATCATTATTTGAAAGAATCCAGAAGACAGTCACTGCATAAGAGCAACTTATGCAGTGGACTTTTATTCCTGCTTCTTGCTAATGCCTAAAGGAATAGAGGTCCTGTTTTGGAAGTAACTCTTGCCCTGTATGTGGGGTCTACATCTTTTTAAAAATAAGATACACTGTTATTTTTCTTTTGTTCAGAGAGGCATTTTGGAGTACTTAGCTCTGCAAGAGAAAGACTGCTCTGTTATCTTTTGTTTTGTCGTGAATTTCATTGTCAGCATGAACAGCTGAGAAAACTGACTGAACATTTATGCTGCTGAATGTTGCAGCTGTCAAAATTACAATGAGTGCATATCAGCAAGATAAAAGTGGGCTTGAGTTTCTAATGAAAAATCCTTCTGATATGCCACAAGAATTGGCATTAAGGGTGATGCATTTGTGACTGTCTGCTGGTTACCTTTAGAGAAATGCTAGGTAAGTGAATTGATTTACTGTTGAGTGTGTGTGTTCTGTGCTGCTTTAACTGGTGTATGTCTGAGAGGCTTGTGTAGGGGTATTGTTATAGAAAGGTGTTTTGTAAGCTTAGGTACAAGGTTGGGGTTAAGAGAGCGGTCAAGGTTAAAGTTAGGAATACCACACATTACTTGTGGTGCAGGGAAGCAAAGCCCCACCCTTTCCTCTCCTTTTTCCACCTTATTCTTTTCTACCCACTTAACAACTTCATCTCTTCATCTCTTTCCAAGCACTGATCATCTACACATTTGGAAGGGCAGCTGTTCGTCTCCTCTTCACTTTTCATTCTACAAATTGTACAGTGCTTTAGTTTCATATTTTCATAGATTATTACAAGGCTAACTGCCATTGAGGGCCATTTTAAGCCTAGCCAGTTACCCTGTGTGAGAATCAAACTCTGCATATTGTACCTGAAATGTAAACACCTTAATCATTATGACACCCTCCCACCCTGTACTGATTTGCCCCACCTCCACCTACAATACTTCTTGCATTCATACTTTTTAATTCACAGTCCCACGTTAGTTCAATTGCTCTGCTCATGGTTTCTTCTTTTGAAAAGCAGTTGCTGTCCATCTCTTTATTTCCTAGTCAACTTCTGTTCACCACCACATACAGCTTTCTCTCTCTCTCTCTTCGTTTTAACTGTTTCTTTTCTTCCTGCCTAACTCTTCACTCCTGCTGCTTTATGCATCTCCTTTCTCACAGGTATTCTCTATCCTTCACTCATTCTTACCACATCAGCACTATTGTGTACTGTCACCGACTCCTAGCACATTCTTACTCTCTACCCTTCTACAGGATTTCATACTGCCAACCAGTATCTATTATCCTTACATGCTCTCTCCTTGTTAAGCTGTGCCTCATTCATACACCTTCTCCTGCTCACTCTGCTCCTTATGATGTCTGTAATCATTGTTTCCATCTCATTGCCAACTATAACTCTGATACATATTTTACTCCAGTCTCATTCTCATTCTACAATATCCTAGAAGCTTTCTCACATAGAAAGTCAACATGGTCTTTATCACCACAACTATCTCCTTCTCCATTTCTATGACTTAATCTGACACAGATATATCTTCACCCTCCTCCAAGCCTACATCATACTAGTTATATATCGTTACATCCAAACGCCCATCACTTTCGGGCTCTTCCCAATTTCCAGGTCAAGCTTTCTTTCTTTCATACCTGCTGTGGGATCTCTTCTCTTCTGCAACTGGACAACATTGTCCTTAGTGTTGCACTGTCATCTAACTCAAAATGTCTTCTTGCCTTCTTAATGTGCATTTCTACATCCTCTACCTTCTTTTCTTCTTCTTCTTCTCCATTCCTCACATGTAGTAAGTGACAGATAATTGAATCCGAGCTAATCACTTTATTATTCTCCTGAAAAATAATACTCAACAATCCATCTCTAACAATAATATACCCCTGCAAATATTTAAAGGCCTGTAAAAACATTTCAAGGACTGAAAACTTCCCACTTTAACTTTTGTAGCCCTAGCAATTAAATATAACAGATTGAATCCTGGCTATATTATTAATGACCATGATTTAGTTATCATTTCTGAAATATGATTGTAACCTCACTATTCCTTGTCCACATGTATCATTCCATCCATTTTTTTTCTACAATGACTGACTACGAAACAGAAAGAGGAAGACTGTGTAGCTCTCAGTCAAAACTCTATCTTGATGGTTTCCTGTTGTACTTAAGCAATGCCAAACTAAATATGAGACAAACTGGCTTGGAATTCAAATCTAACAAGATAGCAAATTTGTACATGTCAGTTGTCTATACCCTCCCACTTCTTCACCAGATATCTTTGTCTCCCCTTTGAAATAGTCTGGTCAAATGGATAAATAAACATGACACTAGATTGCTTAAACATTTAATTGGTTGTGTACCCTCAAAAGTAAACTCATACACTCCACCACCTTTTATGTCCATACCCAACTTACCCTTTATATCACCCATCCTATAAGAAAATGTAACAAAATCTTTCACCCGATTGTTGTACTAAGCAACATTCCAGACAGAGCAAGGCTTTTATGGCCTACCTAATGATCCTAGCAGCCATGACCATGTTTTCTCACACTGCTCTATTCAATACTTTATATCCTTCCTTTCACTAACAAAAGGTCACTCATTTGGCCATGACAATAACATCCCCCTATATAATCTCCTTGTCTGCACAAACTTTTCTCACTTTCACCATATCAATAATATTCTTTATCCTTTGCACTCAGTAAAGCATAAGCAGCATATTTTCTGGATAGTAGTTCTTCATAGTGTACAAATATATTAAAGAATAGATGTGGGAGAATGACACTGCATTACACTTCTGGGAAATTCACAAATGAATCACTGAATGGCAATTATTATAAAACCTAAACTAGATGTCCATGAAAAATGTCAAATCAGATGATTACATTTAAAGGTATCTGCTTTAGCAATCACTAAGGTGCAGTGGAATAAAACAAAGATGCTACCAGTTAATAAAAACTTAAATAATTAATTTACTTTCATAATGAGCCCTCTACAGTACTGAGCACAGCCAAATAATATATGAAAGACTACTTTGTACCAAATTAGTGCAACGCCTCCATGACACACACACACACACACACACACACACACACACACACACACACACACACACACACACACGCACATGCACACGCACACGCACACATGCACACACACACACACACACACACACACACACACACACACACACACACACACTTCAAGTTCAGCTCCAATATGTCTTTCTCTCTGTCTTTGTACCCTTTGACAGAATCCCCCTCCATATTCCATAATCTTCACAAAAAAAATTCCTAAAAGAGAATACATTTCCTACTGACTCTGTTTTATACCCTTAAAGTTGTATCACACATTTTAAACATTCATTTCCAATACACACTGAAACTAACTAAAACAGGCATAAAACTTCCCTATTTCCTATTTCCTGTCTCCTGGTATACCATTTCTATGAATACACATATCCTTAAGCTCAAATATTTTCTCCCCTTTTTAACTTTGGGTAACTCCAAAAATGTTGTAAACTTGGAAAAAAACACTTTAGAACATTTTCTTAATTAGTCACCTTAGATGATCCTTTCACTCACCACTGCAGCCTATATTGCTCTACCAAATATTCTCTGTGTAATTAAAGGAGTGTTCTTCCTTCTGAGTATGTCTATATTTTCAAAAGTTAAGAATGTTTGTCATGGGTGTAACTACCTTTTTAGGCATCTAGTATTGAACAGTGTTACCTTTCTATAGTTCTGATTTTGATTAGGTATGTAGGTAACTGAAGGAGACTAACCTTGCCTACAATGGGCACAATGGGAGACAAAAAGATTCCAGCCAATATACATAAAGCAATGATGAGATAGATGCAGGCCATACTTAGCAAAGCAGCTATAGTTGTCACTCATCTCTACCTCGTAGGCTAATATATATTGGATCCCCTATGACACCAATATCAAAGCCAATAAGTGAAGTCGGTTATCATTTGTTTATATTGTGACAATATTTTTTGTGATGGTGGGATACTGCTCATTACTAGTTTCACGCATCTTTAGTTTCATATTGTAGAGCTCCATCATGGCCCTCTTCATATCCTAGGAGGTATGTCTCAAGTCATTCATTCCCACTCTTCATATCCTAGGAGATATGTCTCAAGTCATTCACTCCCACTCTTCATATCCTAGGAGGTATGTCTCAAGTCATTCACTTCCACTCATTATATCCTAGGAGGTATGTCTCAAGTCATTCACTCCCACTCTTCATATCCTAGGAGGTATGTTTCAAGTCATTCACTCCCACATCTACAATGATCATGTCATATGTGCACTTATGGTAAAGGAACTTGAAGACCCAAGTAACACTGCAGATCCTGGCACCTGAGAGGCAGCTAATCATCACTCTATCTTTGATTAGCTTGATGAGTGGTGTATCCATGTGTCGAACTATGGAGACGACAGATATACTGTCCCAGCTATGCTGCCTTAAGGGCTTTGGCAATCAGCCTCAGCTATGCTGCCGTAAGGGTTTTGGCATGTCACCTAATTGATCCCTTTTTGATTATTTTGTAAGGTGTTGACTTAGCAGTTTGCAAAGCTCCTTCTATTGTGATCCTCAGCTATCCTTGTAGGGATTACCCATATATTATATTTTGCAACAAACTTGCTGTTCCACACATATTATGGGTGCTTAGAATGGATGTATATGCATTGCATTAGAACCCCTGTTATCTGTGTTGGTTAAGACATTATTTTGGGGAAGGTTTTATTGCCTTTTGCACATAAATTAAGAAGTATTTTTCAAGTGTTTTGCAAAGCACAAAATGCCTTGCTCTTCTGTACTGAACATGATCAGACTCATTCAAAACATGAACCAGTGGTATGGCCCACTATGCTATCCATCTACTCTAATTACAAGCCACCCACTCACATATAAATGTATACATCTTCACGCCCATCACCTAAACATGTCCTTTTACAGAAATCTGTTTTTTTAACAGTTTTATTGAATTATCCCTTGTTATATAGGCTCATTTACATGTATATAAAAGTACTCAAACTGTATTAACAAGATAAAATTAACAAGCATTACGCTTCTAATATAATGCTATATATCACATAACCTAAGCAATATTATATAAATTATTCAATTCATGCCCCTTTTTAAGCAAGAAAAATCTTTATTAATCCATCACTTTCAACATAAGCAATCATACATTTATATAAATGAAAACAGATCACATTGATACAATCCTAGTTGCAAGCATTTTGCATCACAAACCATACTGACACATGTCCAGTTGCAAACATTATACATCACTTATAATCTACTCAGTTGTTTTCAGACAAACATTACATAGCTCATTTAAGTCTTGCTTTCTTTTAAATCTCATTCCTCCTTTGTATGTATTGTTCCCACAATTCCCATTTTTTCCCATGTAGTTTGCTCCTACCTTTTTCTAAAGATCTCAACTCCAGTTGTTTTAGCTCTGTTACTATATTTACTACTTACAGTTGGTTTAGGTTTTGATTTCCATTTTCTAGTAACTGCTTTTTTGGCAGTCACCATAATTAGAGACAGCAAGGCATTACCATGTCTAGGCAATTCCGATTCTGTATCATAGCTCAGAAAACTCATCTCCCTTGTCACACCAATCTGTTCATCCAGCATATTTGGCGGTGCATCCAGCAGGGAATTCTTAAAGTCTGCCAACTCACTGAGGTCCCAGAAAATATGTTCCCAATTACCACTTTCTTCCCCTCACACCTCCAATATTTGCTATCTACCTAAGGAAACATTCTCGGGAGTCTGCTTGGGGTATAAAAATGTCCATGTAAACATTTCCAAGCAAAAATCCTAAATATTTTAGATTTTGTTGCATATTTGGGAGACATACATATATCCTCCCATTGTTCATTTGTGACTTGCTTATCCAATCGTTCCCAATCCTTTCTAACCTCCAGTGATTTATTCTTATAGTTATCATGCAATATTTTGTATGCTCTACTAATTATTCCTTTTTTAATGGCAGCTTCTGTTCTAGATTCTACTAAAAACTCTACCAGTGTTGATTTTTCATTTAAGACCCCCCTATTTCTTTCTCTTTGCCTATACTCTGATATCAGTCCTTGATAGGGAAGGCAGTCTCTAACCTGCAGTCCAAATAAGTTTTTGGCACCTTCCCATTCTATCATATTTCCCTCTCTAGTTATTTTCTGCCAATAGCTTAGCTCCTTTGCCAGTTTTCTCCAGTAGATTCCAGCCCACCCTCGCCTATTGTCTATATCCCTAAATCTGTTTTGACATTAGCCAAAGTTTTTTTTTTCAAACTAAATACACACCAAAACATTCATCCTACTACTCAACAAAACAAGCAACTCATATCTTCATACTGTTTCAACCATTGTCCCCACACATTTCCTCTTCCATAATAAAGAGCAAAAAAAAAAAATTGTTCGCAAGCACCTCCTTAATGTCATTCAAGTATGCAGTTGTTCTATGCTATTCACTATTTTATAACTGAGCATCTTCTTGTCTTTCCTTCTACATCCTGATGTCATGCATAATCCCATCCACTTTATCTCTTCTAGCACATATCCTCTCACTGTCATCTCACCAAGCTATTTCATCAAATCAGCATATACTGATATGCACCATTCATTTGTATTGCACCATACGGCACCTCATTAAAACAATGCTAATGTCTTTCACTTGTCCCATATTTTCAACAACCCATAAGAAAGAACAGACATCCACAATCCTTGAACAAAATAAATGCAAAATACATTCTTAAATTTGCTTTTTTCACTCTAATATTAAATAACAATGTATAACCTACTCTAGTTCCAGCTTTCCTCCATTCAGTCATCCACAGTACACAAAATGTGACAGCTCCCAACTCATAGCTTGTCTTCATAAATGCTGACAATGTATAAAACAAGTATATTGAAAAGTATAAGTGAGTCAGCCAACATGGTCCAGGCAAAAGAAGAACTTCAAAATAATAGAGAACAAATGGTTTATTGAGACAAAAAGTTAGCGCTTTCACGGGGTTACCGCTTCTTCAGACCAAATACAGAATACACATAAAACCAAATATTTAAAATCCAGCACGACCAATCAGTAAAAACAATAACAAAATAAACCAATCAGGTAAAAGACTTAATCCTAATCACCACCTACCTAATAAGGCAGGCTTAAGAGAAATACCACTGTTGAGTCCTGGAAATTCATAGGCTCTCATGGAAGTAATCCATTTCAACTCGCACAATTCAACAGTATTATTAAAATCACCTCTTCTAATATTAGGCTGCAATATCTGTAAAACTCTAAATTTAAAACTACTGTGTCCTGGAAAAGATAAGGCATGATTAGCTAAGGCATTGGATGGAACTTGATTACATATGTTCCCTAGATGTTCAAGAATCTTTTCCTTAAGTTGGCGAGTGGTCTTGCCAACATAGAAACCATTGCATTAGCAGCATGTGGCAAGATAAACCAAATTGCTGCTCTTACATGTTGCCACAAACCTAGGTGAAAAAACATGTCCTGTGACTGGATGTACAAAACAGGGATCAGGAGAGATGGTGGAACATGCCTTACAATTATAACAGGGAAGGGTACCCACCTTCCCTGCGGGTGTGGATGGTAAAGATCTTGGTCCATAACATAAGAGCCTCTTAAGCGACATATTATTCCTAAAGGTAGAAGAAGGACATCCCCCCACAACATGCATTACTTTGTCATCAGCTAAAAGGACAGGCCATTTTTTTCTGATAATGTCACAGTAATGTTAAATGTTGCTGCAATACCTAAAAAAATATCTTAGAAGGATCTGCACTAGTAGATTGGCTTCTATTTGAAGTATGTTTGGTGAAAGAAAAGTAAGGAGTACTTCTGGTGTGTCGGTTTAACAGGGCAGTTCTCCTGGTGCTATCTATCTGGGTCTGTGAGTATCCCCTTTCATTGAAACCATAACCCATTCTTTGTACAGTTTCCTCAAACATCATATCATTAGTCCACAACTTAGAGGCCCTTAAACATTGGCCATTAAGTATGTTAGAAAAAAATATGTTGGAGGTGCATACTGGAATGATGTAGGAGGCCATTCCTCCAGCAGGGTTTCCTATAGAGCTGTGTCTCTAAGGTACTGTCTGCACTCTTTGAAAGGGTG
Organism: Protopterus annectens; assembly: GCF_019279795.1. Taxonomy (NCBI): domain Eukaryota; kingdom Metazoa; phylum Chordata; order Ceratodontiformes; family Protopteridae; genus Protopterus; species Protopterus annectens. The sequence goes on along the minus strand of NC_056728.1, from coordinate 1,022,237,099 downwards.
ATGTCCAAAAAATCAATAGACATGAAGGAGTAATTTTAGCTGAACTTAAAAAAATCGGATGCGTGTTCAAGGTATCTAACAAAATGCAAGGGCTCTTCTTCATTGCCTCCCCACAAAAGAAAAATGTCATCCACAAATCTAGCGTAGTATCTAATGAAGTGTTTGTATGGATTATTGCTGTAAATATGCTCATTCTCCCACAGCGCCATAACCAAATTAGCGTAGCGATTAGAGCAGGGGGTACCCATGGCTACACCAGTCAGTTGCAGGTAATACTGATCATCAAACAAAACAACATTGTTACACAATATCAAGTCTAACAAGGCACATATGACAGTAACCATATTATGTGTAAAATGGCCATGGTGAGAAATAAATAACCTAACAGCATCCACACCTACTTGATTAGGTATAACAGTAAATAGTGTTTTGACATCCAAAGTTGTTAGAAGAACATCATTAAGTGCAAGATTGCTAGTGAAAGAATATAAGCTAGACAAAAAATGCTCAGTGTCCTTTAAAACTTACAGGGATTCAATTAATATTGGTTTGAGTTGCAATTCAACAAATTTAGAGAGGGGTTCAGTCACCCAGCCACATCCTGTCACAATGGGACGCAGTGGGGGTTTACCCCTATCTTTGTGAATTTTAGGCAACACATGTATTGTAGGGATAAGAGAGTTATCTACTGTCAAAGACTTGTACAAGTCATGATCAATCAACCCACACATCAACAGATCGTATAAGTCATTATTCACAGTAATAATACACCTATCAACATCTTCCACTGAGACTTTCAATAGGTAAGACAGTCATTCAACATGATAGACATATTAGTTAAATAATCAGCTCTATTCAACAATCAATAGCCCCTCCCTTATCAGCTGGTCTAATGCTGATAGATTGTTCAGTCTGTAGTTGTTGCAAGACATTAGTTTCTTCTGCACTTAAATTGCAAAACCTTTGCTTAACAGTTCAAGGGAAGCAAAAATAACCTCCTCACATAAATTAACAAAATATTCAACAGAAGCTGCAAGGGGTGGGTAATAAACACTCAGTTTGTGTAAATCACAGTTCTTAACTGACATATCATTTACCCCAAACAAAGCTCCAAGCATGACTCTATGTGCAAACAATTTAATATCTAAAATCATATCAGCTACATCTGACTTGTTATTAGGAATAAAGCTCAGACCTTTGTTGAGTATTACTGTCTGCGTTGGAGTTAAAGGAAAATCCGATAAGTTGTATACTAATCCTTGTTCAGATAAGGTTTCATGGTTCTCTGCCTCACAGGTGAGTGTTCATCTCTGGAGGCTTTCCTTTTTTTGTTGTCCCTCAATATAGAATGGCCTCGCCTGCTCGGCAGATCCAACCTGGAGTGTACTAGTGTACTGGTAGGGCCATAAAAGGGTTGGAGGAATAAACATAGTCGCCTTTAAAACTAAATGGTTCTCTGACATTACTGTGAGTTTCTGACTTAGAAGAATCATTTTGGGCAGAGCCAATCACTGAAGGAGCTATCACATTGGCGGAAATAACTTCCATTGAGTTCAGAGGCTCTAGAGAAGTAGCTCTGATGTCAGCAATCGGAGGCGTGCCATCCACTGGTGCTGATAATCCTTCGGAACATTCTCTATTAGTAGAAAAAGCAGTTAAATTCAAATTAGATGCAGCAATGGTGGCAGCATTTAATAAGGGCACATTGTCTAAGTTAACAGAGACTTTATCAGATACATGGGGAGTACAATCACAAGCCTGATCAGATGCAGGCTGGATATTGAAGCTGTTGGTCTCGCTCCTCAGCCAAATGAAGATATGACCTTTAGTAAAATCTAAATGATCCCTAAGCAACTTTTTGTGCTTCTGTTGTCTACGTCTGTGCTCATAAGCTGACACTTCAGTATAAAGATTGCCCAATTTAAGCATATATTCATCAGATGGAAATTTAGACTTTAAAGTATCTAAAAGATGCTCAATATCAACTTGAAGAGGCATTTCAATAGGAGCATATTACTCTATCGAAAGTCTTAAGTAATTAAAACTCAATTCAAAATTTAGATGTTGTCAGCATTTGAGTAACTCCAGTTCACTAGTTGCTTGGGTGGGCGTTTTAGTACCTGTAGTCCCCTTGGAATAACTTTATATTCAAGGCTTGCCTCAAAATGGAACCTCTGCCACTCATACCTTTTTAGCTTATACATCAGATTCTCCACTTCCTTAAAGGCTTCCAGGAAGGCACACATACCATCTGACTCCATAGCCTCTACCACTCCCTGTGTAGAAAGGGCAAGCCTTAGGAGAAGATTAGGCTGGTTGTTGACAAGTCTATGTAAGTGATTAGTACCATCAAGGACCATATTGTACATTTGGGTAGACACTGTATCAGCAGATGTATAAATCCCTCCAGCATTAGCCTCAAGAGATTCCGCCATGTGCAGTGAGTAGCTTCACAAAAATACAATAAAGGGAAAAAGCAAGCTATCCAAACTGCTTTGTTTCCTTTAATGTATGAAACAAACATGAACAATGTAATTCCATCCTTTTATCTAACTCCCCTGACTCTGTCGCTATCACCATATTGTAGCTAAAGGAAGATACCCAAGACTCTTTCCATTATTTTTCTGGGTATTCTAACAGTTTTGATGCCTGACAGTGTAAAATAGTTGGCGCAGGCACACTCATTCTGTATGAGTCTAAACTTTAAGGTACACCTCATTGCCCAGGCTAACTCACTTCATGATTAAGACACAGAATAACTGAAAGCTGCTATCCATTTTAAGAATGATGCCTCTCTTTACCTTGTTATAGCATACCCCCCATTCTCATACCCTCCAAACAAGTTTAAACACATAATTACTTAAAGCCTTCTATTCCACTCATGAACAGCATAAGCTTTTCTGTTAAGCAATCAACCAAACAACAAACCATTCTTCTAAAAAGGCTATCAATGCAGCTAGTGCTACTCCAATCACCTCTGGAAACCTTTCACCTCATCACTCCTTGAAAGAGTTTATTTAACTCCCTCCTAGAACTTGCATTTCTTCCTCCTTTTCAGCTGAACACCTTGTCTGTGTCCTCCTACTACTACTACTACAAAATAAAACAAATACCCTTTAAACCTACTGGAGTAAACACAGACAGGTGTCTCTCCTGTCAGTGAAAGAATTATATCTTTTTTAATATGATGAGTGAGAATGTGTAGCTTATCCCCTTCACTCTTTTTATAACTTCTCCCTCTGCAACATCTCCAAGCCTAACATTTAGAAACAAGCTATTTTATACCTGTCTTCCAAACTCCCAAAACAATGTCAGACAGAAACAACTGTGATACAGTTACTGTCTTCTCTGCACTAGGCAGACTGCTTGAAAACTAGCTTACTTCCAATTAACACAATACGTTTGTAACAGTCCCTTTTATCAGGTGAGCAGTATGGCTTCTGGGTTAGCAGAAGCACCATAACTGTTCTCTATGCTATAAGAGATGATATTCTCTACAATACAGACAATGTATACATAAGTAGGACAAATTCCATTGATTTTACAAATGTCTTTGACTTAGTAGAACATTATTTCCATAGGTTTATAGGTTCATAGGATGATACTAGGCTTTTGGCCTGGAGGACCTTATAAGCCTAGCCAAGAATTTTGCCCATGTTCCCACAAAGTCAGCACCTGTTTCCCCTGTCCAGCAGGGACACAGGTGGAATCCCAGGGGTGCATTTTCTGTTTCCCATCCAGTCATCCAGGTTCCTCTTAAAGAAGACTAGAGGGGTACTCTGCTTGACATGGAGAGGTAGTCTATCCCACAGATGGGGGAGTCTTTGGGACACAAATCTACCCCATCAACACGTTCTATTAATGTCACAGACCAGGTTGAGGTCTTGTGTGCTGGTTGTGCAAGTGGATTTTGACTTACAGATATGCAACAACTCCATCAAGACTGGGTCTGCGATGGCCTTGTATGCCACACACAGGCCACCTCTGAGCAGTCTGTATGTATGAAACTGAGTAGAGGGTTAGGGCTTTTAGCCAATATGTATAGGATGGGTATTTGAGACCATGAATCTTCCTGGGCAGGAACCACTGTGGTCTGTCCAGCTGCTGCATGTGCTTGGCAAGGTACATGCTGAAGGGGACATTGTACTCATTAATGGGTTTGATAAGGGAGGAGTACAGGGATGTCATGACCTCCTTGCTCCTGGATGAAATGTCCTTACTTATGAGGTGGGCCATGTAGAAAGCCTTCCATGGAACAGAGGCAATGTGGTGGCCAAAAGACAGATTGCAATCAACCTGGGTGCCCAAGTCCCTCACAATTGATTGCATGCTTAGTACATTGTTATTCATTTGATAATTAGTGGGGATATCCTTTTCCCCAGAGGTGATAATAATGCATTTCTTGGCATTCAGTTTGAGGCTATGCTTCTGGCACCAGTCATTTGTTTGGTTAAAACCCTCTTGGAGGATGTTCACATCACTAGGGGAATTTAAGACAGTGCCCCGCTTGTAGTCATCTGCAATCCTGGTAAGCCACAGACCACTGGTTTTGGCTTGCACCTCAGAAAAGTATATCCCAAACAGTAGAGGCCTCAAGACCAATGCTTGGGGTACACCACTCATGTTCCTACTCACTGTTCCCACTTACATAAAATATAGACATAAATTGCTTAGCTGGGTAAGCAAATTCTACTGTAAAAGCAGTATTAATGTTAAAATTGGTTCACAATTCTTTTCATTTGTAAAAGGAGTACCCAAATGTTCCATGTTATCTTGTATTCTCCATCTTTATAAACACGTTTACTCTGTCTTGCCACATGTATGAATCATCTTAAAAGCAGATAAAATGTTGATCTACATGTCCAGACCCTGTCACTCCATAATCAAAAACAGATGGAAAATCACCAAAACCAAATCACTAAATATTTTCTGCAAATGAATCTACTGCTGAACATGAACAAAACTAAAGCCATGATTTTTGGTATGCAATAAAAGTTACCTTCCAATAGTCATGGTGGTGCAGCAGTAGCATTGTCGCCTCACAGCAAGAGGTTCTCCTATTCGATTCTCGGCTGGAGCGCCTTCTGTGTGGAGTCTGCATGTCCTCCCCATGGTCGAGTGATGTTTAAAGATATGCTGAAAAAATAATTTATGGTAAAAGTTAAATGTTCTTATTTTCAACATATTTCAATTATTTAATCATTATAGCTTTGTTATATCATATTCTCCTTATTGTAGCTTATATAAAACCTGCAGGCCATTTTTTTTGCTCTCCTCTTACTCCATTCTGGCTCCCATATATCAGCCTTCTTCTTCCCCTCCATTTTTCTTCTCTAACCCCTTCTTCTCGTCCTGTCATTTATACCTCCAATCACACCCCTCCTCTGTACTTTACTCAAACTCCTTAAGAATGCACACTGCACACATTGCAACTGTTGTTTAATGACATTTTAGCCTCAGTGCTTATAAATTATACATTTGGAAGAAGAGTTGCTTTCTGCTATGTCTGTGCCTATATCATGTTTAGGTTTGATGTGATGCTGTCTACTGCATGTTTCAGTATTATAAACTGTAATCACAGTTTAGTCTGATAATGGCCCAGTTGGATCAGTGCTCTCCTCCCATTAATAAATTAAAAAATATATAAAAAAGGAATCAAACAACTAAATAAAAAACTGCAGTAATATAAGTTAATAGAATACAACTAAAACTCTATAGCAGTGAGATTCTGCTTTGGTAATAAGGTGTATCCCAGACCTGAAAAGGTGGCAACCTTAAAATGGAAGAAGCAGAGCAAAACAGAATATAGGAAGTAAAAACAGGTGGGATAACTGGATAAGGGCATGGACATGTAGCCATGAGACATTTTGAAAGAAGGAAATAGGCGCAAGGTAGATGGTAGGGGTAAAAGGACTCAGGCCTTGCAGCAAAAGGTTTACAAAGAATTATATAAAGTTATATTTATGGAGCACAAGCCTCTATTGTATAACAATTTGCATTAGAAACAAGGAACTGAGAAATGCTACTGGGTTATTTGGCAAAGGAAAATTAAAAGACTGAAATGTGGATACATTATTAGAAGATTGTGAAAGAATGGAACTGTCACTATTAGTGAATGACATTAAGTAATGTTTTGAATAGTAAGCAGATTGGATATGCATTTTGTGTGCACAAAGTAGAGTGAAAAGCAATGCCATTTATGCTTTTCAAATATCTTTCTTTTTTCTACTACATTTAGTGAATGCCAATGTATGGTTATACTGTTTTCATTTTTATGTCTTTCGATCAAGCATAAATGCAGTTGGGGTTTGTTTCATTATTTTATTGCTTTTCTTATGCTGCATTTGGGATAACAATCTGGTATAACCTGATGAAAATATAGATCATAAAGACTTGAGTCTTACATATTGAGCCTTTCATTCTTTAGGGCCTCTTCTAGTTGCAGATGTATCTGCAACATGAACAAGAGAGACAGTGTTCCTCAGAGTCAGTTTCTCCAGTGTCATGCATATGCCCATCATATGCAGACCAAGTAGTAGCTGAACCTTGTGCCATTGCCACATTTATCTTCCTTTTCTTCATTTAAGGCTTAGATACTAGGACAGGTCTTTCCATAGCCAGAGCCCTGATGAAATAATTTCTGATCTGTCATTGAACTGTCATGGATAGCCACTAACGTCAAATAAATATTTGCATATATAACATACCTCTCAAATGCTTAGTGCAAGCAATCTGAACTAAAATAATGAGGGAACAGATTTAAGTGCTACTCTCAAGAACTTAAAAAGTTGCTAGAATAACAGGATTTGTGTTAGCATGCATTTTCTGAACAATATGAAGTCAAAAACTCAAATATATATCATTATTTAGGGACTTTGGTCCTCAGTGATTTGTCAGACAATCATAGATTTCACAAGAAAAGAACCAAAAATATGAGGCAAAAATCTGAATATTCTGCAAAAATTTGGAGAGTTCAGAGGTATGTGGCAGAAACCTCATGTTATATTCATTTGATGTCAGGAGCTAACAAAGTTCTCGATCTGGGCTCTATAACAACATATTCATTCCGATACATACTGTGCATAAATGGAAACATAGCCTACAAACTTGTGTCTCTGATTCTGCTTCTTCTTTCGGCTTTTTCCCGGTTAGGGGTCACCACAGCGGATCATCTGTCCGCTCATAATTGGCAGTGGAGTTTTATGGTGTCGAGTTGCCAGCCCGGCACCCAACCTTCCACAGAAGGCACACACACACACACACACACACACACACACACACACACACACACACACACACACACACACACACACACACACTCACACCTAGGGCCAATTTAGAGTGTCCAATCCATCTACTGCATGTCTTTGTGATGTGGGAGGAAACCGGAGCACCCGGAGGAAACCCACATGACCACAGGGAGGACATGCAGACTCCGCACAGAAGGCACCCCAGCCGAGAATCGAACCAGAGAACCTCTTGCTGTGAGGCAGCAATGCTAATGGCTGCACCACCATGGCCGCCTATTCTGCCTCTTAATTTTTTTCATTTCCTTGTTTGCCAGTTCAGGTCAAACTGTTTGGCACTCTGAGCAGAAGCTGAAGTTGACTGCAAAAATCGTCTGTGCATGTCTCTTCCTAGTGGGAAAGTAAACACATATAGCCTCTATTGCACTTTTCCTTGAAAATGTTAGTGTCCATATTTGTTTTATCTTAGTAGTTCAGAGGTTATTGCAACTGCATGCCCAGAAGTAGATCAGGATACATTTCATTTTCAGGAATTATATAATACAAAGCTAAGCTAGTCTGAGCATTATATACTGTTAGTGCTTTATCTGTACCTGTTCTAATTACTGTAACTTGCAATACCAAGTCTCAGAAAATGGAGACTAAATAACTGGAAATACAGACTTATACCAAGTCAGAGATTTTCATTTCTTGGAATATTCCCTTTTCTGAAAATTTTAACAATCATGGAGTTGACATATGTATATGTGTGGGGATATGAGGGCTTGTCCCCTACATTGGGGGGTGCATGAGGACTTGATCCCTACAAAAAGCAAATTTAATGGAGAAAAGAAATGTTCAATATTCACTCCTCCTATATTTATATTCTTTTTGTTTTTGCATTTTAGGTCTGTGCTTTGTGACTCCTAACATCTCTAAAGGGTACAAACTTCACCTATACAATAAGCAAGTGAGATGCTGGAAAGCAAGCTAATATGCATTTCCAGGGAATCAGTGTGCAACATTCATCAAATGCATTAGGCAGCTATGTCTTTTACATGAAAATTATAAACATTTGGAATGATATATGTTATGAAAATATATTTTGATAAGTGTGGGAGTGATAAAGTGTTAGAAATGCATATGCATATGTCATTTGCCTAACACTGAGCTATTAGCATTAAGGTAATCATTGCAAAGGTACAAGTCATCTATCTGTCTGACACACAGAGGTACACTTTCTTTGTGAAAACATGCAAGAAATGAATTCATATGTAAATCAGTAAAATATTTCAATAAATGCTTTGCAGATACTGAGACACAGATTGACAAATGTATGATCAATGTTTTCTACCAGCTTGACAACAGATTTACAAAGTGAAAGAAATATAGATAGAAACATAATATACAAACACATTTGTTTAGTTTTGATCTTGTTTATCCATTTTACAAACAGGCAACAGAGTTGTTATGTGTAGAGCAAATTAAAACTGCTGTGCATGGCTCTGGTTAGTCTTTCATGTAGATGCAGTACGGAAACTATTTATTGCCATGGAATTACATACAGTGAATTAATTTTCCAATACTCATCTGTTTCTAAATTAGACTAAAAGCAGGGCCTGACACAGAACAGAAGGCCACAGTTTAATGTTTAATTTACTTGTCTGGTCCAGGAAAAAACTTTGAGGAGAGTCCTGTGAAATGTCAACTATAAAATGGAAATTAGACATGGATGGTCTTTCATGATATGGTAATGGTTTCTACCAGATGCTAAACAGGCATAATGAATTAAATCCTTGAAATTCATGGCAATTGTGATTTCATGCTAGGAAATCAATTTGTAAAATGGTCGCTGGTGTATTCTCATAAATGATAATGCTTCCTGAAGCTAATTGGGCATTTTTTCATGAATAACGTTAGTAGAGACTGGGGGAGGGTTACAACATAAAGCAATAATGTACTTCACCTAATTTCCTCATCTCTTATTCATAGTTCTGAACTACTGTTTGACCTCTCTTTTTATAGGCAATATGTTTCTTAATTACTGGTTTAGGCTATGCCAATGTAATGTAAGGTGTACATGTCTAGACAGGAGGTTGTTTACCAAAACAATTTCCACCTGGAGTAACTTAATACCTGACGAACTTACTATTTGTCTGATTCTAAAATTAATTCATTGTGATTCGTTATGTCATGTCAACTAATGGAGAGTCATGGTAGTTTACACCTTATTCTAAAACAGGAATTGGTTTTGCAATGCTACAACACTAAGACATTATACATTGGGGTTGAGTTGTCATAGGACTGATGAGCATGGAAGCCTGAATATTTGAAATTATTGAATCCTTCTTCTCTTGTTTTCCTGTTATTGCCAGAGAGGTAACATATAGCATGCATACTTGGTCATTAATGGTCTCCTTCTTTTTAAGAATGAGACATAAATAGACAGATGGTTGGACTGACATACATGTAAATACAATTAACCTCAAAATTTCCATTAACAACATGAGCACACATGAACTGCTCATCACTCAACATGCTTATTCGAATAAGCTCTCATTGTCTATAAAACAGTGTCAGTCTCGCCCTACTTTTAAAATGGAATTAATTTGTGCAAACACAAAAATGGGAAGAGTATGCTCAATTTTCTCAAAAGCAACTATGTCATAATTTTAGTAGTACGCTGTTAGCCAGGAAATATCTTTCCAAAAGATTTAAGCTAGATCTTTAAGTATGTATATACAAACCATTCTTGGAAACAGAAATCTAATTGCAGGTGTTTTTGAAAGACATAGACTGTTATGGAGCATATTACCACTTCTGCTCATTTCAATGTCAGTAGAGTAGTTAGGGCAGGTCAAGAGGGGCAACTGCCCGGGTGCAAAATGTGTGGGGGGTGTGATCATCCGATCCTGATCTCTAATGCAATATGTATTTACAGTTAAACTTGAGCACTGTAGCACTCTTTGCGTTTTAAAAACTGTAGTAAACTGCTTGCTACATTGTAGCAAGCAGTTTGCTACAGTTGAAATGCAAATTTTTTTTTTTTTTTTTAAGTAAAAGATGAGAGCCATAGTGCTCCATGAAGGTGGGGTATAAGGTGTAGCAAACTGTTTGCTACAGTTTAGAAGAAGAAGAAAGTTTTTTTTTTTTTAATATATGAGTGTGATATTTTGAAGAGTTGCGGGGGAAGGTCACCAGTTCATGGTACTGGCACAGGGTGTTGGCTAAGCCAGCTACACTTTGTTCAGTGTACTATATGGTTATTTATTGTACTGCATTTTATATTTAATTTCTGCAGAGCTATAAATGTATATGCCTGATTCAGAAATCTTTGTCATATTGATTTAAACAAATTTGCATGACAAGTGGTCAGGCACAGGATAAGTGTGATTCAGAAAATCCATGTACTTGACATGGCTAGCATAAATAATGTGGTAGGCAATTCAGTATGATAACAATTTTATAGTAAGAAGCAACATATGATAATAAGGCACTACAAGACAGTGGAGTGATTCAAAAACATTTAAAAGGTTTACTTCACCAGCTTTATATTTGAACTCTGCCATATGACCATGGTCAAATAGAGCAGAGTGTGGAATATTATGTTAGGGTTTGCCACAGCTATATTAAATATGTATCTGCAGGAGGCTGTCATTTCAGTTGCTATTCTTGATGGCTCATAACTTTGCCCCCAGAGGTGCAGGGTTATCGAACCTCACTTAACATTTTATGCTCAATACAGCACAAACATAGTGGACCAGCACTGTGTTGACAGGGACATCACTAAACAAATTGTAGAAATGGAACACTGTGCTACAAATTATAGAAATGTTTAGGTCTTATCTGGAGCCCCATGGGGATTGTGGAATATCTTTTCCAGTGTAAAATGATGTATGTGTGGTTTTGCATATATTAGCTACAGGGATTTTTTATTGACCTGCTGGGTACAGAGTGGGGGTGTCTCACACATCTGCTTCAAGAATACTCCATCAGTTTCTTGATACCATGTGTCAGCATTTGGGAGCCCAAATGTGTATATGGTTCCTAGGTACCCCAGAAGAGAGAGAGTGAGCCAACATCATGCAGGAGTTCTATTATACAGCCCACTTCCCTGAGGTATTGGGGCCATAGATATTAGAGAAGTGAGAAGATGAATAGGGGAGCTAGTTGTGAGAATAACAGATAATTTGCCTCTAATAACAGGTTACTACCAAAAATTATGACTTAGTGGCTTTCAGAAACTGAATAGCAGTTTACCCATACTGAAATATAGACCTTATCTGGTGCACTGGGAAGGAGGTACATGAACTACAAAAGGTATGACTCCATTAACTGCCAGTTGATCTGTAATACACAGGGAATTATCGGCATTGCATATGTGTGTAGCCTTCACAGCTCCCATATATGGCACACCTATAACTTATTCCAATGGTTTTTGAGAGTTGACTTCCCATAGAACCATCTAGTAGATGTTGCTGAAATATGCTCTGAAACACTGACTCATAGTGCCTTTCAGAAATCTACAATCTACACAATCAAAAATATCAGGAGTATAATCATGCTCTACTGCAAACCAGATATATTACAAAGTGTGTGTTTGTACTTCTGAAGGCATGCTTTCACTCTCTGGATTCATCCAGTGATACCCACCAATATGACCATGTGACATATGCCAAAATGCTAACTGTGTGTGCAATGTTATACAATATTATACTTAGGAAGCAGTTGCAGCAGGGCAGCCTCTTTCAGGGCAGCAGCTTCCAGGACAGTAAACAGTAGAAGATGAGCCAGAAAAGGAGTCAGAGGAGGAGCCCAAAGCTGGGGATGGTCATGCCAGACCGAGGGCACAGTATGCCATGGCACTTTAACAGATGCAGTGGATTACGCATAGCTTTGTAACGTAACCATAAAATGTATAAGCAGATTTCCAACAGTAAAAATGATGCATGGAAAACCAAGAGCAGACTCTGCTTACTCATGCTTAGGTTGGCCATGCTATGCATCAGACATAGGCAACTGAATTAACAAAGTACAAAGGGCAGGGCACAGTTATCATCATTTGTACAGATAGTGAAAGAAGTATGGGAGTGCATATCTTTTACATGGAAGTGTGTGCATGTGAGTGCTGATGTGTATAAAAAGAAAAAGAAAAAGTGGTGTTAAAGGAATTAGTAGGAACTGGTATGGGGGTGGCGTTGAATGGCAAGAAGCAACAGGGTCAGTGGATGTGTATGATGTGCTGGGGGCTGTGGTGGTGTGTGTACATCTGCACACACACAGTCCCAGCAGTCTGTGCAGTATTGAAGCTTGGCCTAATGAATGAGCACAAGGAAAGCATGACAGAGGATTTAGCTTTCCATCCATGCCTCCACTCATTAAGGCTGGCTCTGCCAGGAGTTGCAATCACTGCACCACAACCCTCTCTAGATGATAACGTACTACATGCTATTAACTGAATCTACTAGGAGATCTGCCAGAATGACAATGGCCACAACCACAGGAATGCTGGTTCCAGGAAGGAGACACCTTTGCAACTGATTTTGCTGTGGAAGTGGGAGTGGGATCTTACATATCCACAGCCTTGTTGGCTAGTATCTGTAGATGTATCAGTTGACCATCTATGAGGACAGCTCTTGCTCGTGCTGGAAAACTCAGAGATAACATTGCATGGTCCAGTTTGAGATTTAGTCTATCTACGCAATCGCACATATGGGACATGCACACCCATAGATCAGCATGCACACCATCAATCACCCTTAGCCAGTACCTCCACGATGGTTCTGCACATATATTAGGTTGCAGCTAGTGAAAGCAACCAACCACAGGCAGTAACAATGTCTCTGGTGAGCACCATTAACTACCCTTCATGTGGCTAAGTCTGTTCACTAGTGCAAGGGGCAATTCAGACATCTGTGTACTGACAGCCATCACACTTTATTGATTTATACTGTCCCCATCAACCTGTCTGCTGTCATATGTTTGTGTATCTTGGGTATCCACAAGCACAGAAATTGTGTCCTTTCTCTGTGTAGGGGATGTGGTGGTCATACGTCCTGTGTCCAACACACTCTCTGCACTCTTTGACTTTACGAGCTCATCCCCAGCATCATTATCAGAGGCTACAGATCCTCCAACATCAGATAAGGGTATTTTCACAGAGTTGGTTTTAAATAACTACCTGTGAATACACCAAAGAGAGCAATATCCAAACTTAGTAGGGCCAAGCACAACAAATACAAATGCAACTGATGTCTTTTCAACTATAAACATGATAACAGCTAATACCCTTGCAGATTGCAGCAGCTACATATCAGATGGCTCATCATCTGAGCTTTCTCAGTGGTCGTTTCTGTTTCAGATGCTCACATACTAATAGATGTTTTGTAATCCATATTTAGAATAAAAATCACATTTTAAAGTTGTGCATGGCATCAAACCAGTGCTCTCCTATAAAGCAGTAATGCTACTGTGTTCTTCTTTGAATATGGGGAAATCTGCAACATGCATGAACAGGAAGACTGGTGTCATCAGTGACAATATTTCCTCTGCAGACACATAAAAGGCTCATGATGTTGCTTATACAGATATGCAGCTATCAGTCTTTTGTTTTCCTCTTGACCTTTTGTTAGCTGTATTTATTAAGACACCCTTCAACAGCTTGTATCCTTTCTGCTCACCTCATTTAGGAGGTAAGGAGAAACAACCAAATGATTAAGACTGTGTGCAGATATTTATTTGTTTACCAGGAAAGTCTGACTTGGAAGAAAGCCCATTTTCAGCAGAGGCCCAGAGCAAGACATTCCAGGTGCATATCTTTGTAACATGGGAGGAAACCAGAGCACCCACAGAAAACACACACAAATGCAGGAAGGACATGCAGACTCCACCCCAGCCAAGAATCAAACCAGAAAATCTTTTGTTGCAAGGCAACAACACAACCACCGCACCACTGCACCAACCAAAGGCTCATACAGTTCTGTATACTTACTATTAAGGCAATATACTTGTTATTTTATGTGGTACATTGAGGACTACATCATGTGTGCAGTCTCTATTCTGGTGCGAGCAGCTGGAAGCTATTTCCTATTTAAGTCAGAATGCAGGATTACATCATTGCTTTTCTTCTAATCTCATAATACCCATAGCTGAGATTAGTAAAACATTCTGCATACAGTGTGGTAAGACAGCAAAAGTCTTTGATATGCAGTACTAGATCTACATTATTGCATGCAATCCTTTATAAACAGTTCTCTAAATGTTTGCAATTAATATCAGGTCTGCAGCACCATATGTATCATTGTAGAAAATTTAATTGCCAATGATTTTATAGTTAGTATCACTTCAAACAAATATTAACAAGTGTGGATTTAGGTTGGGAATCCTTGTGGATAAGTCAAGTATTTTTCAAACAAAGCCCATTTTTCTTGAAATCCTGCAGCTGAAAAGTGCAGTCCAGATATTTTATGAATTCCTTTTATATCTTGTATGACTCTTCTCAGATGACAATAAAATCGCTTGGAAGAATTGCTAATTAAAAACACATGACATGATCATCTCTTTTGACAATGTTTGTTTTTCAGCTAGTACTGTAAGTTTGTTTTTCAGCTAGTATTGTAAACAGTTTTCTGACAAGAGACAAGAGTTTGTACAAATAAATGTACACTGAAAGATTTTATTAATTCAGCTTGATTGTGCCATTGCTTATTTTCTGTGGTGAATTGCATAGCCTATGAAAATTGCATCTCTGTTTCATTCTGCTTGCTTTTTGAAATACCAGCAAGGGCCTAGCATTTAATATCTAT
This sequence comes from Protopterus annectens, assembly GCF_019279795.1. Taxonomy (NCBI): domain Eukaryota; kingdom Metazoa; phylum Chordata; order Ceratodontiformes; family Protopteridae; genus Protopterus; species Protopterus annectens. Next base: position 1,022,222,068 of record NC_056728.1, on the reverse strand, counting down.
CATTTTCCAGAAGGAACACAGTTTTCTCAAATATTACTCTAGTTAAGACATCCTTACTATGATGGGAGGCTGCATAATACAGTTTTAGGGGAACCAATTTCTTTTGTTTCCTTACTGTTTTAATTATTATCCATCATTAATTCAAAACCTCAATAATAACAGATAACTGAAACAGACTTCTGTCGATTGAGTGCAAACAAATGCACAGTTCACCCTTAAAACCTAAATCTTGCTCTTGCTTCCCTGTTGTGTCCCACTGGTGAAATGTCCTCTTAGAACATTTGGTGGCATAACCCTTCATAGCCATTCCATGCAGTAAGCAGTACACTCAGATCATAATCTTTCAGAAAAGGAATTTCTATGCATCCCCTCTAAACTAATTTAAGAAAAAAATAATCCTTCATTGCCCATGCTTGTGGTACAAGTTATGAATGATTTCTTCTCCCACTTCCTTCCTTCTGGCTAACTTCTGTGCTTCAATCATTCACAGTAAAACCTGTTGAAATATATCAGACGCTAGTGCTCCCATCCTTGCATTCTCTTTTACTATTAACAAAACTTTCTCCAAAGGCTAATATTGACTGTTTTCATGTCCTTCCATCTGGTCAAGTACATATTGCGATGCCTGCATCATCATCTCTTTAAATAGTGAAATCTATGCTTTTTTCTATAATCATGGAATTTATGGTTTCTGAATCTCATACTTTTTTTGTTGATAAGTTCTCAAACTGTATGTCCCAGTCAGTTGATGAAATGGACCATCCCATCTGAGCAATTGAGTAACATTAAATATCTATCTATCTATCTATCTATCTATCTATCTATCTATCTATCTATCTATCTATCCTTTTGTTGACTGGGTTAGTCCCACTAGCCTACTGGCCTCTTTTCAGTTGAGTATGATGTGGTATTTATACTACTAGGGGAAATATGGCCAGGGCATCAGGAAACTTCCCCTTCTCTTTTTGGTAGGTGTCATGGGATCTTATTAGATCCACCTGAGCTACCATAAGTCAGACCTTTCTTCTAAATGATGAAAAAATGGGTCTTTAAAATCACAAAAGATAACTGCAATTCGACAGTTATTAAACCACTATTTTTTTCTGGCAGGGGTTAACTCCCCTGTATACTCTTCTAGGATCCCCAAATTCAGAATTCCCCCCTTTCACTCATTTTCTTACCCTGTTCTAAGGATTATAGTTAAACTCCTTGGAATTTAAACAGGTACCCCAATATCTTATCCTGACATAATTCCTGTAAAGACCATTGGCATCCTCAAGAAATTCGCCCACACTCACTGCACAGGATTTCCAAGCTTGATGTACACTTCTAGTAGGGAATGTATCCAGTTGTAAAAATGTCCACACATATCTATATCTATCTATCTATATATATATATATATATATATATATATATATATATATATATATATATATATATATATATAATATATATTTATATATTTCAGTCTTCTTATTATTCTTCTTAACATCCAAGTTATCCATAATGCCACTCTTCCTACTGGTTGATTATATATTGGTGTGATCGTAATCTGTAAGCTTAATTTTATTTCTTTCTAACTCTCATTCATATGTCAATAAGCTGTACTCAGTCTTGAGTCCCATGCCCCTGCTGCATCTTTTTTGTCCCGTTTACAAGCCTCCATCCACACTGTATAAAGTTACTTCTCTCCATATCAAACTGCCTGTGAAATCTTAGTCTCTCTCGCAGCTGCCTTTATCCATTCTCTTACACTTGTCAGCAGTGAATGAAATAGAAATCACAAATATCACTAGCCCCAAAAGAGAGCTCAATGGCACATCATTAACACACACACACGCACACACACACACACACACACACACACACACACACACACACACACACACACACACACTCACTGAAAGAGTATTTCTGACTACCATTACCTAAGAGCTGGCATCATTCAAATTTTTACATTATTACAAATCAAGTTTGTTGCCTCCATACATAACACAGATTCTTAAATCATTTTACATATCCAGTTTATGCCATAACACCTGAAACACATTCCTCCTTTCAAAATTACTTTTTTCATTTTTAACTTCCTTGATTTTGTTAGAGAAAACTTGGATATCACAGAACTTGCATGTTCAACATTTAGAATGTTTAAAGAACATTTTTTGTTAGCTTAATTAAAAACAAGTTCAACCAAGTTCATTGTAAAAGAGAGTTTATATTATACAGATTCTGGTGCAGCAGTTGTTTGGCTTGTACCTTCCTAAGTACACTGAAAAACTGATTTGTCTTCCTGCATCCAGTTGTCTGCTTCCATATTCACAGTAACAAAGTCATGACATGATCAAAATTACTTTCATTCTATTTAATGAGGTCATGTGACATTCAAACATCTCATGCTGTGCTATTTGGGACAGTTGTAGTAATGCACAAAGTACAATGGTTATAAATTATTTTTGAAACATTCCTGTAATATGTGCAAATGCCATATGATTCAATGCTAACCACATTGGTTTTGTGTCACTTGTTACCTAATGCTGCAGGCCTCACCTTCACAATACACTGTGATGTCATGCAGAGTCCTGCCCAGTTATATGATGCAGCTTTCAGTGATAACAGTTCCATTGCACTTCAACTTATTTTCATAAAATACTCCATGGAGATCAGCTTCATACAATGGCTTAAGTCATTTCATGTAGCCCGAGCAAATTAAAACTTTTTATATGTGGGCATTTTAATGATCATCTGCTTGGACATTCATTGAGCAGTTTATATAGTCATCCCTTACTATCACTGCAGTTTCAGCTTGAGAAGGGTGATAGAGAGGAAGAAGGTTAATGCTCAGTGGTCTGTACTAGATAATGCTTAATTATGGGCCTCCACATAAATGGGCTTTAACTTAGTTAATAAATGAAAAATAAATAAGTGGATAGATAAATAAATAAATAGATTCATGTGTGGTGCACCATCCTGATGTGTAGTATTGCATGCAAGCATAGTACAGCATTAAACTGCCTACATAAACTCATAGCAGCAGAGAAAGGTAAACATATATATAAACAGATATTTGATTATACATAGAATAAGTCTTATATGCAACATCTTTAAACATCTAACATTATCAATTATAACTAAAAGAACACATACCCCTACATCTGTAGATGTATTAATCATGAGACTGTAAAATTAGAAAAAAAAAATAGTGCTTACCTTTCATATCTGTAGATGTATGAACTCCAAGACTGAACAACCTTGGGAGTAAGGAGAAACTTCCTTAATATCCTGTTCTTTTCTCTCAGTTTTTTAAATACCTTATTGTTGATGAAATATAGGAATTAATGAAGCAATGTCAATAATTTCAGAGTCATCATAACAGGTTCTGATGATCAGCAAGTAACCCATGAAGACACAAAATTACATTATTTTGAAAAAAGTTTATACTACTTTTTTAAATAATATCACTGTAAAAATAGCACTGCATCATATTTAAAAGTGTGTGTTATGTAGCCTTACCCAGATGTGGCTGTATTTGGTCATTCAGGCTTTGCCAACATTACAAAAGTACCATCCTACATTATGCACAAAGAAACATTTTATATGGCTTAAGGGCTCATGGAAGGATGCCCACTGAGGAGCTATTCGTGTCCATGCAGGCATCATGTATGGATTCTCCCTCTTGTGTTAAAACATTCTGCTGATATTTCTGTAGTAATGGAGAAACCTTTGACTAAGTTTGCTAGTTGAATTATTTCTTATCTTCTGTGAATATGGTCTTGTTGCTGCTATATAGATTGAGTATTCCAAGCTATGTAAGTTGGACTGTCTACTCCTGAATAGCATTACTTGAAGGAATGGGGTTCCATTTCCAAAAGGACACAGTGTTTTGAAGGGCAGATGTAATGTAAATGTAAATTCTTCCTTCTACAGAAATGTAATTATGGGATCAAATACTTTCCACTAAGAGAAGTTTAGAAGAAAATCATTACTATATGTGATCCACTTATGCTGCATAGAAATACAAGATACTTACTGGGTACAGCTCATGATTTCTTAGTTTTGTCTGTTTATATATTGTGAAGCAAATTACAGTAGACCTTGGCTGCTGGCCCAGAAAAACTGGCAGAGAGCCCAGAAGAGTAGAGTAACTTTATTAAGATAGCAACAATGGAAAATTCATCCCACAAAAAAAAAAAAAAATACCCACAGGACAAGCACTTTAGAAAGAACAGGCTACAAAATAATTTGCATAATAAAAAATATTCACAGACATATCTAAAGCATACAATGCACAACAGTAAGAAAAAATGCAAATTTCCCAAGCCAGTGATAAAGCCTTTTCTTGTTAGCATGACATGGATGAATCCTACTTTGAAAAGGAAACAAATGTTTCCTTAAAAGTTTCTATATATTAAAGAAAACAAAATGTTTCCCAAAGTAAAAGTACAGTTACCAGAAAAAATCTGGAAAAAAGGTAGGACAACATAAAGTGCACAATCATCACACAAAACAAATTTCTGATAACAATCAGAATTTTACTTTCAAAAACTAATATTGTTCAGTGCGTAATCAAGATGTGTGTATCTGTTGGTTTCAAATAATATTAACATTACTTTGAAAAAAAAATGTCCCTTCAAATTAATAGAAATCTAAAAAGCTGAACATTTTGATGTTTAGGGGTTTACAGAGCTGCATTCAAAATATCCATGCATCTGCAGTGGTAATGACTTCAAGGTCATAGGCTGTGTTATCAAACTTTTGGCCTAAAGCCCTTGATGAAGCCTGATTGCCATTTTCCCATTTATGAATTTTGTAGTTAGCTTTTATATGTAAATTTTGGGGGGAATTTAATAAAGTCTACAAGGACTTATTTTCCATGTAGACATAGTGGCATTCTGCTTACACAAAGTAAGCAGGTATGCAATCCAGTAAATAGAGCTGATGGGCCTGCACGAGCACGCCAACACTGAAGTGTCTGTGGCATGCAAATCACCTCATAAGCAGGTGAATTGCATGCAAATGAGGGTGGTAGAGCAATCCAGCAAGCAGATAGGCAGTCATGTACACCCTGCACTGGTGTCTGAAATGTACACGGAAATATTCTGTGTACAGGATGTTAAACAGGCAACAGGGGCTGTAAAAGTGCAGTTAGAAGAACAGAAATAGCATAGCAGACACAGATATGGGCAAAGCTATCCCCTGTGTGTCCAAAACCTAATGGAAAATAATTAAAAATATTTTTTTTAATAATCAGGTTATGCTTGTGCAGCACACCACAGTGCGCAAACATGCTATTATGAAAAAAAAAATTTTAAAGTGTAAAACTGAAAATTAATTGTATGTGATGGTAATGCATTATACGACCATGCATGGAGTATGTACAATGGTAGACTGTTGTGGTTGCTAATGAGGCAAGACCTGGAACTGTGTAGTTTCCAGGTTGTGCGCACAGATCTCTATGCAAATGAGCTGGGGTTAATGAATGAGTATTCATGTCCACAGATCCCATCGGTATAGCCAGAGAACCGTGTTGGTGTCCACAGAAGAGGCAGCTGACAGCAAAGGGGGTGTGTCTAAGGTCTTGTAAAGTGCATTGGAGGTCAGCTGCGCCTGTTTGGGCAGCAAGCCACTGTGCTGAGCAGGGGGTTGGTATAGTGACTGCTAAGCTTTGTTTACCTTCAAGGCACGTGTTTCAGCCTGTTTCTGTGTGTTTTTGTGGCATGCCACTGTGCTGAGCATGCCTGTCCATGTGGGTTTGTGTCAACTGAATGCTGAGCATTGTTTACCTTTGTGGCATGGGTTTGTGCAGTGCTGCAGTGCTCAGCAAGGAGGGGGCTGTAAAAAAAATAACAGTCCTTAATGATGTACTTGGCAGGTGGAATGTATCATAGGTAGCCAATCACAAAGGCTGCACTTACAGCAGAGCACTATAACAGTTGCAGACACCCTACAATCTGATTTAACTCCCATACTGTGCACCAGTGAAGTACAGACTTGGGGCTTTTAACTGAAGAAATGCTAGTGGCTGCTGCAGGTCTGCTACATCTGTATGTTCTACATGCTGAGGTCAATGCTGCTGCTGCTGCAGCTGACAATAGGCCCAGACTGAGAAGGAGAAGAGAGTTGAGGCCCAAGGTAACCTTCCAGGGGCTACATGAGTTGGAGATTGTAGAGCATGACAGGGTGGACAGGGACATACTACAAGAACTCACTGAACTCTGCCAGCCGTCACTCAGACCCAGAGCCAACAGACAGGAAACCATCCCAATGGAAAGAAAGGTATATGTAGCTCTTAGGATACTAGCTATGGGTGCATTCCAAAGACTAACTGGGAACATAATGCATGTCTCGCAGGCATCAGCATCCAGGGTACTACACCAGTTCCTGGATGTCATGCTACCACATGCTAGTGAGCACATTTATTTTCCCTCACCCCTTTGGCAAGGGCCAGCAGTATGCAACACTTCTACCATGTAGCACACTATCCTGAGGTACTGGGTGTCATAGACTGCACTCATATACACGGCAAGGCACCACCCAGTTTGGAGGGTAGAATTTAGGTCATCCATAAGGGGTACCACTCCATCAACTGCCAGGTCATGTGCAATGCCCAGGGCATAATCACGAATATGTGTGCTGGCAGTTATCAAGACTCCCATATTTGGCATGCATCACAGCTGTACCAGATGTTTGCTAGGGGGGACATCCCACACAGCCATTTACTGGGGAATGCTGGCTATGCACTGGAACCGTGGATGATGATGGGTCTATGTCACATTGTCGAACTATTAAAAGTTTGAATGTCATATGGTCGACACAATATGATCAAACTTTTAAAAGTTCAGATGTTTCAACGGAGATCTCCATACAGTGCGGAATGGGAAGATATCCCTTTTCTGCACTGTAGTGTGATCTCGAAGTTTGTATATTTAAAGAGTGGAGGGTATGGGAGGTGCAGAGCTGCTTACCCCCCTGCTTAAACCATTCAGGTATTTTTTTTCTTTGGTTTATTATTTTTTTAGTACATTTTCAAACTTTTAAAAGTTCGATCATATGGTGCCAACCATACGACATTCGGACTTTTAAAAGTTTGATTATGTAATATAGATGTGATGATGACACCCATCAGAAAAGCACACCCATTGAAGAGCACAACAATGAGTCACATTTACAAACTAGGAACATCATAGAGCATGTGTTTTGGCTGCTGAAGTCACGGTTCCTGTGCCTCAATATATCTGGTGGAGCCCTGCAGTACTCTCCAGCCACATGAGTATACTCGCCAGTCACATGTGCATACATGTTCACAGTATGTGTCATGCTACATAATGTGATCCTGTGGAAACAGCTGCAGCAGGATCAGAAAAGGGAAGGGATGCACAGCCCCCCACCAGTGTCAATGTCACCACAGCCACACCCATAGGGGGACTCAGAAGGAGGAACCCCCTGATGATGTCCCTATAGGCAGATGTAGGTATGGCTAGTATGCCCCAGCCTTGGCCAAGAAACAATGCATAGCACATGCACTGACAACCTCGGGCCCTAGGGACTGACACCTTACTCACTCTCACATAGATATTAGCAAAAAAATGATGCCAGCCCACACAACCTGTGCCTATCCATGTGCTGACTGTGTACTGCATGTGTCAGACAAAGTCTGCAGTCACAAGGTAAGTCACACACCTATTCACCACTTGTAAGGGGTACTAGAATATGGTAGCATATGAATGGACCTGCCCCATGTATGCAGGGGACTATAGTGGGCTACTGGGCTACTTAGGAAGACCTAACATCCACTTGGGACAACAGGCACTCTGTCCTATAGTATGTGCTCCATACTATGCACTAGACCACATGGCTGACAATTCCACTACAGTATTCAAGGGGGATGGCTAACAATGGAGTAACACAACAGTCACACAACTGTGTATGCCAGCAGAGCATGGGCTGGCCGTCCCCCACACCACCTCATCAGTATACCCATACAACTGCTGTAGCAGTATATATATGCAATAACATGCCAGCAGTCCACTCAATTCCAGGGCCGTAACACAGACCTGGCCACACATTCTATGTCTCATGTAATGCAGGGGTGACAATGTATGTCTGTATACTGTTAATTGTGTGATGAATGATGCATCTTTGTCTGGCAGCCTGTGTGGCTCAGTAGGCTAGGGACATTATCATGGGTGATGCTATTGATGGTTTGAATCAGGGAGTACCCACATGTTGTGCATTTGAGGTAGTCGTATGGTGTTATTCCCACAGACTGTCATAATCCCTCAATCTCTTACTGCAAGAAAGCTGGACAAAGCCAAATTGAGTGGGGGGACAAAGGACCAAACATACAGACAGACATTATACATGCTCTGAGTGACCTATAAGGTTCATAGGTTCATAGGTAGGTACCAGGCTATCAGCCCAAGGGCCTTCGTAAGCCTAGCCAGCAAGGTTCCATAGCTTACTCTATCCAAGAAAGTTATTTTCCTGTGCCACTGTCCAGCAGAGACACAGAAGTGATCTCCGGGGTGTATTTCCTATTTCCCATCCACTCATCAAGATTTTCCTTGAAGAGTGCTAATGAAGAACTTTGCTTGACATAGATGGGTAGCTTGATCCAGAGTATAGGAAGTCTCTGGGAAAGGAATCTATCCCTCCAGCGTGTCCTGTTTATTGTGGTGACAAGGTTTAGGTCCCTAGATCATGTAGCTTGGTGGGATTGGGATTTCTTTAGGTGTAGCATGTCCAACAGCTCCTGGTTTGACATAGCTTTATATGTTAGGCAGAGATCACCTCAGAGTAGGCAATATGCTATGGAGTAAAGCTGGAGTTTTTTGAGGTGGTCAGTGTAGGGCATTTGTTTGAGGCCAGTAATCCTTTTTGTGAGGTATTTCTGTGGCTTTTCCAGCTGCTGCAGATGTCTTTTGAGGTACATTCCAAAAGGGGCGTTGTACTCTATAATGGGTCTAATAAGTGATGAGTAGAGGGGAACAATGACCTCTTTTTTTCTGCATGAGAATCCTTTTATGATGAGGTGTGCCACGTAGAAGGACTTCCTGACTACTGTGGTGATGTGACTATCAAAGGAGAGACTACTGTCCACTTTGTCCCAAAGTCTCTTATCATGCATTCGGTGTTAAGTAGATTGCTGCCTATGTGGTAGTTCATGGGTACAGAGTTTTTACCAAAGGGGATGACACTGCACGTTTTGGCATTGAGCTTGAGGCCATGGCTCTGTCACCAGGCATCTGTCTCAGTGAGGCCCTTCTCTAGGATGTCCACATCATTTGGGGATTTGACTATGGCTCTTAGTTTGCAGTCATCTGTGAACTTCATTAGCCAGAGTCCTTCTGTGTTAGCCTGTACTTCAGAGAAGTAGATACCAAACAGGAGAGGTCACAGGACGGAACCCTGTGGTACTCCATTTGTCACTGCTTTGAGGTCAGATTTGGAGTCTGCAACTTTTACAGTGTGGGTTCTGTCAGTGAGCCAGTTGGGAACCCATCTTGTGATGCAGGGATTTATATCTAGTTTAGTGAGTTTAGCTATAATTCCAGAATGGGGGATGGCGTTGAAAGCCTTGGTGAGGGCAAGATAGGCTGTATGAACCACCTTAGCCTCATCCATGACTTTGGTGACTGCCTCAAAGAAGTCGATCAAGTTCAGGAGGCATGATCTGCCTTTCACAAATCTGAACTGGGTGGAATCCAGAGTTTGTACGTTACCAATGTCTTTGTTTATGAGTTCCATGATGATACGTTCCATGGCCTTGCAGACCAGGCTCATCAGGCTAAAGGTTGATAGTTCCCGGGATCAGTGGTGGCTTCCCCTTTGTGGAGTGGGATAACTGTTGTTGTGCGCCATTCATTGGGCACAAAGCCTGATGCGAGGCTATTATTGAACATGGTGCTTAAGTGGGGAGCCAGTTCATTCTGAAGATCGTGTAAAACACAGCCTGGGATGTTGTCGGATGTTAGGTGGCTAGTATAATAACAGTTTGCAACAGGACAGATTAGCTACAGGATGTAAAGGTCGTCACTTGAATGTGCCAATTCAATGACTGCGTTTTACAGTATATTATGGGAAAACCACAAATGTATGAGGAACAGAGCAGACATATGAGGCAAAATGTTGGACATTCTGCAAAAACACGTACAGGGAGAGGTATGCAGACTGTCACCCTGTGTGTGGTGTTACATCATGTACCCCAGTCACATCATACCTCTCAACCTATTAGAACAAGAAATCTGGCCAAAGCCATGAATAAAAGTGGGACAAAGGCCCACAAATAGGGACACATTTTAAATATTGCTCTTGCAAACATAGAAAGTTGATAGGATAACAGATCTTGCATTAGTATGAATCTCCTGATGTGTATGGAGTCTGAAACTCAAATGTGTGTCATTATTTCTTAACTTCAGTTTCAATGATTTGACACTAATTTCCCAGAAACCACAATGTTATGTAAAACGGACCAAACATATGAGTAAAAAATAAGGAGTCTGTGAAGTTCTATACAGTTGAAAGGTATGAGTCACATATTAAGTTCAGCAAACAGCCGGGGAATGCTTTGGACAATATCATGGAAGTTCTGTATTGTGGTAACAGGTGCAGCAGCCAATGGTCTGCAGCACACAAAATCCCGGACTGGAGAACAGGTAGCTCTGACCTGGAGTCACCTTGTAAGTGCTGACAGTTACACTGGGCATGCTCCTCCACTTAGCTAACTTGAGCTCATGTCTGATGCCTCTTGCTCTAAAAGACCTACTATGTGGAAATATATCTGCACATACATACAGCTGCATATACATATCTGTCTCTACCTATCTGGCAAAGAAGACACCTCCAGGCATGCCTACACTTCAAAGTCATTCCCCGTGGTATGCGTGTTCTATGCATGCCAAGCTACGGGGATAGCCATCCCGAATTGCTTCGCAGGTGGCAGCAATTAAATATTGACTTTGGAAACCAGTATATACATCTTCTGTTGGATTATTTTACACCCATCGAGAAGGAACTTTTGGCTAAGGTAGAGGAACAGTATGATTATTTAACTGTTAATTTTAAGACTGAGTTTTGCATTTCCAAAATACAGTCTATGAACAGACAACTGACGCTATATAGCAGTAAATTAGAGCAAGTGAAAATTAGGAAGCTAAAGCGTGATTGTGAAGATTTTCAGTCTGGGCGTATCTTCATATGGCCCAGACCTAACAGACAGTCGGATACTAATGCTCACACTATTCAGTCCTTGACTACTGTGAATACAGTTAGGGAAGGCATAGTCAATACTTCAGTAGAAATACCCAGCAACAGACCGGTTGCTCCTACACAAATGGATGACATCAATGACTGTGAGCCAACTACTTCCAACACGCCTAGTTTGTCCTTGCCTTGTAACCAACTTGGCCTGAATGCATTAGAAAAATCAGGTGCCAAACCTAAAACTTTTAACAAGAACAATAGCCCATTTGTACCTATGCCTTTAAACTTCCCACTCCCCTACAAGGACAAGACACGCTCACGGTCTGTGAGCAGGGGAAGGGGGAAAAGAAAACTTTCGGAAGAAACACCGGAGCGGAGAAGAAGAATGAAGAATTGAACTTTTTGTTTTTCAATTTGACGAACAGATCTTTTTCCATAGAAGAACATTCTCTAATCAATAGAGGGCTATCTTTTATACCTTCCTGTCACAGTGTTCTACCTGACACTCTTATAGGCTTACGGTTGTTTGCAAGAAAGCTATCTCTGAAAATATTTTTTAAAGATAATTCATCTGATAGCTGCATTTCTTTATATAATACAATAGCGCATAAAAGGAGAAGTACATTCACACCTCCATTAACACCCACCATAGAGTGTTTCATACGGACATGTGAGCGGGATTTTTATAATTATTATGAATGTGGTAAACATAGCAATATTTATATAAATTTAAATCGTACACAGAAACAATCTTTAGATGTTTTGGTCACTGATAAGGATATGATATTTAAACCAGCAGACAAAGGAGGGGGAATTGTGGCCCTTGATAAAAGCTTTTATGACCAATTGATGAATTCGATGCTTAAAGATGACAAAGCTTATAAAGTCATTGACAAATCTAAGGTTAAATCTATAATTAATTATGTACATGATACCCTATATGATATGCTTATGACAAGGTCAATAGACAAGATGTTATATGATTTTTTGAAGGTAGAATCACCTCTTATACCGGTCATAAAAGGCTTACCGAAATTACACAAGGGCGAGTATCCCCCACCATTACGGCCCATAGTATCGGGTGACCATTGGGTCACCGAGAATGCATCCCTATATATACAGTCCAAGCTGGGTTTAATGACTAAAGAAATTCCAACCATTCTTAAAAATTCCTATGATTTATTAGAAGACTTAAAGCATAAACAGGTAACAGACAAGCTTAATGCTAACACACTACTTGTTACAATGGACATAAAGAGTCTTTTCACTAGCATCCCCAATGATTATGGGTTGGATGCTATTAGGTTCCATCTAATTGAGCAAGGAAATATAGATAGCACTGAGATTATGAACATTTGCTGTCTTCTAGATTTGGTTCTTAACAACAATGTTTTTCTGTTTAATGACATGGCATATGCACAAACATGGGGAGTAGCCATGGGCACTCCCTGTGCGAACGCATATGCCAACCTGGTTGTCTATAGATGGGAAAAGGAGAATCTCTTTAGTGATCCCAGATTTGATAAAGTAGCCATCTACAGGCGTTTTGTAGATGATGTTATTATACTATGGAATGGTAGTGTAGAAGAACTTGAAGAATTTGTAAGATATATGAACAGCACAACATCTTTTCTCACATTTACTTATGAATATTCTTCAGTAAGGGCCAACTTCTTAGATGTTTCTATAATAAAAGATGGCAGAGATTGCCTTGTTACCACTTTATATCGTAAGCCCTGTTGGAGAAATAGTATACTTCACTATGACAGTATGCATCCGCGACACATTTTCCGAAATATTATTAAAGGACAGGCTAGTAGAATATTAAGAATATGTTCAGATAGAAAAGATGCTCTGTGCTTGATTGAGCAGCAGAAGAATTTCTTCATGGATAGAGGATATCCTATAAATTTGATTAATGAAACAATAGATTCTGTTTTAAGTAACAACATCCCTGGTAATTCAAGAGGGAAAGTAGGATATGACCATGAGAGAAATGGTAAAATCAAATATGACATAAAATACACCAGTGATGTTGAACATCTTATTAAAATTATAAAAGGGAATTGGAAAATTCTACTATCTGAGCCATATCTTTACACATTCTTGGATAACAAACCTAGTTTTAGATTTAGCAATTGCATGAATCTAAAGAGGCTTTTATGCAAAGACAAATATGATGTAAAACAAATTGATATTCGAACCCAGATAAAAATGGGCACGTATGCATGTGGTAGGTGCTCTATATGTATGCATATAAACAAGGATCAGGTCCTTAAGGTCCCGGGCACCAATATAGATTTTAGACCAACCTTTTATGCAACTTGTAATACTCAAAATGTTGTTTATTACGCAAAGTGTGACCAATGTGACAGCTACTATGTAGGAATGACCTCTAGAAGGCTCAGAGATCGAATTTACAATCATGTTTATAATATTAGAAAGGGCAATTTAAATAGTGCTTTAGCCATACACTGCAATGAGAGCCCTGGGCATAGGTTTACCTTTCAGGTATTGCAAATTATTAATCAAAATAGGAGAGAGGGAGACCACACAGGCACTGTTGAAATGTTCGAGCTTAAATGGATTTTAAGACTAAAAGCGCATGTACCACCAGGGCTTAATACCACCATTAATATACGCCCTGCTCTATTAGGGTCGCTCTGATACCTTATAGTGCTTTAATGACCCTATAATAGATATACCATTTTTCTCAACTTGAAGTATATTTGTACTTATAGGAGCACCCCAGTGTATAGCATAGCTGATCCTATGACTGTATTTTGGTCATATAAATATCTTGACATATGCTTTTTGATACTACACCATTATTATATATGTTATCTTAATTTTTGTAAATATTATATAAATGAAACTGGAGTTAAGCTAGTATTGCAGCTTCAGGCTTAGCCCAACAATTCTTATTTATATATTCATATGCAAATGGCCCAAGGGCTATTTTGTGTTCATCTAATATTCAGTTTTCATTCAAGTTTTATATCTTAATGTTATGACTCTCCTTGGAATTATGGACCTTAAACCGTGATTATGGTGAATTTCATGCTTGGTTGCTTTTAATCAGCAGTTGTATGCTCTGAACAAACATGGCATGCTGTCACATCGTTTCGTCGATTATATTTGAATATCAATGAAATATTGTCCTATATTTACACAGACTCATTAGTGATTTAAACTATACATTATTTGTAGTGGTCATAAAAACACCCGAGGAAGACATTGATTTATATCGAAGCTGATTATTCAACCCGTTATGTGTTTCATAGGAAGCTGAGTTTTTGTTAAACCAAGAAACCATTGAAATTTTATATTCAATTACCATATGTATTAGATAAGAAATGCTTAACTTTATATTAGGAATGAAATTATGTTCATGTTTTAATGAATGTCAAAATGGTTATATCTAATAATTATGTTAAAGGATGTATATTCTATTATTAGTACTACATTCACTACTAAGGCTAATTACATCTTTTTGTCTTTTTTATAAGTATATGTCCTACTGAGATAGACATGAAATCTAGATTTAGATGGATTATTTTATATATTTAGATTTTTGATGCCGTTACGGCTGCTCCTCCTGCCCTCAATATACACTTGAATAACTAAACTAGAGCATGAAGGATTTAAGATGATTAAGTTTCTTGCTTGGAAACAAGCATAGGGTTTTATATTGCTACGAGTAAGACTTTCATTCATTTGGATGGTATATGGCTTTTCTTTTCCTTTTTATCATGTACCATTCAATTTTATAATGGAACATGTTCAATGTTCTTGAATATGGATCTCTTTTCCATTGTGCATAATATTTACATAATGTGAGGTCTATGTGATGCAAATAGTGGCAGTGTCATCTCGTTTTTGACACACTATGTCATTGGTTCCAATATGGGCACATACTATTCTTACATTTCCTAAGTATATGGAATGTCACTTTAAGCAATAGTTTTATTATTCTGTTATTATCTAGAAATAGTATCTATATGCACCAATGCCAGCTAGAATAACTTCTAGGCTATTATTTAATGATCATCACATAATTACATCGTTTTTGCTGATGTTTCTTATGATAAACGCTACACAAAAAGGTGACTAAAGACATAATTAATGTAGCCTTTAAAAGTAATATTTATATTGGTGCCTTACTGTTGTTTGTTCCGGACAGATTTTATCAAACACGGGATGGAACAACAATAGTGATAATTACTCCTTTTTGCTTAGCTTTGATCTTACATTATGCCTAGGTGGTCTTATTTAGAACAATATATGTACATTATTATTATCTCAGAGGATATAGGCACATTTATCTCTGATTGCAAATGCAGGCTGTCTTATATTTAAAACGATAGCGTGCATTAACTATTTTATGCGGCTTTATATAATTTATATCTGACACGCTTTATTATGTGACTATGAATCATTGCAGAGAATAGTTACCATTGGCATCATAAATTATTAAGTTTTACCATTGTGCAATTAGAATTGCTCTTAAAATGTGGAAAATGTTTTTTATATCCGTGACTCAATGTTTAACTTGCTTACTGAGCGGGCATAGAAAATAGGTGTTTCCGCTATAGTAATTCTGTTTTAATTATGTGCATAATTGAATAATTGATGAATTGTTTTTTCCAATTGAAGTTAGTTTTGCTATATAAAGGGATTCATTTACTGTGTAAGTTATAACCTGATGAAGCGCATATTAATGCGTGAAAGCGCTTGTTTTATTCTAAAATAAAATCATCTCTCTTTTTACCGTGGTGGTTCCTGGCAGTATTATTTTCTTCACATATTAAGTTCAGCAAACAGCCGGGGAATGCTTTGGACAATATCATGGAAGTTCTGTATTGTGGTAACAGGTGCAGCAGCCAATGGTCTGCAGCACACAAAATCCCGGACTGGAGAACAGGTAGCTCTGACCTGGAGTCACCTTGTAAGTGCTGACAGTTACACTGGGCATGCTCCTCCACTTAGCTAACTTGAGCTCATGTCTGATGCCTCTTGCTCTAAAAGACCTACTATGTGGAAATATATCTGCACATACATACAGCTGCATATACATATCTGTCTCTACCTATCCCCCTCACGCATGCTTAGTGTATCTATCAGTATGTGGCACACACACACATATATATATATATATATATATATATATATATATATGTATATATATATATATATATATATATATATATATATATATATATATATATATATTTATATTTATATATATATATATATATATATATATATATATGGATCCCTATTACAAGAACGAAAGTTCACAACTTTGAATTTGTAATAGGAAGCCTCACTTACGCGAAAGTCCACTTTAATGAAAGTGAACTTCCGCAAAAGTGCACTTCACCGAAAGTACCACAGCACAGTGGAGGACATCAAAAAACAAGCTATATCCTCCACTATGGTGCGATACTCATGGACCTTAGGGTTAGGGCACGGGTTAGGGGATAGTTAGTAAAGCTATCCCCTTACCCTAACCCATGCCCTAACCCTATGGTTCGTGACTATCACACCATAGTGGAGGACATTGCTATGTCCTTCACTGCGCTGCAGTCATCATGGACCTTAGGGTTAGGGCATGGGTCATGGTAAGGGGATAGCCCTATGTGCTATCCCCTTACCATGACCTGTGCCCTAACCCTGCACAGAAGTTCAGTACAACACCCGTTCATTGTACTAAACTTCATGTAAGTGCACTTTCGATTAAGTGCACTTTCGCTGCAGTGTGCATTCCATACACTATTTTGAAGTAGTGAACCTTCGATCTAGTGATCTAGTGTATGGAATCCATATATATATATATATATATATATATATATATATATATATATATATATATATATATATATATATATATATATATATATATATATATATATATATATATATATATATATATGTATAGATATATATGTATAAAATAACAAGATGCATATATAGCTGTATAAAGTACAATGAAACATAGACTCTCCACATATATCTACATAACACATTTACATAACATACACACACACACACAGCCACAGGTAGGGGGACATCCCTGTTATACACATTTATATAGATATGTGTGGGGTTGTACGAATGTCCCCTCATACCCTCAGAATGCTGGAGTTATCTATACTTACACATCAAAACAGTTGTCCGATGGAACCAGACCAAAGCCACAACAGCACATAATCCACTCAACCACAGAGCCCTGTGCCTGTGGAATATCACCCTGTATACAGACACAGGTGAGCAGGTGATGCAATGTACTCTGATTGCAATGCATGCCTTGGACAGGCTATATTGTCTCTGACCACATGTACACATGTCAAACTGCAAACTGCCACATATGGCCATACTGGTAACTGTACACACATAGCAGGGATATTACCAGGTATCCAACCCCTAGGACACTAGATATAATAACACTACCAAGCAGTATCACTCTGCAGGCCACACATGCTGTCTAACACAAGGCCACTTTGCATACGCCACAAGTACTGTGCCTGCATCCACATATACAACAGACATAACCTGTGGCATGTGTGATAAGTACTATGAGCTGTTGTGTGTAATAGTAGCTTGATAGGGGTTCTAATCTCACATAATTCAACTTATGTGTGTGCAAATATATCCCCTTGCAGAATGACAGATGTGCCCATCTGACCTATCTCTGTGCAATAGTTATGCATTTTAAGTCCCTGTGACTAGCTGCTGGCCTCTACATGGGCCTCTTTTACAAAGCCTACTGATGTCATCCACCTTAAGGGTGCTGGCAGACAAAGTCTGTGGCACATGTGGTAAGCACTGTGAGCTATAGTGTATAATAGTAGATAGGTAGGGTTTCCAGTCTGACATCATCCAACTTGTGTGTGTGTGTATGCATGTGTATAAATCTATCCCATTACAGCACTACAGACATGCCCATATGGGCTATCTCTGTGCAATGGTTATGCATTTTTCTGGGCATGTGACTATGTGCTGGTCTCTAAATTGCCCTCCTTCGCATAACCATAACTGATGTCCACCACCTTCAAGATTTGTAAGTTCAGAAAACTCAAGTGACACTTATCAAGGGTAGCAGACCTTGTCACAAACTATGAATGCATGATTATGCTGACTGCCCCCATTGTCCCTGACACACTGTTATGCATATATGCACCTAGGGAGCCATGTACATATTCTGCCTTACCATGCAGACATCATATGTCTGCTGTGCCACCATGCCATCCAGTGCTACTGTATTGCCGCCATGTGTCCATTGTTTAACCCCTTAGACTCATGGAACAGTCACATACACAGGTCCATGACACACCTGTCAGTCTGTAACAGTACTGCCTGTCTAACATCATACAACAAAAATAAACAAACTTTGATGAGTAGACATGACACATGCCAGCATACAATACCTGTAGTGGCCCACAACAAGAGCCATTGCAAAACAATACTGCACTACTAAAGTGCATGTAAATTAATGTAGTCACCATGTGAATCAGTCACATATTTGTATTTCCCTGCATCTATGGCATGGATGGCAGGGATGTGGCACAGGTATCATCACATGCACAAGGTGTGGTGTGGGGGAGCCAGAGGCCTAGGCTGTGCCAAACAGTTGACAGCATGTGTGTGAGTCAGGAAGGGGTGCATATTAGATCAGCCATGGAGAGGTGCTGTGTTTGTCTGTTGGTGGCCTGCATGTGACAGTGGTGTTTAAGTGTATGCATGCACACAGACAAGCCCAGTACCAGCCCTACATGTGTGTATGTTGGACAGCTGTGGACCATACATGGTAGAGTGGACAGTTCAATGTCTCCGGCCATGAACAAGTGAACTGGCTCTACCAGGAGTAACACTGGCAGCACCATGCCCAAGGTCAGATACGGTGCTAGTACGTGATGGTGACTGCAAAATGTTGGGGATGTGTCCCCCATGGGACTACTCAGGATCACATGCCCATGGTCTTCAACTTTGTGGGCGGACAGCACACTTCCCTCTGTAGCACTGGAGGTACTGCCAGTACATTAGCCTCACCACAGGCTTCGTGCCCACTGAGTGGCACACAGCTACAGTTATCCCACTCCACAAGGGGAGATCCAATGGGAACTACTGTCCCATCAGTCTGATGAGCCTGATCTGCAAGGGCCTGGAATGAATTACCATGGTACTTATAAACAAAGACATTGGCAACCTTCAAACACTGGACTCCACCCAGTTTGGGGTCGTGCAGGGCTGATCTTGACTCCTGAACCTGATTGACTTCTTCAAATCAGTCTCCAGAGCTGTGGATGAGGGTAAGGCAGTCCACACAGCCTATCTGGACGTTGCCAAGGCCTTCGACACCATCCCTCACTCTGGAATCATAGATAAACTTACTAAGCTGGGCATAAATCTCTACGTCATTTGATGGGTTGCCAACTGGCTTACTGACAGAACCCAGACTGTAAAAGTAGCCGACTCCAAATCCAGCTCCAGACAAGTGACAAGTGGAGTACCTCAGGGTTCAGTCCTGGGACTGCTCTTGTTTGGCATCTACTTCTCTGAAGTACAGGCCAACACTAAGGGACTCTGGCTAACAAAGTTCGCAGATGACTGCAAACTGGGAGCCATTATTGAATCCCCAAATGATGTGGGAATTCTACAAAAGGGTCTAACAGAAACAGATGCTTGGTGCCAGAGCCATGGGCTCAAGCTTAATGCCAAGAAATGTACAGTTATCCCCTTTGGAAAAAAACATGTACCCATGAATTACCACATCGGTGGCAGTACACTAAACACCAAAAGTGTGATGAGAGACTTAGGGACACAGGTGGACAATGGTCTTACCTTTGATAACCACATCACCACAACAGTCAGGAAATCCTTCTATGTGGCACACCTCATCACTAAGGGCTTTTCATCCAGGAAAAAGGAGGTCATTGCCCCACTGTACTCATCCCTCATTAAACCCATTATAGAGTATAATGCCCCATTTGGTATGTACCTCACAAGACATCTGCAACAGCTAGAAAGGCCACAGAATTACCTCACTAAAAGAATCACAGCCCTAAAGCAGATGCCATATGCTGACCATCTAAAAAACTCCAGCTATACTCTGTGGAATATCGTCTACTCAGAGGCGATAACTGCTTAACATACAAAGCCATGTCAAATCCTAAGCTGTTGGACATGCTCCACTTAAAGAAATCCCAATCCCTCAGAATCACATGCTCCAGGGATCTAAACCTTGTCATCACAATGAACAAAACATGCTGGAGGGATAGGTTCCTGACCCAGAGACTCCGCATACTCTGGAATAGACTGTCCATACATGTCAAGCAGAGCGCCTCCTTGGCCCTCTTCAAAAGGAACCTTGATGATTGGATGGGAGATAGGAAATTCACCCTGGGGATCATGTCAGTCACCCTGCTAGACAGAGGTCCAGGGAAGTAAATATTGTGGGAAGAAATATCCAGGGCATTGTTATGGCTAGGCTTGTATAGGCCCTAGTACCAACCTATGAACCTGTGAACCATGACTGTGCATGGCCACGTGGACTCTCAGCAGATGGTGTTGCTGACCTTCATCCATGTGTCCGACGCCCAACACCAACCAGATGTTCCAGCACAGACAATGTGCAGTCAAAGACAGACACTGTCTCAGCCCACTGTCTATCCACTATATCAGTGAACTGATACAGGGTATCACCAATGCAATGGAGGCAGTCATGGATTCCAGACTGTGCTGCATTTATAACCCTAAGCATCCATCTGTTGTTGCTTTCAGAATGTGCCCGTGCCTCCATGATGGCCCAAAACAAGCGGTGAGTGACCTGTGATGTGGCACCTGCTACAGGTGGAGGATGGATAGCAGTCCTCCTATGAACACCCCTGTCAATCTGCCTGTGTGGGACTTCACCAGCTCTCTGCCTATGGCCAGTGTCTACACTTAACTGATGCCATAGTTGTCACACTGACCTGTTCAATGTCACCACCTTCTGACTGTTCAATATATGTGGCCTATGGGGACTGAGTATGTGTGGGCATACTGACTGTGTGCAGTGTCAATGGGGCAGAAGAGTGATGTCAACCTCTGAGACAGACTCAGCCACTGATAACCCCACCTGTATATCATTATGGCCACCATTATCATTAGCATCTGATGAGACACTGACATCAGGTTGTGAGGGAGACAGACTCCAACCCCCCTGGTCACCTGTGAGATGCAACACAACAGCAGTACATTACTACCTGCACTTTTATGTATGGTAAACCACACAAACTCATACAAATGAGGATCCACAACTGCGTTACAAGTCCCGCATCTTTACATCTCTGCTCCCATGCACAACAGACAATGTCACAGCAGCACACACTGACATGTCAGGCCCATTACAACATGCACTTCAGCTACATCCAATCAACATTGCCAGTACAATACACCTGTAAAGTATGCAATATGACAGTGTATTTGATAGAATTAAACATAAAATCCATCCATACAACTAGCAACAATAAGAAAATCAAGACCACTGGTTCAGACCGAAAAGTATTTTATTCTCTAGAGCCTCAGCACAAAACTTCCAGGAGTTACAAAATTCAGCTAAAAATGTGCTACCTTTTATACAAAAAACACAAACTCAATCAATCAATAATACAATCAAACAATTAAATAAAATACTTCCAATTAACCTCTCCATTCAATCCCATAGGGACCAAAGTATCATACTTAAAAATAAAGACAGACTCTGTATAACAGTTTCTTTCAAAAGAATTTCATCATCATTTTCAACAAATACTTACTCTGAAATACAACATTGAATCATAGAAAAATCACTGCCAGTGATGAAATGAAGACCTGACTAAACTGTGCAAGAAGTAACTCGAACAGAGGATATCAAAGCTGATGAAAACTTTCCAGAGGTGGACCCTTGATAAGAGACAGAACTGGCCATGTTTTGCTGTTATGCAGTCTGGGTACATCTATACATTCACTATGGTAAACAGTAAATATTGCAAAGATTACAGCATTAAAGGTACCTCTGGGTTTAATACTGACTTGGATGTACGCATGCAAGTACTGCAGGTGTTGAACCTGAACTCTACAATGTGGTCATAACAGAACAGAAGTAAGCATCTCACAGGTGATAGCCTACTCCCTAATGGGCATTACCTCAAAATGTAAACATCATTAGGGCAATTTTTTGGCTCCATTAAAAATAAGTTTGTTCTTTTGTTTGTATATATATATATATATATATGCAGCATTTTGCAGTTAAAACTACAAAAAGTAATAATTTTATGAAAAAAAAACTAAACCATTCTTAATCTATGTATCATTAAAATGAATAATTCTTTTAGTCAGTGTAAATTGATTCTGTTTTTTCAAATACTGTTTGGATCACATGTTTGTGTGTTTTTAATAAAAAAAGATTCGACTTGAAGTAGCTTGTGTCTCCTTATTTTCATTATTGGATTTATAGGAAAGTTTTTTAAAGAAAGTATTTTATATATACCACCTGTTATTAGGTGGGATATTCACAGTATGTTTTTTTAGGTGCTTGAACTCTCAGGAATCTTAGATCTTCCACACAGAGAAGTTTTCTCATTATTTGTAAATTGATTTTTCCTTCTAACCCAAGGATTTCCTTATTAAGTATCTTCAGAACATTGTGATTGAATTATGCATTTAATTTTTACGCTACATTTTGTGACTTTATATTCACTGATAAGAGAAATGCATGAGATATGTAGGAGAATATCTAACTTGTTTTCACCAGACATGGCTAGGAGTATCATACGGACAATCAGTGTTATGTTTTCTATCACTAGGATGAGATTTTCATCACAGCTGAGTAAATTATCCCCTACAGATAAAAAAAAAAAAAAAAAAAAAAGAGACGACGAGTTAAACACAAACTGTACAGCGACCGTAAAACAAGGCAGAACCACATGATATCTGACATACACGTCATAGAATACTGAATGTTAAGCGGTACATATACTACATTTCTCATTTATTTGTTTGTCATTTATACAGAAAATCTAAGTAATACACTATAGTATATTAGGAAGGATGGAAACCTGACTATGATCCAGGTGACTGGAGTTTGACTAGTGGCTGAGCTGTCTGTTGCAGCTGGAATTGGAGAGAAACTAAATGATGAGACATAAGCCTGCTTGCTTCTCTTCATGGGGAGGTGAGTGGTGTATGTTCCGAATATATCCTTCATGGTAGAGTCCCTGGTAAAAAACGTAGGACACATGTGGGTGTAGGTCTACATGCGACGAAAAGGGTCAGTTGATAACAGCTACATGCTGGCATAACTGTATATTGCTATATTCCACTGCATGACAACCTTTTAAGTACTGATATGCATGTGCAGGACAGGTATGCTTTTTAAAAGAAGAATCCAGTCTTTGTTGGAGATGGTCATTCTGCTCTCAGATCACTCACCCATTAATCCCAGGAAATAAGTGATCTGTAGGGCTCTCAGATGGGGGGGGGGTATCAATTGTCCAAGTGGGACTGGAGTAAAAACAAATACTATACAAAGGGCATCCCATGCTGTATAGAATCACATGATTAATACATGCACTCAGTGCAACTATATATTTTTTGAACACGGACAGTATGCAACAAGAATTTTCAGTAATTAGATAGTAGCTGTAAAATTTAGTCTTGGCTATGAGAACACATCACAAAATCGTTCATCTGAATGGCTATTTTCTATTTAAAAATTTTAGATAAATGCATAGTTTAAAGTCACCAAGAGAAGATGAGACCCTTTTCATACAATATCCAGCAGAGTTCCAGTATCATGTACTATTGAATTTTCTGATTTCACAGACAAGCTAAATGTCCAACTCAGAAACTGTTTCTTTGCCTGGCAATTGTGACAGAACATCTGAGCCTTATTGGCCATGTTTCAGATATGTCATCATTCTTAGCATAGAGTTGTGCAATCCTCCATAAATTATGGCTTTGGTGATATCTAAGCCTCATATCATTGATTATTTCAACAATGTAGGATTTTGGGATACTTGTTTACTTAATCCCAACTACATTTTTCTTGTTTTGAGTGTTAATTGGACTGTAGAGTCTAACTGCCATTCCACACCTCAGGAAAGACAACATCTTAGCATCTTAGCTAATCTAGCACAAAAGAACAAAAAATAAAAAAACAAACTGATATAAAAAAGCAAAACCAGAGGACTACTTTGAGCAAAAAAAACACACCTTTAATAAAGCGCTTTTCGTCTGCCTCTGTGGACAGTCTTCTTCAGATAAAATGAAGCGGTAAAACACTTCCTCTATAAAATCTACTAAGTCACATGTATTAAAACAACCAATAATCTAGGTCAAATGACAGTGTTTACAAGTGCTAAGCAACCAGTACTACATTTCTCTACTGTTTAAAGTTACAGTACATAAATATAAAATTGACTTAAAATAAAATACCAAGTCTGCTAATAAGAAATAGAAGGTAAACAAATTAACATATACAGTGCATGCCAAAAATTCCATACATAAAAGTATTTCAAATAGGTTCATAAAATTCATGTTACCTATATAAACTCTTTAATTTTAATAAGCAAGTAATGGCACACATGTCATTAATGCCTGGAAAGCTATAGACATTCGATGACAGTTGCCAGTATAATTATAGTTCTTCTAATTTCAAAGATGATGGTCCCTATCATCTACTGGAGTTTGAATTATAACAGTAAACTTAAAAGTATGACCAGGAAATGCTACAGTGTGTTTGGCTAAGGCGTTCTCAATCTTTTGATGGTCAATAGCATAAAGGTGTTCATATATATATATATGATCTCGGAGTCTGCGCTCCATCTTTCCTGTATAGAATGCAGCACATGTTACACACTTAGCTAGGTAAACTATTAGTTTCAAGTTGCAACTGAATTTTTTCTTTAAAAGTAATGTTTGTTCCTTATTTCAAATTTGTTGCCTGTGTTAATGTGCTTGCAATATTTGCACATGTTACATTTGGACATCCTTGGGAAATTGTGTGTTTTGTCCTTTCTAGTCTCTAATACATTTTTCAAGTTACTACAGCTCCTATATGTTATTTATGGTTTGATACTCACTTTGTCCATGATAGACATGTCAGAACGTAAAAGGTTCCAATTCTTGTGTAAAATGTTTGAGACCATAACGCTGCTAACATTAAAAGTGGTGATAAAGGTAGTATTGTAGTCCTTAACTTCTTTATTATCTAATGAAGTTGATTGGAAGTCTACTGTAGTTAGTGAATGGTTGACTATATTGTCACCAAATTCATTATGTATATATTTTGCAGCTAGAAAAGTAACATAGAAGCCTACAGATCTCTTGAGTTTGACTTCTTCAACTAGGGACTCTATTAACTGTCTAGGGTAGTCCCTTTGAAGAAATAAATTACTCAAATACTGGCATTCTATGTTAAAATCATTGTCTTATGAAACAATTCTTGCTGCTCTTACCAGTTGTCCCTTCACCACTGATCTTTTTTTGGTGGTGAGGGTGACAGCCAGAGAAATGCAAGAATGAGTTAGAATCGGTCTTTTATCTATGAATTTTGGCTAAATACCTATTTGAGATCCTGTCTTTTTTAAGATTAATATCTAGATAGTCAATAGATGTCTCATCAAAGTTAAAAGTAAACTTCAAGAAGTCAGAAGACAAGTTGAGGTAATTAACTAGTTCAGTGGCTTGTGTCTGGTTCCCAAGGAATATAATAAAAATATCGTCCAAGTAACGAGTGTAAAAAAATATTCTTTGCATAATAACTGGAACCTTGAAGATGTTCTCCCTCTCCCAATATGCCATCACAAAGTTGGCCAGGCTGGCTCCACAGATTGACCCCATGGCTACTCCGATTTCTTGGAGGTAGAATTTGTTATCAAATGAAAAGTAATTGTTAGTGAGAATGATGTCCAGTAAAATGCCAACTAAGTATAATTCAAAAGGTTTTGCCCCTCTCTCTCTTAACATCAAGTTAACCCAGTCTATTCCTTCCTGGTGTGGAATAGAAGTGTATAAGTTTTTAACATCTATTGTTATAAAGTTCTGATCAGTGTTGAAAGTAAGCTTGTTAATTTTTTCTAAGAATGTCCAGGAGTCTTTGCATATTTGTTGTTCATGATATAGATATTTCTGTAGTATAGAGTCTACTACCTTGGCACAAGGGTACGTGATGGAGTTACGTGCATTGATAAGAGGTCTCATTGGTGGATTGGTGAGGCTTCTATGGATTTTTGGGATTCTGAACATCATCAGAATCTTAGGAAAAGGCATAGATGTACAATTGAACAGATCTAAATTGAGTTTATCTTCAGAATTTTGGAGCAGGAAGATGAAGTGTAGACACTGAGATCATATATATATGAACACTTTTAAGCAATTGACCATCAAAAGATTGAGAACGCTTTAGCCAAACACACTGTAGCATTTCCTGGTCACACTTTTAAGTTTTCTGTTATAGATCAAACACCAGTAGATGATAGAGGAGGACCATCATCTTCAAAATTAGAAGAAGTAGAATTTTACTGGCAACTGTCATTGAATGCCTACAGCTTTCCAGGCATTAATGGCATGTGTGCCATTACTTGTTTATTACAATTAAAGAGTTTATGTAGGTAACATGGATTTTATAAACCTATCTGAAATACTTTTATGTATGGAATTTTTGGCATGCACTATATATGTTAATTTGTTTACCTTCTATTTCTTATTAGCAGACTTGGTATTTTATTTTAAGCTGATGTTATATTTATATACTGTAACTTTAAACAGCAGACGAATGTAGTACTGGTTGCTTAGCACTTGTAAACACTTTCATTTGACCTAGATTATTGGTTGTTTTAATACATGTGACTTAGTAGATTTTATAAAGGAAGTGTTTTACCATTTCATTTTGTCTGAAGAAGTCTGCCCATAGAAGCAGATGAAAAGCGCTTTATTAAATTTGTGGGGGGTTTTTGCACAAAGCAGTCCTCTGGTTTTGCTATTTTATATCTTAGCTAATCTGATATTGTCTCGCTTCTTTTTCTACTGAACTATCTGAATGTTATTTGAACAGTTGGTATTTTCTGGTTAAAGCATAATAGACAAAGTACATATGTTTGCCTTTATTGTCTTTCTCTTTCTCTTCAACAATCCCATTCATTGCAACAGAGATTTCTATAATCAAGTAACGTGAGATAACAAACTTGCTTGGAAGTAGCCTCACATTTTTTTCTTGATATGTTATAGAATCTTTGTGATTCTTTTAAACTGCCCATCCATTGAACTGCAGACACCTTAGTGAAGAATTCAGGTGTTAAAATTGACACAAATCTTGACTGACAAACTGAAGGGTATTGTGAGAGATGATAATGTGAAGGACGTTGTGACATGAAAAAATGAATTTCAGCAGTGTGATGGCTGACTGTGAACATTTATTTCTTAGTTTGAAGACTTGCCAATAATTTGAATAATAAACAGAATCAAGTCCGAAGATTTTTTACTCCATGGTCTGTCTGTCTGTTTGCTATTTCAGGAGGCATCATAATGACTGTTCTGTTGTTTATATTTGAAACATTTCAATTAATATTATGACAAACCGGTGCTTTTGGTATTGCTTCTCTTCAGAGTAATCATCTAGGACTTAATGTAATGTTAACATACATACTGAACATCACTATAAAGCATACTAACTGTACATAATGTGTAGTTTTAATGCTGCATGTTGGGATGGTCAGGCTGTCCATAATTACCTACTTGGATTCCCATTTTAAAAGAATCCTAACATTTTAAATTAACAACTTATTCTGCTAGCAAGCTTTGCTTTTTTTAAACAATGTTACACTATGGCCTGGCATTATCACCACTGTTATTTAGGTTTGTAAATCAATAAACCTGTCTCCCACAGATTTTATGCTAAAACTGACTAATAAATTTTAACTTAGAAATTTTTCCTTACCTTATCTACGTTTAACTAATTTTGTAGCTTATCTCTGTGATTTTATTTTCCCAATAAGTGTTAGTCTAGATGACATGAACTAATGTTCAATGTTTTTTCTTCTTTCCTAAATGCACAGTGGTTCTAATGAATACTCAAGGGGAGCCAAAGTTGTAGTTCATACAACAACAGGTGCCAGTCCCTGCACAAAAAAAAAAAAGAAGTGAGGTTTCTGGTTTTCCAGTAGCAAACTGATTGCATGTCTTATCACAGAATGATCCATGCCCCAAACTCTTCCATTAATGAGAAAAAAAGACTTCAGCTTTTTACTGTATCAAGATGATTGCTATAACAAAAGCAGAAAGAAAAATCACTTCTACTTTCTTTAAACTAAAACAAATAAACATTGGTTTAGAACAACTTAGCACATGAAGTGCTGAAGTGTCTTTCCATACCAGCATTCAGCAATGCTGCTCCAGATAAAAGAATGCAGGAACTGCACTTCCTGATCATGCCCCTTTCATTCCTACTTTGATACACTTCTGAAAAGGACCTACCCTCTTTTATGGTAGGCCATGAATCCAGCTTGCTAAGTTTTTAAAATGAGATACACATGTAGACATATAGACATAGTCTGTCACACACACACACACACACACACACACACACACACACACACACACACACACACACACACGCACACACGCACACATGCACCCACACACACGTACACGTATACACACACACACACACACACACGCACACACACACATACACACACACACACACACACACACACACACACACACACACACACACACACACACACACACACACACACACACACAGAGTTCTGTCTCTGATGGATATGTATTATAGTTCCTGGTATCTGTGCAGCTCTCTTAGATTTTTTCGCACACTTTGCATTTTTTAAATGCTCCTTTTAGCTAACAAGAAAACAATTGTGCAGTCTTTTCTCACTTAAAGAATGGTGTATAACGTAACATAACTCACTAACTCTTAATGAATAGCTTGTGTTACCCAATCGCTTGAATATGTGTAAAACTTATGCTGATCTAATAAAATGTATTATATCATCTCTTTGTTCCAGAGTTTTCTACCCTATCATACTATCTTCTCTACAACCTGCAGCACCACAGACAGGGTCACATCAGAGTATTTCAGTCCTGTAGATCCAGTCGCTG
Source organism: Protopterus annectens (assembly GCF_019279795.1). Taxonomy (NCBI): domain Eukaryota; kingdom Metazoa; phylum Chordata; order Ceratodontiformes; family Protopteridae; genus Protopterus; species Protopterus annectens. Next base: position 1,022,192,724 of record NC_056728.1, on the reverse strand, counting down.
TTTACTTCAGAACTAAAAAAAGGTGTTCATTTGACTGTTCTCATTGCCACTGAACCACTGAATCTCCTTTTTTTTTTTTGAATCTCCTTCTTGAGTAACTTCCTCAGCACCAAATTCACCTTAAACAAATTTGGAATACATTTAGTTTTATGCCACACCTTACCCAAAAATCTCAATATTGATTATACTTATATATTGGAAGAACATTCCAACTGTACCACTACCCATACTTTTATCCAGAACTGGTTGAATGCCTTGTACGATAAGTGTATGTCCCATTTTATTAATGTAGGTTACACCTGACCAAGATATTTTCTTTGTTAAGCTTTAATCTGCTGACTCTTAACTGATTAAGCACCCATGTTAGTCTCATGTCATGTTGTTCTTTGGATTCATCTATCATGCAAATAATATCCTCAAAGCATTCAGTGATTTCTGTTACAACCCAATGAAATACTCCTGGATTTATAGAAGTCTCAAAAGGAATACAGAGAAACCAATGCCTCCCAATTGGCTATAAACTTGAGCTGTATGAGTCCAGCTTGTGTGTCCAGACATCCTGGATGGTACCTATCACTGAAACATATTTAGCCCCAGGTGACACAGAGACCAATCCTTCATCTATTTTTTGGTCTAGTCTACTTAAATGCCATGTTGTTGATGTTTTGTGGGCCAACGCTTATTTGAATCTTGTCAGGCTTGATCACAACCACAATGATGTTGATTTATGGTATAGATTCAGTCTGCTTAGCAATAATGCCCATGTCTGCAATCCATTTAAGTGTTTTGTAAATCCCTGAGCTTTTTTGTGTTGTAAGAATTATTGGTGATACTTTTGGTTTTATTTTAATACTATATTTTGCTGGTATACATCACAAGGTAGTAAAAATCAACATACCAAATAAACATTTCAAACTACAAACTATAGTTAAGATTTTGTTCTGCTATTTTGCATTACCATATACTGCACTTTGATTACTCGGCACCAGACTGTGCTGCACAAATCTGAACATTAATTCACTGGTAAACATGTGAGTCATTTGATTCACAAACATGAACATTTTCTTCACCTTGAATATGATATTTCTGACTTCTAAAACATGCATGGTCATAGCAGGCCTGCACATCTTCTTATCTTAGTGCATTCTGATCTCTAGTGATCTGCATTTACATTTGCCTACGATGAATTCTCTTTATCCCAATTATTCTCAAGCAGATCTTCAAAAACTATTTGCTTGTTGTACTAATGCAACTTAAAACAGTAAATTATATTTCTTGTTTATATGTACACAACACAGCTGTTACTGATCCTTTCATTCAAGAAAAATTCAGCAATAAAACTTACAATTCTGGCATCGATGTTTTAACCTCATTTCCTCAAAATAACTTGCAAGTACAACATTACATTATCTTCTAGTATAAAACATTAATGAATGTAATTTTTCATTTATAGAAATAACGAAATCAAATAATCAGTAAAAAAAAAAATTGAAAACTGTGTTAGACCAAAGCTGAGCTAAAGAATGTCTTTCAAGGAAAATGCCATTTGATGTAAAGAATTACACCATATGTGTGTGTGTGTGTGTGTGTGTGTGTGTGTGTGTGTATATATATATATATATATATATATATATATATACATTTATATATTATATACAGTATATGTAAATATGTAAACATATGTACATATTATTTATAGACATTATACATACACACACACACACACACACACACACACACACACACACACACACACACACACACACACACACACACACACACACACATTTATACATGGATGTATTATATATGATCAAACTGTCCTAATGTCAAATGTAAACCATAGATAAAATAAGTGAGACCATACACAATACTGAAGAAAAAAAAACATTAATACTGCCAGAGGAAAACTCTTTCCTCTCCCAATATTAAAACTAACCCCCACCCCCATAACACTAGCCTCGAATGTGTATGAATAGAGGCAGCGTTATGTGAAGGTTTTAAGGACCTTAAGGTGTGGAGAAAGGTTGGGTTCAAGGGGCAGTATTAGGGTTAGGGTTGGTACCCATTACTAAGGAGGGTGACACTGCTTCTGAAACACAACCACACCACCACGATAGATCAGAACAATTCCTTTACACGACAGCACACAAACAGCTCGACTGCTGAAACTTGTAAAACCAATAATATATTTAATATGAATGAAATGTTAAGCGCTTTCACTCACAAACATTGTGAGCTTCTTCAGAACAACCAATCGTTCGTACATAATGTTTAAATACATAAAAAGGCGCCAAACTATTTGATAAAAGTCCACTATTCTTAAAGAAACATGATACAATATGAGGTAGATGTAAAACATAACATAAAATTCACACATATATAGACTTCACACATATATAGACATAATATTCCTGATGTACTTAATAACAAATAATAACACAAACGTATAAAATACAAGAATAATTTACAAGAATAATTATACATATTTAATTAATTAATTAATTAATTAATTAATTAATTAATTAATTATCTTCTTCTATCCAACAGTGGTTTTATAGATATAAAATAATTTAATCCAGGGGGGATGTTAGCATCAGTAAGTAATTGCCACCATATTTCCTTACAAGCCAAGACATTTTTAATATCACCCCCCCCCCCCCCCCAGGGTCAGGGATAATGTTTTCCAAAATACCAAAAGTGAATTTGTGTTCATTTCCATGTTTTTTCACATGCTTAAATAAAGCATTGTTGTTGTCCTTAGTCCTGATACTATATAGGTGGGCATATATCCTCTTCTTAAAACACCGCTCTGTCTTACCTATGTAGTATCCTGGACAAACCGTGCATTTAGCCAAATATATAACATATCTGGTTGCACAATTTCCTTTAACAAATCTAATCTTAGTTCTATTAATGTTATCCAAAATTAAACCTTCACTTTCATTGATAGTATGACATTGGTTGCATTGTCCACATTTTGTGGTATGCTTATTCCTATTCTCTGGTCCCCTATTCCTATCACCTTGCTCTAAATATCCTTTGATGTTTTTCCCCATTTTATATACAAAAGATGGTTTCAAACCTAATACCTCTTTGATTTCATCATCCACCAAAAAAATATTCCACATAATGGAAATAATCTCTTTAACATTATTTGTGTATGGTCCATACTCTATTACACATTCTCTATTAAAACCATTTGAAATGGATTCTTTCTTAATGTTAAAATTCACCCCTTTTGCCCTAGCTCCCAACAACGGTATATATTTTACACCTCTTGCCCCTAACACATATTTCCTCACATCATCCATCATCTCTACCTGATAATTTCTATCTAAAAATAAACTAGTAATGAAATTTAGTTCATCAATAACATCCTCATAATCCGATGTCATGCGAATAGCTCTCACACATTGCCCCTTAAAAATATTGTGTTTAATTTTTCTCGGATGATTACTGGAATATTCTAAATAAGAGTTAGTATAAGTGTTTTTCCTATAAATTTTCGATTTAAACTCATTATACCCTTCAAATACGTAGGTATCCAAATATGGAACTCCAGTAGTAAAACTTGTAACTGTAAACTTCAGATACTCACTACTGGTGTTAAGGTATTCCAAAAACTGATTAAGGCATTCTCCATCACCTTCCCACAGAATGTAAATATCATCCAGAAATCTGGAATAATAACTCACGTCTTTGTAAAATTCACTATTAAAAATAGTCGAGTTCTCCCAATCAAGCATATCCAAGTTGGCATATATGGGGGCACAAGCGGCCCCCATAGCTACCCCCTTCGTTTGCCTGAAGAGTTCCCCTTCAAAATAGATGTAATTGTGTTCTAATACAATAGACATAAGCTCTAACATTAAACAAGTATTATCCCAGTCTAGATTACCATACTTATAAATACTGTTTTGGAAGGCTTCCATCCCTTCTTGTTTGAGAATACTAGAGAATAGATCGACCACATCAATCGATATATATTTCAAATTAGATTTCCACCTATTAACTGGAAAATTTTCCAAAAACTGCCAGGAATCCTTAACCATATGTTCCACTTTGTCGTAAATGTGTTTCAATTTATTGTCAACGACAACACCCAAAGGAAAGGTTTTAGACCTACTACCAGATATAATTGGTCTAAAGGGTGGAATTAACTCACACTTGTGAGTCTTAGGTATCCCTATTAAAGTGGCCAGTTGAGGAAATTCCACTTTCATGAATTTTTACAAGTCCTCTGATATTCTCCTATCAAGCAAAAACTCCTCTATGTACAAGTCTGTTTTTCTGTATGCGATGTTAATTTCATTTAATGACACTATCTCATAGTTTCCAGAAGTATGCAAAATATCATACATTCTCGTATTATACTCAGATTTGTCAAATATCACGATACCACCACCCTTGTTGGGTTTCATTACCCTAATGTCTTTGTTATTACTTAATTCCTTGAGTGTATGCCACTCTAAGTTGTTTAAGTTGGTATTAACCTTCCTATTTTTTCTGTTCTGCAACTGGTAAATTTCCCTTGAAACTACATTATCAAACAATTGAACAGTAGGATGCATAATGGGGACAAAGTTACTTTTTTTCTTTAATTTATTCACTTTCCCTCCAATTTCCTCACCACTTCTAAAAAGCAGACTTAGATTGTCTCCTAATAAATAATTTGAACTCCTGAAAACGTCGACTAATTTAAAACATCCTGTAGGTGTGTGTGCATATATATATGTATATATATATATATATATATATATATATATATATATATATATATACAGTATATGTAAATATGTAAACTTATATACATATTATTTATAGACATTATATATACACACACACACACACACACACACACACACACACACACACACACACACACACACGCACACATTTATACATGGATGTATTATATATGATCAAACTGTCCTAATGTCAAATGTAAACCATAGATAAAATAAGTGAGACCATGCACAATACTGAAGAAAAAAAAAACATTAATACTGCCAGAGGAAAACTCTTTCCTCTCCCAATATTAAAACTAACCCCCACCCCCATAACACTAGCCTCGAATGTGTATGAATAGAGGCAGTGTTATGTGAAGGTTTTAAAGACTTTAAGGTGTGGAGAAAGGTTGAGTTCAAGGGGCAGTATTAGGGTTAGGGTTGGCACCCATTACTAAGGAGGGCAGAGAGAACAAAAAGAATCTCTGGGTCTTATTTTCTGAGCCACAAGTAGGCCACGGCCACGTTCTTACCATCAACTCCAAGGGAACAGTCTCATTATTATAAGTAGTAGTATTCAAAACACCAATTCTAGGCTCTATAGCACCAAAAGTAGCATTGCTTGGATACTGGATCCCCCACAAAGTCTCCCACAATTGAAAAGGATAAGGAAGACCATGGGAAACAGAGGTGCAAAGTGGCTGAGCCAAGATCAGCTTTGTTCTTCACACCCTTTCCCACAACCAGTAGATATGATCTGTTTGCAAGCAAGGAACACTCCAGCATGATCAAAGAAGATGATGACCACTCAGTTATTTCAAAGTTGATTCAGTAAGAGGAGTTTGTCAATATAGGTGAATTAACATCTAACCATGAATTTGTAAATCTGGACTCCCTGGATAACATCTGGGCATTTGGAGCAACAACACTGAGTTCTTCTTTTTAAACTTTTGTTAGCAGGTAAAGGAGAAAGCACAAGCTACAAGGCTCAAGTGGCAGCTTGTTAATTAGCTTCCAATCACTTTGCAGTGACTGTCTCAAGGCAGAACTATTCTTACAGTTAACAGGACATTATGTAAACCTGCTACCTCTAACTGGCTGCTTTTTTCCCCTGCTGGTAGCGTTTGCGCAAGCAACCCTTCTGCCTGTATACATCCCCCAGCTTCAATATCCTGCTTAATACTGGAAGCCCAGAGTCAACCCTGAACACTGATACCTGAACTACCTACTCCTGAAACAGGACTGAACTAGACATAAAGACTTGTCTTCCCCATAGTTCTCTGCCTTGAGATACAGGAACTTGTCTTTTGAAACAAGCAACCCTTCTGCCTGTATACATCCCCCAGCTTCAATATCCTGCTTAATACTGGAAGCCCAGAGTCAACCCTGAACACTGATACCTGAACTACCTACTCCTGAAACAGGACTGAACTAGACATAAAGACTTGTCTTCCCCATAGTTCTCTGCCTTGAGATACAGGAACTTGTCTTTTGAAACAAGCAACCCTTCTGCCTGTATACATCCCCCAGCTTCAATATCCTGCTTAATACTGGAAGCCCAGAGTCAACCCTGAACACTGATACCTGAACTACCTACTCCTGAAACAGGACTGAACTAGACATAAAGACTTGTCTTCCCCATAGTTCTCTGCCTTGAGATACAGGAACTTGTCTTTTGAAACAAGCAACCCTTCTGCCTGTATACATCCCCAGCTTCAATATCCTGCTTAATACTGGAAGCCCAGAGTCAACCCTGAACACTGATACCTGAACTACCTACTCCTGAAACAGGACTGAACTAGACATAAAGACTTGTCTTCCCCATAGTTCTCTGCCTTGAGATACAGGAACTTGTCTTTGAAACAAGCAACCCTTCTGCCTGTATACATCCCCCAGCTTCAATATCCTGCTTAATACTGGAAGCCCAGAGTCAACCCTGAACACTGATACCTGAACTACCTACTCCTGAAACAGGACTGAACTAGACATAAAGACTTGTCTTCCCCATAGTTCTCTGCCTTGAGATACAGGAACTTGTCTTTTGAAAGTATGTACATATATTCCTATGTGACTTAAACTGTAATATAATCCTGTAGTTATTTAAGTAAGCGTTCCCTGCAGGACTATCAGCAGCCACAGTCTCTATTATATACCTCCTGCCTGTAAAAATCTCTCCTCCTACTTTGTCTCTATACTTGCCTCCCATTTACCTTTGTTAACCTCTCACCTATTACTCTCCCCCTGCTTGTAAATTACTTATCTTTTGTCTTACCCCTACCTCCCCCAGTCTCTCTAAACCCCTTTAAGTAAATTGTACTTTCCTTACCTGCTTACCTTACCTTACCTGCTTTAACCATTCTATCTAGTCTCTCTAATACCCCTTATGGTAGATCCTACCTACCTTTCCTGAAAGGCATTTTACCCTTTTTTCTTTCACTACCTTGCTCCCAGATAATAGCCTTGAAACCCTTTCTGCTCTCATCTTACCTCTGCTACTCCTGAACCTATCTCTTTGTCGCTCTATCAGCTCTTAGCCAGCTCTTTTTCCACTCTGCTAACTTAATCTCTCAACCCCTAGGTACCTTACCTAAATCTAGCACAAATCTAGTACAGTTTACTTAACCTTACCTTAGATTTAACCCCTAGGTACCTTACTTAACCTTAGATTTACCTCCCTCTTCACTGATTGTTCTCCCTCTAAACCTGTCTGTGTCTGCACCCGCTCCGTTCGCCCTTCGGGCTCACTCCGCTCCCCTACCCTACCCCCAATTCCCACCCACCCCCAGTGCTCCTATTCTTATACCGCACCCCCTCACTACCTACACCGCACCCCCTCACTCCTCTAACCAATTAATCACTCCAAACAATTATCTTCACCTACCACACCCTCCTCTTTACTATCTCTACTTATAGTACTGCTTCCCATTTTTTACTACCCTCCCTCTACCTAAGTCTCAGTTTTTCCCACTAGTCCTTTTATCTTATCTCTCTCCTCTTCCTTTGCATTTGTAATCGTGTATATATATATATATATATATATATATATATATATATATATATATATATATATATATATAAATATTTATATCAGTATACTTTGATATTACAATATGTATACTACTGGAAAAGTTATCTTAACCTACTTAATAATCTTATCCATATATTTACCTGTCCTGACCTCAGCCTATCTCCTAACCTATTTTGAAAACTCCAATCTCACCCTCAACAATCTCCCTCCAAAACAAACAACCACTCTTGATATTTCTCACTCACTTACACATATTAACATAATCTTTACTCCCTGCTATACATCACCTCAATACCATCGATATGCACACATTAAGTATAACAACCTATTAATAAAAAAATGGAAACTTCTAATTAACTACTCACATAACCCAATATCTAAAACACAAAGCCCTACCTTAAAGGATGGGGACATACATCCTAATCCTGGCCCAACCAATGCATCTATAGGAAATATTCACTGCATGACTTCCCCTAACCTGCCAACCTTAACCAAAATCTCCAACTCTCTACTTATAGCACATCTCAATATCTGCAGTATCAATAACAAAATTGCACACCTTCATGCTCTCCTTCATATTCACTCTTTCGACATTTTCTGCCTAACAGAAACATGGTTAAAACCTGGAACTAAGGATAATGAAATTATCCCCCCTGGATACAATATATTGAGACAAGACCGAATAAAACGTAAGGGTGGGGGAGTAGCACTTCTCTATAAAAGTGGCCTACAGATCTCCTCTATAAATGATAGCCCACCTATGGTTAGCAAGGCTGAAGTCCTCATCTCCAAACTTCAAATCAATCCTAACAAATCCCTCTATGTGATTTGTATCTACCTACCGCCTGGTAATAACAACACTATAATAGAAGATATTCTTAGCTGGGTATCCTCAACTTACCCACAAGAAACTATAATTCTAGGTGATTTTAACACAGACTGGAAAACCTTCAACACTAATAACCCTCTCGCACATATTAATCTCCATGGCTTTACTCAAACTATCAACTCAACTACCAGAATCAACAAACCAACTAAAAAAGAGACCACCTTAGACTGGATACTTATAAATAAACAACCCCATACTTATAATGTAGGAACTTTACCAGATGATCTAAGCGATCATACTCTAACTTATATTATAAGACAAAGAAATGACATTTTCAACACCCCTACCTACAGAATTTCACGAACTAATAAACAGTTTGACCCTGTACTATTCCAAAATGAACTCAAAGCATGTGACTGGAAACCTCTAAAAATACTCCCACTAGAGGAGGCTGTCAAATATTTTAACTCCAAATTCCTTGCAATCCTAGATGTGCATGCACCTAAACGATCTATTAGAATAAAATCCAAACCAGCCCCCTGGCTTACAAAAGAGACGCGACAAAAAATTCTACTTAGAAATAAAGCTTGGTCTACATGGAGAACTAACAGAACTTCCCCTGAACAACAAACTTTTAGACAGCTAAGAAACATCACTAAAAAAGCCATACTCTCTGACAAAAAGAACTACTACTGTAAGCTACAACAAACACACCAGAACAATCCTCAAAAATTTTGGACTAACATTAATAGGCTCCTTAACCCTGGCCACTCTAGTACACCAGCCCCTCATGATGCTGATCATAATACCCCAATTCAAATAGCCAACAACTTCAACACCTATTTTACAGAAACTATACAATCCCTAGCTAGTCAGCTTTCAACTGATAACAGAAGGATCCCATTTTCCTCAGCTGGATCATTACCTACATTTACATTTCAGCCTATCTCAACCACTTTCATCTATAGAATCTTATTAAAACTTAAACCTTGCACTCCTTCAGCCGACCAATTGCCTTCTGAATACTTACAAAAAGCAGCCAAAGTTATGGCCTTCCCCATATCCATCCTACTTAACAGAACCATTAATGAAGGAAGTATTCCAGACATCTGGAAAATCTCCCACATCATCCCCCTACATAAAGGAGGTAAATCCTATGATTACTCTAATTATAGACCAATAGCCCTGCTATCACCTCTAGCAAAGATCATGGAAAAGTGTATTCACCACCAGCTATTAGAACACCTTACTAAACATGACATACTGGCTAAATGCCAGCATGGCTTTAGGCCATTTCATAGCACTACCACTGCTCTACTCTCTTTTACTGACTCCATATATAGGAATCGTAATAATAACACCCTCTCCTCTGCTCTGTTCATCGACCTTTCAAAGGCTTTTGATATGGTTAACCATCCACTGCTTATAAATACTCTTGAACTTCTTGCTCTAGACACACAAGCCATACAATGGTTCAAGTCTTACCTTAACAATAGACAGCAGGCAGTTCTCTGGGAAAACAAACTTTCATCCCACCTACCAGTCACCCTTGGAGTTCCCCAGGGCTCCATTTTAGGACCTCTTCTTTTCTCACTATTCATCAACGACCTTCATATAGCAGTCCCTGAAGCCACCTGTATTCAATATGCCGATGATTCCACACTTATATGTTCTGCCAACACCACGTCTGATCTATACTTTCTAACTCAGAAAGTATTCAACTCAGTAGAAGACTGGTTCCTGAAACGCTGTCTCCTTTTAAACGCCAAAAAAAACAAGCTTCTACTCTTCACACCTACCAATAGGTCCTCTCCCATAAACTTCTCTATTAAGTCTAACAATGGTACCCTCATCGTTCCTGATCCTACTACCAAACTATTAGGAGTTACAATTGACAACAACCTCAACTTTGATAACCATATAAATAACACCATTCAAACAGTGAACAGAAAAATGGGCTCCTTATATCGAATTAAACCCTTCTTAACTCCCATAGCTAGAACCACTATTGCCCACTCTCACTTAGTCTCTACTCTTCTCTATGCTTCTCCCATTTATACTAACCTAAAGAAAAATAATCTTCTCAAACTGTCTAACTCCTACAACAATATTGCCAGATTTGCCACTGGAAATGCATTTCAACACACCACTGTCTGAACCTTAACCAGCTAGACTGGCTTGAACTCCCTAACATGATAACTTATTCCCAACTCACCATTGCTCATAAAATATTTTACAAACCAAATCATACTCCAATACTTGCCAACCTAATTACTCCTTATAATAATCTAAATTCCCTACGCTCCTCTAGCAAACTACGTGTTAGCATAAGTAAGTCCAATAACTTGTCAGGTGACAGCCTATTCTCCAATACTGTTGGGAAACACTGGAACCTTCTACCTACCGACTTAACACTACTACCTTCTCTGTCACTCTTTAAGCAAAAACTCAAACGTCACCTAAAATCTCTCTGGCTATGCCCCTGCACGAACCCTGATTAATCTACTACCTATCCTACTTTATCTTCTTACTGCCTATGGATATCTAATCACAATCTATATACCTCTCGGTATTCTAAATCTGGATATTGTAAAACTTTTATAACCACAAATATTTAAGTTAACTACAATGAACTCTAGTGTATCCTTTCATATCATATGATTATGTGACTGACATGACTTTATACTCACCTTTTCATTATTGTACTTTTTAAAAACCTTTCATCTTTATTCTAAATACTTACTATTTTATGTGTTTTATTATTTTCTAATGTGTTTTATAATTTGATATTTCATTTTGAGCTATGCTGGAGCTTTTCTCCCCGGGCCTCTACTGAAAATGGAAATATATCCAGTTGGACTAGCCCGGTAAACAAATGTAAAATAAAATAAATAAATAAATAAATAAAATAAAATAAATACCCTAAAGTCTTGTTTTATCACTGGATTGATTTTTGTAATATATAGTTCCTGTTTAGTAGGGGGAGCAGGATGTTATTTTTATTTTTTTTCTAGATTCTAAGCAGCCTTAAACATGAGGTTGTTTTTGATTAATGTATAAATAAAATGTTTGCTGAACAGTATTGATCCAACCAAGTGTTTAATGTTAGTTAGCGTGAACAATTATAGCCAGTTTAACTATTTCTTCATGTGGGATGTCTACCGTTTAATACTGTTTAAGACACACTATTATTACCCTGTCTGATGGCAGGTTTTCCGTTTCCTTTCTCAATCTGCACTGCATCCTATGGTGCTCTTTTATTTATTTATTCATTAACTAATTCATTGGGTCTATATTACAACATCGAACTAAAACAGGTTTGAACGTTGTAATATCAAACCCCAAAGTCCGAAAGTGGAAAATAGCAAAGACACGGCACATCAAATTTTTTCCTAGGGAAAAATCAGTGGGCCATTTTCGGGGAGTTGCTATTTCCTCCAATGTGGTACGATCTCAGAATTGGTATATTTAAGTAGGGGGGGTGTGGGGGGCACAGGTCCCCACAATTGGGGGGTGTGGGGGCGAAGGCCCCCCACTTCAGTTTAGGTTTAGGGTTATTTTTCTTTTTTTTTTGTCATGGAACAGTGATTTTTTTTCCCTGGGAAAAAAAATCACTGTTCTTTGCTTTTGGTTTTGTTGGGTTTCGTATGTAACGGTTCAATATTACAATGTTCAAACTTTTGTAAGTTTGAAGTTGTGATATAGACCCTAATTTATTTATTTATTTTTCATTGTTCTGCTTGAGGTAAAAGAGTAATGGGCTAATCAAAGGTGCATAACTAAGTGGAATCAAGATGGTTCTGTGTCTGTTTTGATCCCAAAGCTAGATAAACTACCTATTCAACTACGGGATCTAAGCTGCAATGTTAATGGTATGTCTGCCTTTTTAGAGCAAAAGCTATTTTGCAGACCAGAGCAGAGCAAGGGACCGTGTATGATTTGTGTTCTTGCTAAAGGTGAAAGAAAGCCAGTGCAGAGTTCTCCAAGTGGCCTGGCAAGTGTTATGCCTCATGTACAACAAGAGCCAAACATGGAGCTGTTTTTGTCTTCCTGAGTAAGATACTCAGCTTCTCTGTTGAGAAAAAGTATAGACATAACTTTGGGAGATGGGTGGCCTTGCTTGCCTGAACTCACTTTGGCCTAAATCATACTTGTAAATTTCTATGACCCGAACAAAGCCAGGGCCTCCTCTGTACACAATCTAACCAAGACTATCAAAGAAATAAGTTCAAAGGTAAGTACTAGTCTAGCATTACTTGTGCGCCATTTTAAGCCTAGCCAATTTCACGTTTTGTGCTCAAATTCATAGGATCATAGGAGGTTACTAGGCTAATGGCCCTGGGCCCCTTACAAGCCTAGCCAAGAGTTTAGAGTTTATCGCAAAAAAAGAAATATCAGTCAGAAGCTGTCACCCCTGTCAATGAGGGACACAGGTGGAACCCCTGGGACAAATGTGTGGGTTCCCATCCACTCATCAAGGCTGCACTTGAAGAGAGTTAAATTAACCTGTACTACAATACGCAGATGATCCCACTCTCATTTGCACATCTGGCAACATGGTACACCTGCAAAATTTTAGTCAGGAAGCGTTAACAGCCACTGAAACATGGCTTCAAAACTCACACTTTATGGTCCACTGAAAAAAGACCAACTAATACTTTTTCCCCAAATCCCTCTCTCATGAAAAAACAAAATTTGAAGTCCTCTCTCTTGATAATACAATCATTGAAGTTATTTCTCATATAAAACTATTAGGGGTGATAGTAGATGATAATCTTACATTCACCCTGCATATACAGAATTGCATAAGAAAAACTCATCAAAAACTAGGGATGCTTTACAGAGCCAAAAAACTTTCTCATTAAAGCAACTAAAGCTACAGTTGCCACTACCTATCTCCTCCCCACTCTTCTTTATGGTACTCCCATCCTTATTAACCTTCAGGCTTCACAAAAATTAAAACTTGAACAATGCTTTAACAAAATTGCTAAATTTTCAGCACATACACAGTTCAGAAACCACCACTGTATAGTACTGAAAAAGGTTTAAATTGGTTAGAACTGCCACATCAGCTAACATACACACAGCTTCTTACCACCTATAAAATTATACCACGTCCATCTGCCTGTCCAGCACTAAAAACATTCTACACAACTAGGGACCCAGTCGGTCATTCAAATCTAGTGATCTAAGACTCCAGTCTGTCTACAAGCCCAGCAAATCTGCTGGGCAATGTCTGTACTCATGCAAGGTTGCTAATGCCTGGAACTCCTTATCCATATCCATCAGGTGTATACCCTCCCTCCCATCTTTTAAAACCATTCTGAAAGACTTCCTAGCTAAAATCTAGCTCTGTTCATGCTCAAATCCATGATAAACTATATCCATAAATGTGAACAGGTATCTTTTCATTCCTTATGCTTCCTTATTTTTCCTTTTTCACATACTTTCATACTGCTATCTAATTATCTTCCCTGACTTTTTTCTCTGAATATACCTTAAGCATGTTTTTCCCTCACCTTATATTGCAATTTCTATTGTATTAGACAAACTTACCTTTATTATCTCTGCAAACTGTCTAAAGTTTCTCTGAATATTAAATGATTGTCAATAATTGTTTATCAATTTTTAAACAATGTTTTTATATTATGTCTGTCAATCTCCTACTTTGGACACAATAGAAAAGTCTTCATGGATTCTGTTCAAGCAGCTTTATTTTATACAAACACATCACGATAGAAGTTTAGTGACTCTAACTTAAGTAACTTATATACAAACTAACTGCTGTAATCATACATGCTTACTCTCTGGCTGCACTCTCAAAATAGTACTAGGAATGGCACGTGCTTTACATTTATACGTGCACGCTCAGTCTTTGATGTGCTTCTTAAAGATACAGCACATAGCATGTGCTCTCTGTCTATATCCTACCTCTTGTGCTTAACATTTATACGTGCACGAATAATCTTTGATGTGCTCCTTAAAGATACAGCACATTGCACATGCTCACTGATCTACATCCTTCCTCTTGAAAACATAACATGCAATGTTATGAAACTTTTAGCATGCAGCTATCACAAACAATTATTAGTCATGTATTTATACAAGAAACAATACATATATACAAAGTTAAGTCCATGCTGCTACATATTTCACACTGGGCTTAGATACTCATCCATGATGTGTGACACAAAACTGGGAGTTGGGCTTAACTATTGGAGCTGTCTCTGAAAAATATGTGATCTTTGATTTACTTGGAACATCTTCAGGAATGCAATCAGAGGTAGGAACACTCTCTGGGATGGAAACACCATTTGGTTCACTCTGATATTTAGAGTCTCAGTCACTATAAAAATGTTGTGATGATGATTCTGGTACAGGTAACAAATGTTTACAGTTTTGCCTATACTGCGTATCTTCCAAGTCTATAAGGTAGGATCTTGGTTCAGGACATTTGCCAATAACTTAACCTATGAGGTAGAAACCTTTTTCTGTTTGAAGTCTGACCATTTCTCCTTCCCTTAATGGAGAAACAAGTTTGCTCAAATTGTCATACGATGACTTCTGTATAGAACACTTCTTAAATAATTGAGCCTTGATGGTCTTATTATTCTTGGCTTTAGGCTTTACTAGGTTTGTAGTAATAGGCTGTATAGTTCATGTTTGCCTGGAAAGAAGTCGTTGAGCTAGAGCTCCGACAACATCATCATGTGGTACATTTCTAAGGTTACATAGATTTAAGAAAACATCTGAATTGTCACCTCTTGACCTTTCAAGTAGTAATTTCACTCTCTGCACAGCTTGCTTAGCCAGGCCATTCCACTGAGGATATTCAGGACTGTTGGTTATGTGTTGAAAGTCCCATTCTCTTGCAAATTTCTGAAACAACTGGCTAGTAAATTGAGTACCATTGAAAGAAACAACTTTGTGCGGACTACTATAGACTGAGAAAGGATGTTTCAGCTTATTAATAACAGTAGTGGATGTTAGATTAGGTAGCAGATCAATCTCAAGCCAATTCAAATAAGAGTCTACCAATATCAAGTAGTATTGATTGTTCCATTTGAAGATACCAGTGGCTACAGTCAACCAAGGTAGTTGGGTGTAGCTGAAGCAGTTCTCTTTGCAAACGCGATCTAGTACTATTACATACTGAACAAAAATAAAGTACTTTATCAATGTTTTTTAGTAATGAAGGCCCGGTACTAATTCTTTCACTCGCCTATTAGTGGAAGTGGAACCTGGGTGAGCACAGTGCAAAATCTAGATGTACTCATGTTGTAAGGAAGCATTAAAAACAATTTTAGGACCTTTGAAAATAATGCCATCTTCCATCAACTTTTCATCTCTGTAGGGAAAATATATTTGCACTTCTGGTGGTACACTAGATTGCTTTAATGGCCATCCCACATTAAGGCAGTAATTGAGCTTTTGTAAAATTGGATCAGTCTTAGTGTGATCTTTCAACTCATCAAGTCTAGTGGTAGAAAAATTATGCACTGCCATCATATCAAAGTCAAAATTCTCTCTGTCAAGCTGTTCCGTTGTATTCCTGGGCAATCTGGATAACGTATCAGCCAGATAGAGTAGTTTGCCTTTCATATAGACCATTTTGAAGATGTACTTTTACAATTTGAACATCATTATTTGTAATTTTGCTGGAGCTGAATGCATAGACTTCTTTAGAATAGTCAATAGAAGTTGGTGGTCAGTTTCAATCTGAATAGCTTGACCATAAATATGATCATGAAACTTGGAAAACATGCAAATACTATTTCTAAAAGTTCTTTCTCAATTTGAGCATACCACATCTCAGTTTGGGTAAGTGTTCTAGTTGCATAGGCTACTGGTCTGCCATCTTGAAGTATAACTGTGCCTAGACCAAATTTTGAAGCATCACAGGAAAGAGTAGCTGGTTTGTTCACATCATAGTACCTTAATCTAAGTGGGGTAGCAATTTTCCACTTGAGCTCTTCAAATGCATTCTAGCATATTACCTCTCTTGAAGGTGCTGTCAACTCACTTGAAGTCTGGTAGAAACTTGCTTAAATAGTTGACCGTGCCTATGAAACATTGTAGAGCTTGAACATTGTCTGGTGCTGACATTTCAAGAATGGCTGCTTGCTTGTTTGGGTCTGGTCTCAAGCCGATACTGGTAAACAAATGACCTACATATGTAATTTCTGGGATTCTGAATATTATACTTCAGAGGATTGAGCTTCAAGTTCACCTCACGTGCTCTGTCTAGAGCTTTCTTTAGGTTTCTGTCATGCTCTGCTTCACCATTGCATCCAACCAATAAATCATTGACTATTATGGCAGAAGGATAACGTGAAAAAAATTGCTCCTTTGCATGCTGAAAGACTTCACTTGCAGAATTTATTCCAAATAGCATCCTTAGAAATCTGTATCTGCCAAACGGAGTACCAAAAATGGTTAGTAATGAGGATTTGCGATCAAGCATCACTTTCCAAAATGAACTCTTTGCATCCAAGATCGAAAAAACAGTGGCATTTGGTATTAGGGCTGCAACCTCTTTGCCTGAGTGCATTGGATGATGCGGTCTCTTCAATGCCTTATTCAAATTTCTTGGGTCAATACATATTCTGATTTCTCTGTGCCTTTTTTGTGAGTTGCTGCCACAGATGACACCTATTCAGTTGGTTCTGTAACTGGACAAATTACATCTTGCTGTACCATTTTGTCCAAATCAGCCTTAACTTTATTCTGCATAGCTATCATAACTCTTCTTGCTGGTTTGACTACTGGAGTGACCTCTGGGTCTAACTTCATGGAATACACAACTGTAAGTTTGCCCAACTTGTCATCAAAAACATCAAAATGGCTTCAGAAAAAATGGAACTTCCTTTGTAAATAAAGCAGATTCATTCTCAAACTATCTTTCAGACCCAATAAAGACTGTACTGGCCTTCTGACTACACTGAATTACAAGTTGTAACAGTTCTTGGCCAAATACCATGAAAGCATCACTGAACCTTTGGTTTGAATCTCTTCACTTTCATAAGCAACAAGTTTCACACTACTGGCCACACTGAGTTGCTCATTAGTTCTCACTCTAGCAAATATGTCTGCTGATATAACTTTGAACCTGTGTCTACTTTAAGCTTAGTGGATTTACCAATGATCCAGGCAGTAAAGAACACTTCACTCTTTGCCAATACATCCACTGCATCAACTCTTTCACCAATTACTGATACACCAACCACATACAAAGCTGACTGCTGCATCTCTACTTGATCAACCTGCTTTTTTGTGTGACCTTTCTTTACAACCGTGTGAGTTTTACCTGACTTGCAAACATTTTGGATATGGTTCCATTTTTTACACTTGTGACATTGCTGACCAAATGCTAAGCATTTCTCTCTTTTAGACTCACTACTTGCACCACAATTGTGACAGTTAGCAATAAAGATAGACTTGGGTTTTTCTTATTCTTGCTTGTACTGCACTGAGGGACATGCTCTTCTAACTGAACTAGTCTTAGAATTTACTGCAAAACTACGTAGTTTTCTTGATGAGCCTGCAGGGGTTGTGGCTGCCATGTGTTTAGTAGTCCTGTTTCTGTTTGCCAAGTTCTGCATGCATCCATTTGCTCTGGAGCATAATTGTGTGTTTTTCTGTCACTTCATGGATCTGGCAAATGTCTATGGCATTACTTACTGATAAATCACTATCACGAAGCAAGATCTTCCTCACAACAACACTATTAATACCACACATAAGCCTGTCCTTTATCAAGTCATCTTTCAAGACACTAAACCAACACAATTTAGCCTTGTTTCACAGAACAGTTATATAAGTTGCAGAAGTTTCCTCTGGTTTCCAATCTCTCATGTAAAACAAATGCCTTTCCAGTGTAATATTTGTCTGGGGGGGGGGGGTTAAGCATTTCTCTGAACTTGCACTTTAAACATTCGGGGTCTTCCCTTGCTTCAGCCTGTATAACAATACAATGGCTTTCACCTTCTCCTTCATACACTGCTGGTGCATACACAAATGAACGCTCTCTTTCTATGGCATTTGACCCAGCTAAGTTTAGCAAAATGAATGCCTTGATATGTGTATCTTTATCTGAATAAAACTGCTTGTATAAAAATATCATACACTATCTCAAATATTCTCCAGTTCTCTGCAATATTCTGATCAAATGCAAGAGGTAAGGGCTTTCAAAATCCATCTGCCATATTAACACGTACCAGTGAAGGGTTTTGCACATAAGCACAAACACGTACACATATACATATGCCAGAAATTTATGCCAGTACTTGGTAACTTTGCTCAATAGCACAACGAGCCTCTGTATAACTGAACTTTACAAAATAAGTCTCTCTCAGGCACTGTAATACTCCTGAAATTACTGTATTGCATGAAATCACCTCTTATCAGAATAAGAAATTTGTCAAATAACTGCACATTGCAATCCCCTGTATAACTGGACTTTGCAAAATAAGTTTCTAGGCCACTGTAATACTTTAGAACTTATTGTATTGCTAAAGTAATTTATCATCATTTTAAGAAACACTTAAAAAAACTGCACAATGTGAATGAACTGGGCAGGAGAAGCTCAGAGTCCATAACATTCCAGAGTAATGCCACTTTATGAATAAACAGAACACTACACACTGAAACTTCCCTCAAATGGCAGTACCTTTCTAGGCAATTCTCTATAGTGCAAGGAATACTCTGTATTGGCAACACCTTGCAAATAGACACACCCAGCACAAGAAACTTCTTGAAATGTCTATACTTTGACCACTTCATGAAATAGCTGCACTTTGCATACACATAACTCTTTGAAATACATGCACAGTAATAAGCATACACTGTAAGCACTCTTACTTTGAGATACTTTGAATAACTTTAGTTATGCCCTTGATGCAATACGAAGCCATAGTTATGCCAAAACACAGCTCTTTGCCGAAAAACATGCAGTCACCTTGCTTAATTTATAGTTAATGTGCCCCTTTTTTGCCCTTATTATATTAATTTTGCTCATTTAATCTCTTTTCATGCCCATTGTACTTTTCTTGTGCTTGTTTCACTCTAAACATGCCTGTTTTGCCTTAGACATGCTAGTTTTTCTTTTAAACATGCTCATTTTACTTTTTTGTTGATAGTTCCATAAAACACCTTTACTTTAAACATTTCCTTTAGTTAATAAACCTTTTATGCATCCTGCTTGTTTAATAATGCATTTTGTGCCCTTGTAATGGCCTATTTTATTCATTTTATAAAGTAAGTAGTTTGTACGTACTCTCATTACCTTTGCTTCTTTTCTAGCTCTTTTTGTGCTCTTTTTTTAGTTTACCTTCACTGTCATCTCTACACCTCATGGCTCCGAATCTTATTCTCTTTGATCCCAGTTCTGACGCCATGTCGCTCACCTACTTTGAACACGATAGAAGAGTCTTCATGGGTTCTGCTCACGCAGCTTTATTTTATACAAACACATCACAATAGAAGTTTACCGACTTTAACTTAAGTAACTTATATACAAACTAACTGCTGTAATCATACATGGTTACTCCCTTGCTGCACTCTCAAAATGGCACTAGGAATGGCACATGCTTAACATTTATAACTGCATGCTCAGTCTTTGACATGCTTGTTAAAGATACAGCACATAGCACATGCTCTTTGATCTATAATGTCCAATTTGTTATAATTATTTAAACTGCAAATGTTTTTGTTTTATTTTTGAAGACTGCAAAATAATTGTTTAAGGTACTGAATATCCTTGTCTTTATCCTGCAAGATTTCAAACAATTTTGCAGGAGCAGTTCCAAAAAGATTCTGAATATATGAGGCAGAATATAAACTTTAGACTTTAATATCCTCAGGTAAAGCCTGTAGGTGCAACCAGGAATACCTCCTCATAATTGAGCCTGATGCAACTGCCCTAGAGGTAGCATCCGCTGTTTCATAGCTGCATTTACTAGAATGGTGAGCTTCCTGAGAACTCAATAGAAAGAGAGCAGAAATCTTACTGTCCAAATCAGGCATGACATTCAACCCCCCACCCACCCCCACCCCATGGAATAGAAAATCCAGGACATACCTAGTCATCCGAGTCTGGTAATTAATGGCTGTAAAAACCAAACTAGCAGAAGTATATACTTTTTTCCCATGCATGGCAGTTTGGATGGCTTATCTATGGACATGGATACAATAGCAGGATCTGATGGACTTTTGTATAAGTATTTATGATCCTCAGTTACCTTATAAAATCTGTCTGGCTTCTCAGACACTGGAGGTTGAATGTTAGGAGCCTGAGAATCTTCTGAAAATGTGCCCAACATGGCAACTATGACTGGAGGGCCTGCAGAAGGTCTGGGAGAGTCCATTTGTTAAACTTCATAAAACACATTTGCGCATCTGAAACTTGGGAACAACCCCATTTAAAGAGTTCCAACATACAGACCACTATATGCCCAAATGATACTTCTTCAAAAGGAGAATCAAGGGACAAAAAATCTTCATCTGATCCCAAGTCCAAGGGAAGATTTATTTGTGAGGAATATGGTGCAAAGATTCTGCAGCAGAGTCCATCTCCTCATCAGGATCTGCTGGACAGAGGCACAGGGAACTAACCTAAGGGGGTGGCGAAAGCCAACACATTCTAGCTAGGCTTATACATGCCTTCGGGCAGGTATCCTAGTACCTACCTATGAACCTATGAACCTATGAAAAAGAAGCAGAATTCCTAACCCTCTTAGATGGGGTGGATGACCAAAGATCATCATCAGCAGGGACAGACAATCCCTGTGGAGGTGTCAGAATCAAGAGGGTATTAAACAGTCCTTGAGTAAAGTCCTCCCACTCTATGCGAGGTGCCTTAGCTGTATTAACCACATGTTTTGTTCTCTGTTTCATTTTAAGGGGATATCTCCCTTGACAAATCTATGAGGCTCAGAGCCCTGCATTTATTCAAAGAGGGTGCCAGCTACCTCTTTCCTGGCTAAAGTTTAAGGAAACCCCCTAGGCCTTTGTGATATAATTAGCTGTGGTTCCACCTCAACACCCTTGTCATATGTATGCACAGCCTCAGTGGACATGCAGGTAAAAAGTTCCATGTCTAACTGGGTCACAGCAGAGGGAAGTGGTGTCAGCACCAGACTGTCCTTAGGTTCTTCCTCCAACCCAAGGGAAAAATCCACTGAAGGTAAGACAGCAGCAAAGAGGCAGATGAACTCTAGGGCAGGTGGATTCAGCCATGATACCCTCAGTCACTAACATCAAACACTGTTTTTTGAGATAAATAGAAAGGGAAGATAAATGACTGTAGAGTTTCTTAGGGACAAGTGTCTGACAAATATTGCACTGAGTATGGTCATGTGTATCACTACAGCAAAAAACAGCATTTCTTTTCTTTTTCTTTATTAGGAATCTGCCTCCAAACTCACATTTCCTGTTCTTGCATGACATGAAAACAAGCTACAAGGAGAAAAAAAGGAAAGGAAAGAACCCTAATGGGGTACTGATCTGTAAACAGTCAGTAGAAAATCTAGCTTTGTGGATGGCATAGAGACTGAATTCAGAAATTCCATTTGAACCGGTAGCAAAGAAGTTTTGAGGATTATGAATCCATACATCACTTATGTACCATACACCTTGCATGTAGGATGTAAGTCTGACCTACAACACTGAGAAGGCGTAAAGGCTTTGGTATACTGGCTGAATTTTAGTCTGTTCTTGGCAAGATATCCCAATAAAGAATACTGCAACAGTGATAAGGAAGGACATCTGGGTGTACTTGGCTCTTTGTCAGTCCTGTGAGTCATATAACATGGGTAAATCCAAACATAGTATTTGAAAATGTATTTATGAGCACTGTCAGGATATCAGTAAAATGCACATGAAAACCCACTCATTAATCATGCCCAGATATGTAATACTTTTAAAACATTTAGATTTTGTCTTTTAGAAAAGTTGAAAAAATACCCTAAAGGGGGTTGGAGGGAAGAACGTCTAGCATTTAGGGAAATATTATGGCAATTGTGTTTAGAAGCTGACATTCCTCCAGTTTTGAATGGTCAAATAATAATTACTATTTCATTGTAGTTAAGAGCTGCTAAAATATAATATGAATAGAATTTTGATATTTTATTATCTGATATAATATTTTCAATAGTTAGTTGTATATATGCATACAATTGTTGTGATATGTTTTTAATTGCAACATAATCAAACATCAAAGTTTGTGTGATTGATGAAGTAATGAAAGGGACAGCTTGCATGCAACTGATCAGTTCTGAAGAAGTCTCATTTTACTAGAAGCAAAATCAATATGCTTTGATTGATTTGTAGTATATGATTAAATTCACAATGAGTTTTCTCTGAGTGTGGTTATTTGGTTACATTTTTTAGAATTCAAATGCCAAAAATTTGCTTTATAGATCTGGTGTACAGTAGTTAAAATATGTAGGAATATTAGAGAGTGGATGGAAAAGGATCTGTGTTTAATCATAAGTTCCGGAATTCCAAATTCCATTGGCATTGAGTTGAAGAAGAAATTCATCTTTAACTGCATTTTGGTTGCAGGAGTAAAGAGCAAGATATTTTTTTTGGTCTAGAAGTTCAGTTCAAATGGATCACATAGATTTTGAGCAATGACAGTTCCTGGACCTGTTTTGTCCAAATTTTATTTATAATTAAATCAGTCTGTTCCCTGTTTCTGGGTTATGTTTATCCAACTTTCAGAAAAAGAAACAGTTCTTAAACATATGTATACTATTGCTTATCTTATGCAACATATGCATCTCAAACTCGCATGAAGCATCAGTAATTACAAAAGAGATTAAATTGGGCTGTGATGACCCTCCACTGGACCAGTAATCAAGGATCCTCAATCCTCACCACTGGCAACAGTGGGGAATGTTCACTGAGAGGATAACAGGTACACACACAGTATTTCCGGATGTAGCTCTCTGCATCAAGTGCAATTCCCCTTTAGAGCACACAGAGACCACAGTCAGTCCCGGGCTCGTTTCTCACTCTTTCTCCAAATCCCCAGTAATACTCCCCACTGGCACAACTATAGAGTTGAGATCTCAGCTGAGTGACCAAGCCAAGACCTCCAGCACCCTTTCTGTCCAACCAGTGCTTTGTGTCCCTGCCGAAGTAGCTGACACAATGACACAATGACAATCACAATGAAATAAGTCATGGATTATTTGTGACATTCTGTATGATACTGACCTTGCATTTATAATACAGATATGGCATGCTAATAAGTTTAGTCCATATTTGGTGGCTGCTGCCCCTCCTGGTATTGCCACAATAGAGTGACCTAGAAAGGGCAGGATCATGGGAGCGATATGCTTTAATTGGGTCTATATTATATGATCGAAGATACTTTTCTTTGAGCATATAATAATGGACATGTAAACAGTGAATGAACTAAAGATTGAATGGCCAGGTCAGCAAATGTTTTCCTTGGGAAACAATTCATTTGGCCGTTATCGGGAATTGCCCTTTTCCCCCATGTAGAACAATCTCAGAATTTTACAATCTCAGAATTGGTATATTTAGTTAGGGGGGTGTGAGGGATCGAAGCCCCACCCCCACTTGATTAGGGTTTTGTAGTTTGTGTTTTTTGTGTACGACCCCGTGAATTCTTTCCCGAGGAAAACATTTCTGGATATGGCCATTTGCTCTTTAGTTCTTTCACTGTTTAGGTGTTGATTATTATATGTTCGAACAGAAGTCCTGCTTTAATTTGGCTCCAAGCTTCAGCTGACCAAGGCTGCCTGTAGAACTGCCATCTACTTTGAATTTGGTTTTGCTTTAGGGCTAGTATATAATTTTTTTCTTTATTTGTGTGAGAACATTCCTGAAAGAGTTCACTGATTTCCTCATTGACTCAGTTGTGGGTCATAACACTTTGTTGTGCTTTTTGACTTCAGTATCTAGATCAATGTTGAATCAGTGAATCTGACCAAGATTTCAGTTAAATTAATAACAGTTTCAGTTTTACTTGGGTTATTATCTCTGCATATCACAAATTTAGTCTCACCTTGGACTTTTTCTTTCTATTATCTGAAGGCATCTGACTTAATGGTGGACTCAATTCTCAGATCCAGCCACTTCCTTGTTATGCTTTGGCAGGACCAACTCCTTTCTAGTTCCCTTGATCCTGATCTGAGGGAGACACTTTCTTCTTGTTACATTATATCTGATTGTTTTACTACAACAATCCTTCAGTTCATCTCATTCGATGGTGCAGGCTGTCTCTGCAATGGATGTGCTGCCTAAATGCTGTGTTTAACTTATTTGTGCCTCGAGTCCTGAGCCTTGATTCAAACATGAGTCCCATCTCCTGTGTTGCTAAGGTCACAGGTTGGAGTATTGGTGGCAGTATATTGGTTTGTGGAGCAACAAACTTGACCTTGAGGAACCTAGCTGAACATTGCGCATTGTACCAAGCTGAGTTCCCTCATAAGAAGACAGCTTTTATCCTTGCAGTGGCTGACTGCCCATGCTGTTTTCAATGGTTGACAGTTTATGTAGCCTTACCCATCTTGCCGCTCATTATACTTTAACTTAATTGCAATGCAAAAAAAAAATCTACTTGATGTTTCACTACCAAGATTGTTACATTCAGCTTATGTCTTTCTCTTCCTGACAACATGAGAATTAAAAACACTTTAAGCTTGGTTTGTTCTTATACTTCAATGATCTGTAGTATTTTTGATTATGGCAAACTTCTGTTAGTGATTTAAAGTTAGCACCACATGACTTCTGATCTCCATCTTTGCCCATCTAGGATGGGGCTGGCTATTCACCATATCTTTGGCCCACTATCATTTGGAACTGAATATTTTTTTCTTCAAATTGGAAGAATTCCACAGTGACTGCTAACCTCAAAACGTCATCACTCAACCCTAAAGTCCTTGATGACTACATCCCTGTCTCTAAGCTTCCATTATGCAAGATTATCTAGGTCATCTTTTTTTTTTACAACTTTATTCTTATCTTACTGCAAATGAGTCTATAGGCCAACTTCCATTAGTATTTTCATATAGCATAGCAAAATAAGTTTCCTTTATTTGGCTTGTCAGTGTACTAATGGATAGCAATTTGTGGTGCCAGATCTTTCAGCTGAATTTGACCCTGACACCCATGGTATCATAAATGAGCATACATGACAATACTGTGGCCTCTCTTCTATGGTTTTAGATGGTTTTCTTTATATCTGTCCAGCCTCATACAAAAGGTGTGATCTTGTGTTTATTTCTATTTCCATCACCCTCTTGATGTTTAAATACAGCAGGTCTCAATCTTGGGTTGTCCCTCTTCAATGTTTATATGTTTCTTTTAGGAAATGTTATCATGGGGAGAGGCTTGGCATATTGTTGCTATGCTGGTGACACTCCACTTTATTCCTCTTTTTGTTTAGAAGAAATAGCAACTACATATAAGCTTGCTGAAGACCACGAGGCATTCATTAGTGGCTCACTTTTAATTGGTTGAAATTCTATACCTCCAAAACAAAGGCCATGGCTGTTTGTGCTACTTTGAGACATTTGTCTGCTCTCTTTCTCTATAACTACATCTTTTATGAAAGCAAGGAGTATGCATTCATCAAAAGGTGCGTGACCTCAGAATGATTCTAGATTTTCAGCTGACAATCTGGGACCAGGTGTCTGCTACTATTAAAGTTTTTTGTTTCCACTTGAGCAATATCCCCAAGATTAGACACCCATTGCCTCAATCGGACCTCTTGGTTGTCATTCATGCCATTTTTATCCCTCCTTGACTAATGTAATGATCTCTACCTGGGACTGCCTGACTCCGAGATTAACTGCTTGTAACTGGTACAAAATACTATGGGGAGGCTAGTTCCTGGTCTGTCCACATACCAGCATGTTACACCTGCATTGCACAGTCTGCATTGTCTTCCGTTTCCCCTTCCACATGACTTTTAAAGTCTTGCCATTAGTGTATTTGTGTAAATATGATTTTGGTTGCTCTTACTTGAAGGTTCTCGTGGTATTATGTTACCCACTCCTGGGTCATACACTCAGCCTCCCAAAAGCTGCTGATAGCACCATGTTCATCGTAAGATAAAAAAGTTCCAAAGAGACCTTAAGGAATATAAAGAGGGTGTGACAAATGTTAGAGTGACAATGGAGCCAAGAGAAGTGGGGAATCAAGAGCCACCATCCAATACAGGAAATGACATCACGGAGAGTCAAAATGTTGATGAGGAAGAGGGCTCAGGAGGTCTGAATGCCTAGCATAACTTGGACTACTCTCTGAAGAAAATAATCGATCTAAGCAGTCTTCAGCAAATGCAAATTTAAACTTTCAACACAGTCAGCCCATACAAAGTGTACAAGTTTATCAGAAAGAGACGAATGGCAACAGAATTGGGCAGAAGTAACTGCCACAAATTCAGGTGGCCAAAACATTTTTTTTGAAAAAACAATGGAAGAAGTGGAGGAATTAACTCATACTTCAGGTACTGATATTTCTATTTGTAATGGTATTGACTGTGGTTTTAAAATAGTTAATTTGTCTTTTAGAATATCGGATGCAGAATTGTTCAGAGTTTCAAGCAAGGGTGGTATTTCGTTCCAACCAGAAGAGCGAAAAAAGTGATGTTATAAATGAATTAAGAGACTTTACTAGAAAGCTGAATTTAAAATTGTTGTATCAAAATACGGGCAAAAATAGTGTTAATGTGTTTTCTAGACCTAGCACTTTTAATCCATCACAAAGAAAGGAACTGGAAATCTTTTTAACTATAACTGAGTTGCAAATTATTGATCTATTAGACAACAAAAGTGAACACAAGTATAATAATATGACTGTGCATGACTATAAAATGTTCTATGTTTTAATTAATGATGAAAATGTGTTAATTTGCAAAGCTGACAAAGGAAATTCTTTGGTTTTATTAAATAGAGCTATCTATGAACAAAAATGTGTGTAATGTTGGCTGATACTGCTTTTTATGAAAAAGTGTCTTTTTTGAAAGTTAAAAAAAATCATATGCATTTGCTGATGCTTTGATTGAAGAATGGTTTTATACAGGGAGAATCACAGAACAAATTAGGCAATATATTAGAAATGGCTCCCCTAAATTTAGTAGAATTTTTGGCTTACCAGAAATTCACAGAGACTTGAAAAATCCATCTTTGAGGCCAATTGTGGCTAGTGAAGGTATGGAAACAGAAGCCATTTCTATAGTTGTGGATACACACTTGCAAAAAGTGGCTATAAGGAGTGATTCATATATTAGACATACATTTGATTTGGTTCAAGATATTTTGAAAGTGACTGTATTAGATTCTGATTTATTAGTCACTTTAGATATAAAATTGTTGTATATAGTAAATTCCAAATGGGAAGGTATGGAAATGGTTAGGATAGAATTAATAGCCTCATGGCAATTTTTTAGTAACACAATATGGCTATTGATGGAAATGCTGGATGTCATCTGTAGTTATAACTTTTTTAAGTTTAACTTTTTTAGCATTTTAATTGATTTATTTGTGTTGCATTGAATATTAACTGAACTGGAAGTTTTGACTCTGTTTTTTCAGTTAGTGCTTACTAGAATTTTATTGCCTGTTAGTAACTGCAGGTGGGGGTAGTCTCATTCATTGATATCCTGTCACTGCCTATTTCAGTGGTACATTTTGAAATATTTTCTGCTTAAAACCTCAGCTTTGTCCGGCTAAGATCTAACTGTATTCAGCTAGACGTATAAGAGAATTTAAGTACCTTTTATCTGCACTTTTTTCAAATAATACAGCATTTTAATTGATTTATTTGTGTTGCATTTAATATTAACCAAACTGAAGTTTTGACTCTGTTTTTTCAGTTAGTGCTTGCTAGAATTTTATTGCCTGTTAGTAATTGCAGGCAGGGGGTTGTCTCATTCACTGATATCCTGTCACTGCCTATTTAAGTGGTACATTTTGAAATATTTTCTGCTTAAATCCTCAGCTTTGGCCAGCTAATAGCTAGTTGTATTCAACTGGACGTATAAGAGAATTTTAGTACCTTTTATCTGCATTTTTTTTTTCAAATAATACAGCATTTTAATTAATTTATTTGTGCTGCTTTGAATATTAACTGAACTGGAAGTTTTGACTCTGTTTTTTCAGTTAGTGCTTGTTAGAATTTTATTGCCTGTTAGTAACTGCAGGCGGGGTAATTTCATTCATTGATATCCTGTCACTGCCTACATAAGTGGTACACTCAGAAATATTTTCTGCTTAAAACCTCAGCTTTGGTCGGCTAAGATCTATCTGTATTCAAATGGACGTATAAAGAATTTAAGTACCTTTTATCTGCACTTTTTTTCAAATAATACAGCATTTTAATTGATTTATTTGTGTTGCATTGAATACTAACTGAACTGGACATTTTGACTCTATATTTTCAGTTAGTGCTTGCTAGAATTTTATTGCCTGTTAGTAACTGCAGGCGGGGGTAATCTCATTCATTGATATCCTGTCACTGCCTACATAAGTGGTACATTCTGAAATATTTTCTGCTTAAAACCTCAGCTTTGACCAGCTAAGATCTAGCTGTATTCAACTGGATGTATAAGAGAATTTATGTACCTTTTATCTGCAATTTTTCAAATAATACAGCATTTTAATTAATCGATTTATTTGTGTTGCATTGAATATTAACTGAACTGGAAGTTTTGACTCTGTTTTTTCAGTTAGTGCTTGATAGAAGTTTATTGCCTGTTCGTAATTGCAGGTGGGGGTAGTCTCATTCATTGATATCCTGTCACTGCCTATTTAAGTGGTACATTTTGAAATATTTTCTGCTTAAAACTTAATCTTTGGCTGGCTAAGATCTAGTTGTATTCAACTGGACGTATAAGAGAATTTAAGTACCTTTTATCTGCACTTTTTTTCAAATACTATAGCATTTTAATTGATTTATTTGTGTTACGTTGAATATTAACTGAACTGGAAGTTTTGACTCTATTTTTTCAGTTAGTTCCGCACTCACCCTTCCTGTTTCTGTTTTGGTGTTAATCTTGGTGGCTTTGAAACTGCCCACCTCTCTTGTAAATTTGTGTTTGGATACTCCTTCTGGGCCCATCTCATTTGCTACTCAACTGAGTGCAGTGAGATCATATTCTGATTTCAGGCACTCCTACTCTGTACAAAGAGAGCATCTGGGAATGTAAAAAAAAAATGAAGCTTGTTTCCTGCCTTTTCTGTAAGTGGTCTAGACTGTTTGTAGGCTTCTGAGTCCCCTAGCCTTTCTTTGTTGGAGGGAAGCCTTCTAGCTTAATTTTGTTTCTTAGAACTAGCCAGTTTTTCTAGTTTCAGCACTCAAATTTGTTTCTTTGAACTCAGCACTTGTTCAGAACTCATAAGCACTAAATAAGCTGCAACTTATTACAGCACTCAACTTTCCTCACTTGTCTACAGGAAAGCAGTTTTAGTACGTAATAAATAAGCACCTATCCAGGCATGTCTAAGGGTCAGCTCCCGGTGATGTCTCCTGTCTACCTGATGAATCTGAGCATCTTGGGGCGATGCAGCAATTGCCTCATGTACACAGACAACCCTCTCCTCCTGCTACCCAACACTACAACCTGTGAGAGATGCACTTATATAGCCAAACTGGAAGCAAAGCTCTCTTCACCCAAGACTGGACTAGACAGTCAAGAGGAGAAGGTAAACACTTGCACCACACCACACTCATCACATAGTCCCTCAAAACGTACACCACCAAAACACACACATAGAAACACAAAACACACACCTACAGTCACGGAGGCTCTCAATAAAAACCTGCCCAAGTATCAGGGACCTCCAAAGCAGAAAAACAAGCAAACTCCACCCCCAAACACAACCCAAATGACACATAGCTCACAAACTCAGTGTGCTACTCAACCACAGCCCATAAGGCATAACAACATACTAAACACTCTAGTCATAGGTGACTCTATAGTCAGGCACACTAATAATCCATTCACCAGGCTAAACAAAGAGAAAGTTACTGTCAGCTGCCTGTCAGGTGCCAGGATCTGCCACATAATGCATGCACTCAGGTCACTCCACAACAAGTACAAATAAGACACTGTCATTGTCCATGTTGGTGTGAATGACCTGAGATGTACTTCCCTGGACTACATGAAAAGAGACATGGAGGAGCTGTCTGAGCTTGTAGCCCAGGCCGGTATGACGCTAGCCCTGAGTAGCATCCTGCCATCACCCAGAATGATACCAGAGTACAAGGACAAAATTATTGACTTCAACAATTGGCTCAGCTTCTGGTATCATTCTAAGGGGATCCAGTATTTGTCTGCATGGGATGACATGATCGACAGACCACGATGCTTTGCCAGAGATGGCTTGCACCTGTTGCCCTTGGGATTCCGGATACTGGCTAAGGCTCTTGCTACCCCTATAGTGCCTTTTTCTGCAAGGTTCAAATGACAAATTCACCACCATAACAAGTACAAGCAAGTAAAATCTGAGGGTAATGCTACTCAATGCTAGAAGTCTAAACCTCAAAATGCACTCACTCGAGGCACTCCTTAAAATGGAGAACATCGACATTTGTGCAGTGATAGAGACCTGGTTCAAAGCTCCAGAGAGCATCCCTGCATTACCAGGCTATAATTCATACCACACCTTTCGGCCACCTAACCCAGAATGAAGCACTAAAGGTGGAGGCGTGTCTATATTCATTAAGGATATCCACAGCTCCAGGCTAGTTGCACAGCATAATGCATCCGAGATTATCCAAGTGCAACTAACTCTGGGGAAGACCGCAATTCAAATTGTAGCTTGCTACAGACCCCCCACCATGTCCTAGGATTCCCACTCCTCATTTGTTGATACACTGGAAATTATTAGTGTACAACCCAACACACTAATAATGGGTGATTTCAACTACCCCACCATTAACTGGGAAAACTACTCATGTACCAACACTTTTGCTCAACGTTTTCTGGAATTCATAAATTCCAGTGCCTTGGATCAACTTATTCACACCCCCACCAGGGGCAGCAATATCCTAGATCTGGTCATTACCAACATGGGCAACCAGTGTTCCACACCAGAGGTCAATTCCTCGTTAGTCAGATCTGACCACAAGCTAATCACCCTAGACATCCACATCCTGCCCCACTCCCAATTAGGGAAAACACAGTAAAAGATTTCTCCAAAGCAAACTTCACACTTCTTAATACAGAAGTGGCAAACTTCATGACACCCATGCAGACAGACAATAGAGGTACAACTGCTGAATCCTACACAAATGCACTTTATATGCACATAAACAAGTGCAAGGATCATGCTATCCCTAATAGAACCAAGATGCTATCCTCCAAAAAAAAAAAAAGGAAGCCAATCTGGTGGTCTTCTGCCATAAACAAACTCTACAACAGAAGAAAGAAACTGTTGCCAAAAGAGTAAAATCCTATGACTGGAGGAACTCCCTGGTCAACCTCAGTAAGAAGCTGAGATCCCTCATAAAATCCTCCAAAGCTAGTTATGAAAACAAAATTGCCACTGACTCTAAAGACAACCACAAAGCATTCTATAGGTATGTCAAGAATCTCAATGGCAACACCCATATCTGCTCTGAGTTACAGTACAATGGCACTAAATATACAGAACCAGCTGACATTGCCAACATCTTGGCAGAAAGGTTCAGTGCTAACTTTATCCCCCTCTCACCCCCTAGAGGGCCCATCTGTATACCGAAAGAATGCAAAGTTCCTGTAATCACGGCTGCACAGGTAAAAAACACACTCTCCAAAGCCAAGAACACAGCATCCATGGGACCAGACAATATCCCAGGCTGTGTTCTACATGAACTACAGAATGAACTGGCACCCTACCTAAGTACCATGTTCAACCATAGTCTCACCTCAGGCTTTGTGCCCACTGAATGGCACACCGTGATGGTTATCCCACTCCACAAAGGGGGAGCAATGATGGACCCTGGGAACTACCGCCACATTAACCTGACAAACATGGTCTGCAAGGCCACGGAACTTATCATCATAGAACTCATAAACAAAGACATTAGTAATCTCCATACTCTGGACCCTATCCAGTTCAGATTTGTAAAAGGCAGATGATGTCTCCTAAACCTGATTGACTTCTTTGAAGCAGTCACCAAAGCCATAGATGAGGGTAAAGTGGTTCACATAGCTTATCTAGATCTTGCCAAGGCTTTCAACATCATCCACCACTCTGGAATTATAGATAAGCTCACTAAACTAGGTATAAATCCTTATGTCACAAGATGGGTTGCTACCTGGCTCACAGACAGAACCCACACTGTGAAAGAAGTGAACTCCAAATCCAACTTCAGAGCAGTGACAAGTGGAGTACCACAGGGTTTAGTCCTGGGTCCTCTCCTGATTGGTATCTACTTCTCTGAAGTACAGGCTAACACAGAAGGTCTTTGGCTAACAATGTTTGCAGATGACTGCAAACTAGGAGCCATAATTTAAACTCCTAATGATGTGGACATACTACAAAAGGGCCTCACTGAGACAGATACCTGGTGTCAAAGCCATGCCTGAAGCTCAATGCCAAAAAGTGTATTGTCATCCCCTTTGGTAAAAACTCTGTACCCATGAACTACCACATAGCTGGTAGTCTACTTTACACCGAAAATGTGATAAGAGACCTTGGGACACAGGTGGACAGTAGTCTCTCCTTTGATAATCACATTGCCACAGTGGTCAGTCAATCCTTCTACATGGCTCATCTCATCACAAAAGGTTTCTCATCCAGAAAAAAAGAGGTCATTGTTCCCCTCTACTCATCACTCATTAGACCCATTATAGAGTACAACGCCCCTTTTGGTATGTACCACACAAGACATCTACAACAACTGGAAAGGCCACAGAAATACCTCACAAAGAGGATTACTGGCCTCAAACAGATGCCCTGCGCAGACCGTCCAAAAAACTCCAGCTTTACTCCGTTGCATATCGCCTACTCAGAGGCGATCTCTGCCTAACATACAAAGCTATGTCAAACTCAGAGCTGTTGGACATGCTCCACTTAAAGAAATCCCAATCCTTCTGAGCTACATGCTCTAGGGACCTAAACCTTGTCACCACAATAAACAGAACATGCTGGAGGGATAGATTCCTGTCCCAGAGACTTCCCATACTCTGGAAAAGACTACCTATCTATGTTAAACAGAGCTCCTCATTAGCACTCTTCAAGAAAAATTTTGATGATTGGATGGGAAATAGGAAATTCACTCTAGGGATCACTTCTGTGGCTCTGCTCGACAGGGGCAGAGGAAAAAAATTTTCTTGGGTGGCGAAAGCCAGGGTACATTTTTGGCTAGGCTTATATAGGCCCTAGGGCCAATAGCCTAGTACCCACCTATGAACCTATGAACCCATGAAGTGATTTACCATCAAACCAATGGTGTGGCAATGGGCATAGCAAGGGTGCCCAGTTATGCCAATATTTTTATGAATGGTTGGGAGAAAACGCATATTTTAGTTGGGAAGTTTACTGAAAATATAATAATGTACAACCGTTTTATTGATGACATGTTTACTGTATGGAGGGGGAGTTGATTCTCTCAATACTTTGTTGATGTATATTAATGCTATTAGTACATATTTACAGTTCACATCATCTTTTGATATGCAAAGTATAGCATATTTAGATGTAATAATATTCAAAGAAAATGGGAAGTTATTTTCAAAGGTCAACAAAAAGAATGTGCAGAATAATGCATATTTGCATTTTACCAGTATGCATTTAAAGAAAACTAAGGAAAATGTGATTAAGGGGCAATTAATGAGTGTCAATCAACTAACTATGAAATTATGAAGATTTTGAAAAAGAAAGCAAGACTTTATGTCATAAGTTTGTAGTAAGAGGGTATCCAAAGGATTTAGCGAAGAACAGACTAGAAGAGATTAGTGCAGTCAGAAAGATTGCAAATTTTACTACTTCAAGGGCTGGAAATAAAGATTATACTACAGCTATGCAAATTTCTAACAATGCTGACTCAGCAGCTATCAAACATATTATAAATAACAATTGGAAGATCTTAAAAAGCTGTGAGAAGGTTCACAAAGTAGTAGGATAATGCCCTATGTTTGTGCAGAAAAAAGGAAAAAGTTTTAAAAACTTTTTTCAGAATAAGCTGAATGTTAAACGTTAAAAGGTAGTTAGTGGAAGAATGCACAAATGTTTAGGTTTCAATTTATGTGGTTTAGTTTATGATAGTATCGACAAAATCAATATGAACAACTACAAACTTAATATCAATGGTAATTTTACATGTAAATCTAAATATGTAGTGTATTTGATTATTTGCAGGTCATGTGGAGCATTTTATGTAGGATGAACCAGCAGAGAATTAAACAAAAGAATGTATAAGTATATAAGAGCAGTTAAGATTAAAGATGAAAATAATGCTATAGATAAGCATTATAAAATAGGGAATTGTCAGATAGATTTCAAATTTTTAATGCTAGGTGAAATAAGGGATTATGCAACAATGTTTAATGCAGAGGAAGAACTAAGTTGGCTTGAATATTTATGACAAGTCAGGTTAAATGCATGTTACCCACCAGGGTTGAACTGGCGTGAAGAGTTTGTGGCTTATTTGAAAAGGAAAAGGTTATGCCATTAGCTTGACAAGTCATTTGATATATCTTGATGTATTTAAATGTATTTTGTAGAGCAGTTTATTCAGTCTGATGACGTCTCAGTGTTGGGAGGCGAAAGCAATTACTGGATATTTTTACAGAATCTATCTGAAAATGTTCTGCATATTTCTTTTGGATTAGTTACTAAGTTGTTTATTGTCAATAAGTTTGAATTTTCTAATATAATTGTAAACAAATCTCTTTACTATCCTCAGTTCTATTGACCAAACAAATATGATACTAAACCCATGGTTACTTGAGATTAGGGCAAGTTTCTTTTCGGTTTCTGCAGCTTACATTTATTTTCTGAGTGTGTGCCCTGTTTGAAGGCCTTGTGGTGTATACTTATCAGAGTTTACGTTTATATTTGCTAGTTAATCTATAATGGATGAGAGCATAATTTTTGTTAAATGAATTACAGATATTACATAAATCTATTGTCATGTATCTGCTGTTTGATGTGATTTTTAAGATCAGTTTTGTCTTTTGCTGTGTTTTTTTTTTATCATCAGGATATGACTGATAGTGGTGCTAGCATATTTGAGAAATCCTAAAACATAAAAACATGGATTTATTTTTACAGTTGTTCTCTTCTGTATAATCTGAAACACATAACTTTTATTTTGAAATCAATACAAGAATGCTGGTTTTCTGTAGGACTGCAAATGGAACCCATGACATAATATGATACTGATATCTTAATCGACTGGAAGAGTTAACATTTTATTCTAGATTGTTTCTGTCTAAAAATTGAGTATCACTTATGCATGTTTATTCTTAAGACAATAATAAATCTAGTTACAGTGGAGTTAAAATCAGACAGTATAATTATGCTCATTTTAACCAAGTTCTAAAAAAATACAGAAATTCTTCATTGCCTGCTCAATGATACTAAATGATGCAGCAGTGTCCTTTAAATATATAATCGGTTACTAACAACTACAATGATAGCACAGTGCTGTTATTATTTGCCATAGGGTTAGTTTTTAATATATATTGAGTTAGCACTGGGTAGACCTCTGGTGCAGAACTTAAACATCTGCCTCAGCGTTCTTGGCTCTCCAAGTTGGTTCCCAGCTGGAGCAATGTCTGTGTAGAGGGTGCATGTCCTCCTCACCCCCTCAAAGATTCCTTCAGATTCTCACATATACTCCCTGCCCAAAACATACTCAAAAAGGTGAAGTGACAAGCTTTTCAATTGGTTGTAGTTATGTGTGAGTCTGTGTGTGCATGTGTGTGTGTGTGTGTGTGTGTGTGTGTGAGTGCTTATATACATTTCTGAATAAGTTGTGATTGACACGTACTAGGATAAACCCCAGCTAACTCACAGTTATGCATATGTAAATTAGGCACAAGGAAATATACAAACAATGGAAAGAATAAAGGAAACGCAATCAAAAGCATACTGATCCTAGAGAAATAAGCCATTCTTTGTGCTACAGAGATAGGAGCCTTTAGCTATGATTCAGTAATGCTACAGGTTTCTAAGTCCTCTAAATGTAAACAAGGGGAAAACTAAACTGCTTTGTTTTCCTAACATCCTGGAAATAACAAATATCTTCTGTTTTTATTTGCTTTATTGTGTGTTCATACCTTTTCTTTCAATGATCTAAGCATGATTGCTGATCTGATAGTGTCTATATGTATTGAGATTTATATTCTGATCATAGGTCATGTGTAAAGGGCTCATTTTTAATTATTTTTACTAATATGCTAAAGAAAATACTTCAGACAAAAATGAATACAATCCCTCTATGCTGCACAGAGATTTACTAAAAGGTTAATCGAGTTAACTAAACATTAATGAGCTACTTTTTGAGGGCATTCCACAAAAACTTAACTTTAATCAATTCTGTTATGTGACACATTTGCGAAGCATGCCTGCAGCATTTATACTGATTATGAAAGGATAGCAAGCAGTAAGTCTTTCTACACTGATAGCTTCTTTTTTTCATGTGAAAACTTCTACTATATCCATTTCTCAACCTCTGTGTACCTGCCCATTTCTAATAACCCTTCTCTAGAAGAAGAGCTTCCCCTCGGAAATTACATTCATATAAACAATCCTTCAATTTTATGTTATAAGGACTCACCACTATTTACCTAAAACATATACATTTTTTTAATTCTGAATTTCCTAAGTTTCAGGTCACTTGTTTAATACAACTTAAGCTTTATAAGCTTTAAGCTACATTACTGTACTAGCTTTAGTTCTCTTTACTCCAACAGTAAACGTGAATTAACTACCACAAAACAGAGAGAGAGCTAGATTTTTCCAGTTGTTTGAAATCTTCCTTCCTTTATTCTGCAACGTTTGTCAGTTATCACCATCTCTTTGGCCAAATCACAATGCCAAAGCATATTAGTAGCCCCTGCTTCTTCTAAGCCACATTTTCAACAGCTATTGCCTTTCTTCCTATTTCCACAACCAAACAGCTTTGGGCAATGTACCACATATGCAGTAGGCTTGTTTATGTTGCTGTCATTGTACTAATTGCCACAGTCTATGACATAAGACATGGGCCATGTCTCATTCTTCTTTTTCTTGTCAATTTATCCCCTTGATGTGCTCATGTAAGATTTTGAAACAATTTTTTATCTTAACTTTTTTTTTAATTTCTCCAAATATTTTGGGTTTCTAATACCATGATGGGAATTGACCCCATTCCAAAGTCAAAGTATAATTAAAGTTCATGAAATTAGTATTGTTTCAATCTTTGATGTCATCCAAAAGTGCTCTTCATAGCACTCGCAATGTGCCCAGTAAAGACTCCTGCAATTCATATGGAGTTATATTTATTGGTAACATATCTAAATTTAATAGTGCTCCTACTACTACTGGAACTGTCTGGGTATCTTTCTTCCACATGGCTCTCATTTCTACTTGCAAATCCTGATATTTAATGACTTTGTGTTTGTATACAAGACACTGTAGTCACTGGGTGTTGCGATTTCATTGATCAATGCTACTTTTGACTTCTTTTCATGAACCTCTATTTCAAAACCTTCTCTCCATATGTCCATCCAAGTATTCAGAACACTATGTCTGGACAATTCCCATCAGTTTCTCCTACCAGCCAGGTCGACATGGGCAAACTGAGACAGTGTAGCAACTGCCTCATGTTCACTGACAGCCCTTTTCTCCTAGCACATAATTCTTCTACTTGTGCGAAATGCATCTGCATCAGTAACCTGCTATCCATGCTCACTCGCACCAAAGTCAATACTCCTGACAAAGTGGAGAGTGCCATCACAAACACCACTCTACTCAAATCACATAGCCAAGCACAACATGCACACACACACACACACACACACACACACACACACACACACACACACACACACACACACACACACGCATCTATGAAGAGGTCCTTAATAAAAACATACCTAAACAGCACAAACCTCCAAAACACACTCACAAACATTCCCCACACAAACATCACACACAACCCTATCCAAGGCAAAGAACATAGCTGCCATGGGACTGGATAGTATCCCAGTGTCTCACAAACGCAGTCCATAAGGCTTCACAATAAACTAACACAGCCCATAAGGCATAATAATAAACCAAACATACTAGTCATTGGTAACTCAATTGTGATACACTCCAATGTCCCCCTCACCAGGCTTGATAAGGAGAAGGTCACAATCAGTTATCTGTCAGGTGCCACAATCCACCACATCATACACGCACTTAAGTCTCTCCATAACAGGTATGGGTATGACTCTGACATTGTCCACGTTGGTGTGAATGACTTGAGATGCACCTGCCTAGACTATATGAAGACAGACATGATTGAGCTCTCTTAGTATGTGTCCCAGGTAGGTATGACCCTAGCCCTAAGCAGCATCCTACCTTCACTAAGAATGATACTACAATACCAACAAAAAATAATTGACTTCTACAATTGGTTTAGTTTTTGGTGTCATTCCAAGGGGATTCAGTATCTGTCTGCCTGAGATGACATGGTTGACAGGCCTCGATGCTTTGCCAGAGATCACCTCCACCTGTCACCCCTTGGATTCTGGGTCCTGGCCAAGTCTCCTGCCTCCCCCATTGTGCTTTTCTTAGGCAATATCCCAATGACAAATCTTCCAACATAAAAGATCTGTCACAAAGCAAATTGAAGGTCAGGCTGCTTAATGCTAGGAGCCTTAACCTGAAAATGCCCTCACTGGAGGCTCTCCTTGCACTGGGAAATGCTGACATCTGTGCAACCACAGAAACTTGGTTCAAGGCTGCGGAGATCACCCCTGCCTTCCTAGGCTATACCTCATTCCACACATTTTGACCCCAACATGAGGTCGGGAAGACTAAGGGTGGTGGAGTCTCTATCTTCATTAAGAACAGGCACAGCTCCAGACTGGTCTGTCAGCATGATACACTGGATTTACTCCAGGTGCAACTGACAGTTGGCAAAACATCCATCCAAGTTGTAGCCAGCAATAGACCCCTCTCCATGACTTAAGACACCCACTCCTCCTACCTGGACCTACCTGACTCCATCAAGGTACCCACTAACACCTTGATCCTTTGTGACTTCAACTATCCCACCGTAGACTGAGTGAACTATTCCTGCAGTAATACACTCACCCAATGATGCCTTGACTTCATCAGTTCTAATGCACTAGACCA
Source organism: Protopterus annectens (assembly GCF_019279795.1). Lineage (NCBI taxonomy): Eukaryota > Metazoa > Chordata > Ceratodontiformes > Protopteridae > Protopterus > Protopterus annectens. The sequence goes on along the minus strand of NC_056728.1, from coordinate 1,022,152,839 downwards.
GCTTGTCTCATATCGCACAAGGGAAGATAACATTCTGCACCTGGTTCTCACCAACATGGGCGACTGCTGCACCACTCCCATAGTATGTTCTTCCCTGTCGAGATCAGATCATCAGTCTGTCTCATTTGAAGTTTCTATCTCACCCAACCCACACCCCAAGCTGTAACCAGGCTAAAAAACTTCTCAAAATCTGACTACAACCTCTTAAGGGAGGGTATCAGAAGCTTCACACCACCGCACCCTCAAAGGATGCAGACAACTATGCTGAACAGTACACCAGTAAAGTATACATGCACTTGTACAACTGCATGGACTCAGCCATAGCCAAAAGAACTAAACCTGCTCTTCGAGGAAACACAAACCTGTCTGGTGGACATCCTGTATCAACAGGCTATATAACAAAAGAAGAAAGGGTTGTCCAAGGGTAAAAAGGAACAAATTCCAAACTGGAAAAACTCCCTCCTTAGCCTCGACAAGCAAATTAGTGAAAACCTCCAAAGGTAATTATGAATCAAAATTAGTCTCCAAAACAAAGGAAAACCACAAAGCCTTTTTCAGTTATGTTAGAAACCTCCATGGCAAAGCCCAGGTTTGTTCTGAATTAGTACTTAACAGTAGCACTTACACAGATCCTGCTGACTTTGCCAACCTTCTAGCAGATAGGTTCAGCACAAACTCCACTCCCCTGTTCTCCCAAAGGCCCGTTTGATATCCCTGATACTTGTTCCGCACCTCACATCTTCATAAATCAAGTGTTAGCGGCTCTGTCAAAGGCAAAAAATACAGCTTCCATGGGACCTGATAGTATCCCAGGCTATATTCTGCACCATCTCATGCAAGAACTAGCTTTGCAGTTGAGCACCCCCATTCAACCACAGCCTAAGTACAGGCTTCATTCCAGCAGAGTGGAGAACTGCCATTGTCATCCCTTCGCACAAAGGTAGTGCCACTATGGACCCTGGAAACCATCACCCCATTAGCTTGATAAGTCTGTTCTGTAAAAGCCATAGAGTGTATTATTATGGATCTCATAAACAAGGACATAGGCAATCTCCAAGCATTTGAATCCACACAATTTGGATTCATCAAATGCAGGTCTTACATGTTGAACCTGGCTAACTTCTTTGAGACTGTCACCAAGGCCCTGGATGAGGGAAAGTCAGTACTTGCAGCTTACCTTGACTTTGCCAAAGCCTTTGACACAATCCCCCACTTAGGCATCATTGAAAAGCTAGCACAGCTTGGTGTAAATCCCTATCTCATCAGGTGGGTTGCCAACTGGCTCACCGCTAGGACCCACAAGGTCAAAAAAGGTGCCTCCACATCAGACAGCAGACCTGTCACTAGTGGTGTTCCCCAGGGATCTGTCCTGGAATCCGTATTGTTTGGCATCTACTTCTCAGAGGTGCAGGCAAAGACAAAAGGCCTGTGGCTGACCAAGTTTGTGAATGACTGTAAATTGGGTGCTGTCATTGACTCTCCAAATTATGTTAACATACTGCAAGAGGGTTTCACAGCAGCAAATGACTGGTGCCAAAGCCATTGCCTTAAGTTAAATGCAAAAAAATGTATTATCATACCATTCCGCAAAAACATGACCCCTTCTGATTACCACATCAATGGCAACCCCCTAAGCACACAACCTGTGGTGAGAGACCTGGGTACTTGGGTTGATAACAATCTCACATTCAACCATCATATAGTGGTAGTGGTCAGAAAAGCCTTTTACTTGGTTCATCTGATAAATAAAGGGATTGTATCCAGAAAAAAGGAGGTTATTACCCCTCTGTACTCCTTCTTCATTAGGCCAATAATTGAGTATAATTCCCCATTTGATATGTACCTCTCCAAACACCTGCAACAACTAGAAAGGCCACCTAAATACCTCATATAGATAATCCATGGCCTTCAACACTTGTACTATGCAGACAGGCTCAAATCACTATCACACTACTAGGTATTGTACAGATTGCTCAGATGTGATCTGTGTCTCACCTACAAGGCAATTTCTGACCCTGCCCTACTAGAGATGCTTCATATCCATCAGTCTAACGCCTCACACATTACTCGCTCGAAAGGGCTAAATCTAATATGCTAATCAACAAAACCTGCTGGAGAGATTTCCCATACAAGTCAAACAGAGTACCTCGCTGATACTCTTCAACCAAATCTTTGATGAGTGGATGGGAAACCACAAATTTGTCTCAGCAGTTCCACCTGTGTCCTTCATTGACAGGGATGACAGGTGCTGACTGAGGTTTCTTTTTTTTTTTTTTTTTGAGGTTAAACTCTTGGCTAGACTTGTAAGGGCCTCAGTGCCATTAGCCTAGTAACCTCCTATAATCCTATGATCCTATATCTGGTTTTCTCACATCTATATTTTGAACTGTTGGTAATGGGTGATCTCATGTGATGTAGACTTCATCATTTTCTATGATGTTTTGTGGCTCATGTTTCCAGTGTTTCTCAGCTACTTCAATGGTATGGTATAATGTTTGCACAATACCCAGTGCAACAGTTTTGCCACATTATTATGCCTTTCAGTATACTATCATTAGTATATCACAACCAGCAACAAGGTGTGCGACTGTTCCCAATTCTGTTTTATAAAACTCAAATTTTTCTGTTTCTCCCACATGTTCAATGGACTTTGTGAAGCAAATCTTTGGCCACCAATATTAACTTTTCATCTCTTGGTTTGAATTCACCTCTCCTTAACCATTCCTGCATTCAAACTGATCAACATGAGGTTCTTCCCAGAGTTTTCTATACTTGCAACTATATTTATGCATTTTCTGCATTTCCTGCCTTCTAATCTGATCCTTCAAGTTATATTCTTTCTTTTGTTTTTTGGCACATTCAGTTGCTGGCTGATTTTTAACTACTGCTGGTTTGATTTCCATTCCTGCTTGATACCGATATGCTTCTGCTAGACTAAGAAAGGAAGTCATCTTAGATTTCTTCTCCTCATTTTTCAAAACTTTCACTATATTTGGGTCTTGTTAGGTCAGCAAATATGTATGCAGTCCCACAATTGCAGATCTATATATGTAATCTACTTCAAGTAGGCCCATACCTCCTTCGGAACAGGGAATATATAATCTTGGCATGCAATGATTTTATAAATAATTTGATGAGCATGAAGCAGCCTTCTTGTTTTACTGTCTAATCTATCCAACACCTTTTGTGGACAGTCAGTCTCTCCAAAACTGTAAGCTAGGAAAGGAAAAAGCAAATTGGTTTATAGTTTGAATTTTGTTCCTAGATGTCAGTGCTGTTTTCAGGATTAATTTAAGTCTTCTGAAATATTCCTTACTAAGTTTTATTTGCATTTGTTCATGTTTTATTGTTGATCCTTCACCAATTCCCCAATATTTATATACTTCCTCTTGCTCAAGTTCTTTTATATCACATTCTTGTCCAAAACTGATGTTTTCCTGCTGCTGCAACTTTCCTGTTTTAAGGGTTGCTTTTGCACATTTATCAAGACCAAATTACATTATTACATCATCTGAAAAAGTTTTGGCTACTTGCAGTTGTGCTTTAAATTCCGTATCTGATGAGCTATACAGTTTTAAATCATTGACAAAGAGAAGATGAGAAGTCTTTACAGTTTGTTGCTTTCTGGGAGCCACATTATAACCATGACCTAGTCTGTTAAGTACACAGCTTAATGGTTTAAGGGCAAGGCAAATGAACAACATTTACAGAGAGTCATCCGAAATATCCCTGTTTGGATTTTTATCCCTGGGGTAATAAATAAACAATAACTGACAACATCAGTGTGGTATATTGAAGATTTACTCACGGTTGGTGTGGTTTAATCATGAGGCCAAAGCCCGAGTGATTAAATAAAGCCAACTGTGGGTAAATTTCAATATACCACACCACGGAGTCAGTTATTGCTATTATACAATGGCGTTATTTAAGAAAAAATTACTTACTTTCTTAAATAATGTCTTTGTACAATGCCTCTTTGTGCCCTTCCATGTCTTTCCAGTTTCCTGAGGCATTTTCTGATGTACTGCACATGCGTATGGGACTTGTGTTCCCATGCTTACGCAGGGGTCTATATTAGATCATCAAAATGGCATTACAGAAAATGACCAAAATCCCAAAACAGCGAAAGCTCTGGTCAGTGATTTTTTTCACAGGGCAAAAAATCATTTGGCCTGAGCCGGGACATTGCCCTTTACCCCACTGTCGTACAATCTTGGAGTTGGTATATTTAGTTAGGAGTTGTGTGGGGGCACAGCCTCCCACATTGGGTTGTGTGGGGGCAATGTTTTAAATGGTGTGTTGTGTTTTGCTGGTCTACCGATTTTTTTCCATGGGAAAAAAAATCGGTGATCTGGGGTTTCGCTGTTTTGGGATTTCAGTCTATATTTGTTGCTGAAACAGCATCTGCTGTAATGCCATTTCTCTGATCTAATATAGACTCCTTATGCAGAACATCAGCACAGTGTAAAGGTAGCAATGGAGAAAGAAAGATCTCCATCGCTTTTTTTTTTTTTTTTTTTTTGTTATTGAAAAGAAAAAAAGAAACCGAGAGACTTTTAACATTCAGGAGTGCCAGGACAGACAAAATAAAAGGATAATCAGGTAAGTTTCTTTAGTTTTGCAGAATGTACCTGATTATTCTCTTGTTTTTGTCTGCACCATCTCCCTCATTTGTTTGAGTTCTTCCATTTTCTCTTTTTGTAAAAAAAAAAAGAAAGAAAAGTAGAATATTACGAGATATACTAATGGAAGAAAGACCGGGTGACCGGACCTTTTTCCGTTGGTATATTCTCGGATTTACAAAAGGCATGCTGGTTGTGCTTACCAATCAATGTGCTCATTTTTGACTATTAATGGCCAGTCATTGTATAATTTGTCCTTTATCATGGCTTAACTGCAAAGTAGTTTGTCACTGTTTCATGGTCACTGCCATGTAATTTATTAGTGCAGGGTGTATCTTATACATTTTTAAGCACTCTTATCCATGAATGTGGGATGCTGTCAAATGCTTTTTTTGTAGTCAATCCATGCCATACTTAGAGTTTTCCCCTTTTTACAGTTCTCAACTATGACTTTATTTAGCAACAAATGATCCTTTGTTCCATATGACTTTCTTTTATTGCCCTTTTGTTCTATTGCCGTAATTAAGTTTTCTTCTAAATGACTATAAACTCTGTCAGCATCAATTCCTGTGTATAGTTTATACATCGTCTGAAGGCAAGTTATTGGTCTATAATTTTTAGGGTAGTTTTCAGGTTCACTTTTAAGTAGGAGCATTGTTTTTCCTGTTGTTAGCCAGGTTTGTGTCTCTTCGGGTGAGCAATTAAATAGTTCTTACTCATGGCTAAATCATTGTGCAAAGATGTTAATACTTTTAACCAGAACTTAGGTACTGGGCCTGGAGTTTTCTTAAGAAGAATATTATGAATAATATTATGATATATCAGGCAGTCTTCTTTTCTGCCATATCATCATACACACTTATTGAAACTTTTAGGGGAACATAAATAAGCAAATACAACTTTAAGTATGGAGTTAACAATGATAACATCAAAAAAGTCATGAACTATGCATATATATGTATGTGTACATGTGTGTACATGGTGCATGCCCGAGCACGTGTGTGCATATATATGTTTATATATAAATATATATATATATATATATATATATATATATATATATATATATATATATATATATTTGTAATTATATAGATATATAGGCATGATGGTCATTTTGTAAATGCACATCTTCCGTTTATAACATTTCGATTCTGTATAGAAATGCTCTTCTTCTATGTGTGGAATAAGAAAATATTTTAAAAATATCACAATGCTCTGTGTTATTTAGCTGCTATTGTTCTATGAAACTAACTTACATTTATCAATAATATAAAAATAGCTTAATTTCATAATCCATTCTTATCATTGTATTTCTTGTCCTTCCTCATCCTTAAATGGCAATAGTATGCTTCTAAGTATTCAAATACAACCTGCTCCATAAAAGGCATTGATTTCAGGGTTCACCTCTCTTACTAGTAATGACTCAATGATACTCACTAAGACCATTCTTATTTATCTTGTTTTTCAACAGACCATACTAACTGCTGATTCCCAGTTCCAAGCAATCAAATGTAAAATTCCCATTTAAATGTAGTGGTAGCTAAGAAATTACTGACCTTATTCCAGTTGCAGGCTTCCACCAGAGTAAAGCTGTAAGTTTGGCATAAAACATATAGAACATATGTGTCCTACATGCCTGGCATCTCTAATAATTCCAGTCCTTTTTCCTTGCTTGTTAGACACTAAGTAACAGCTATGCTATAGTTGCTGGAGCTGGTCCCATGTCTTGCTTCAGTTTCTGAAACAACTTGTCTGCATTTAAACTTCCTCCTGTTGCTCCTCATCCATCAGTAGTCTCTCTAATTTTTGTCATCTATCTTCAAGTGCTCTAAAGCAAACTTGACATTCATTAATCCCCTGATCTCAATGCATCAAACTACCTCATTTGTTGTTACCATCCAGCCATTTCTGCCACAAGGTTATTCTATACTTTCTTTTGGTTCACCTGGTAATTCCTTCTGTAATTTTCACTAACTGGCTATAATTGAACTACTGATTTGGAAACAGATCATGCTTCTCTCATAGTATTTTGGAACATATAAACTTCAAAGTAAATCTCCCTTGGGAGTAACGCAATACGATGATTTGCTCAGTGCTAGCCATATCATTATTCTCCGATAATATTCTCATACTTTTTGGAATAATTTTAAATTCTAAAGGTCAATTTACAAAAAGTGTTTGGGTCTGTCTCCAACTCCATATCTTTACATTTTAATAAGCCATCTCAAAGGTTTTCATTTGAGTTATTGGGATAATTTCTAACGGCATATTGCATAGCAATTGACCCCTTCACCCGAGTTTCTGTAATCCAGTGATTTAATATATTGGTTTAGGTTAAAGGCTAGTCCATAAATTAAAATATAATCAAAATCCAAGGCTTATTGCTAACTATCCTTTTATTTATATCAGCAAGCATAATTTTAGGTTTGGGCTAACTGCTTATTATCTAGAGTGACTCGGAGGATTCCTTAACTTATCTAAAATCTATCAAAATATCATCACCGTAGTGGCTTTCATTTTGTCTGCTAGTGTACTGAATTTGGCAATATAATCTAAAAAGCAAACTTTTTGTCTTTCAGTTTGTTTATATTCATCCATATAATATACTGAAAAGTGTTACCATTTCCTATATGTAAAAATGTTGGGTATCCCATTTTAAGGATGGGGCCTTGACCTTTTTCAAGATAACTGTTTTAGTCTTTGCTTCATTGTAAATTGGACTAAGCATATGTCAAATTCCTTAAAACATTGTAAAATTAATTAGGCACTTTACCTCCCCTGTTAGTAAGCAGCTATCTGCAAACATAAAAACTGTCATCCAACTGGGCCGTTTTTCCTACTTTCTACAGCTTGGCAGACTGTATTCTCAAACTCCTTGTGATCATAACAATCAGGCCTGGGTGATAAAGGAAAGCCTTATCACTTGCCGTTTTCAATTTCACCATGTTGTGACAAGCTCCATATAAAATACAACACAGAAGCCACATTTTGATACTCTGCTCTCAGTCCATGCTATAACAGTATCCCCATAATCCCTCATGGGTCCATTCCAGACAATCAAGAGCTTTTGTACTGTTGAAAAAAAAAATATCACAGAAGCATGTGCTTTTGAATTCTAATTTGTGCATTGACATGTATAATGCCCACCATATCTGAGTTATTCAAAGAAATCCATTTTGTCTTTCCTGTATAAGGTTGAGAAAAGAACATCAAGATGTTTCACAGGAATTTTGCCAAGATTTTTACATTTAAGTTTATTAAACATATCGGGTGGTAGTTTTTCATATATTTCAGATAACTTTTGCCCTTTGGAAGGACCATTACTTTGGCTTTAGAAATAGATGTAGATTTATATAAACAAAAAGATATGGCCTTTCTGTTTCCAGTGCTTTTCTCTAAATTTGTAGACATCAGCAAGAAAGCAGCCATGTCCAGCTGCATAAATAGGCTGCATCAATTTAATAGCTTTCTCTACTTCCTAAAGCTCTAACTCCATTTTAAATGATTCAAAGACTGTACTTTATCATATGATAATCTAGTTCTAAGAGATCCCTTTCATGAGGGTTCTTTTTTTCTGTGATGTTGACAGAAAACTATGAACTCCTAATTTATAAAGTTATCAGACTTTACTATCACCTCCTCTCCCCTATATCTTCTTTACTCTAACCTGCAAACTAGAAACTTAGGATTATATCCTCCCCCAAAACACTAACCATCTCCCATCTTTTCATAAATTTGGGTTCTGCTTAGCCAACAATAAATAATTTCCATTCTTTTTCTGAGTTTATCTAACTCGAATTGTTCTTGATCAGTGGCATCCACCCATGGCATACCCATTAGTATACTTTCTTTTTTGGCAATTTCTTCCACGCTTTTATTGCTATTTCTGCTTGCCAAGGACAGTTCAAGTCCAGTATGCCAAGCTCATTCCCATTTTTCCAGTCTGATCCTCATTTATAATATAATTACTAATTGTGAACTCACTTTAGAATTGAAGATGAACGAACCAGATGACTCTGTTAAAAACACTTCTTTATTGCAACAAACGATCCAGCCAATAATAGCGCACAGAACCAATTGAAATAAACACTGAGCGCGCTTTCCCTTTGTTGATTACAAAGCTTCCTCAGAACAACAGTTATTAAAACATGAAATGCTTATATACACTATTAATAAATTGACTAATTGAATAATAGAATAATTATATTCAACAATTCTGTTGTTAAAGTTACATTACACCAAATCCGATAATCATGGTGTAACTAGTCTAATGCATGCCAGTATTCCGTACATTTTAAAAAACATTTAATATAAAAAACTTTTAAATATACAAGTTTATAATTTATAAATGTCAACCGTACTATTCCTAGTCAATCTCACTATCCAGCTAAACTAACACATAACCCTAAAATTAATATTATTAAAAACTACCCCTTAATATGCAATAAACAACCAACTGGACCAAATTAAATAAATGTCCACAATATATTGTACGATCTAATATACTCGCCTACCTACTATGAATGTGTTGGATATAAAATCCACATAAAATTATATATGTGTTCAAATATGTAATATATGTGATGTTACAAAATTATACTAAAATTATCCACACACTAAATAAGATATATTAGATAATAATTAGACAACACCAACTGAAGGAAATTGTTATAAAAAATGCCTCATTACTGTCAATTTCTCTAAACCCTATATACATAAAAATAAAAAATAACTATAAAAATATGAAAATAATTACCTAACATCTGTATGATAAATAGCTTATATGCCTTACAATTTCGCCTGTCTTAATTTCAATACACTCCCTATACTGATGTTATTGTTTAAACCCGGGGGCCTACTGGCATCCGTTCTAAGCTGCCAAAATAATTCACGAAACTCCACTCTAGATTCCCAATTACCCCCACGTGGATCTGTCATTACTCGTTCTATAATATCAAATTTTATATTCATACTACTGCACACTAAGGAATGTTTATAAAGAGCATTCAACTCTTTTTCTTTAGTAATGTCGTAAATATGTCCATAAATTCTTTTCCTTAAAGTGTGTGTAGATTTCCCTATATAGAAACTATTACAGCTTATGCATATACCTATGTACACAATTCCTTTTGTGCCACAATTATAGTATCTTGATGCTGTAAGCCTGATACCTCTAGAGGAAATGTGAATCTCAAGCTGTTGTAAAATATATTCACACTGCCTACACGCCCCACATTTATAGGTGCCCTTTTTAGAATTACAGTTGCTAGCCATTAGGATCTCCTTCCTATCAAATATATCTTTTAGATTCATGCCTCTTCTCCTAATAAATGTTGGATTGGAGGGGATATAATTTCCTGTTTCATTATATTGTATGATCTAATACACTCGCCTACCTACTATGAACGTGTTGGATATAAAATACACATAAAATTATATATGTGGTCAAATATGTAATATATGTGATGTTACAAAATTATACTACAATTATCCACACACTAAATAAGATATATATATATTAGATAATAATTAGACAATCAACACCAACTGAAGGAAATTGTTATAAAAAAATGCCTTATTACTGTCAATTTCTCTAAACCCTATATACATAAAAATAAAAAATAACTATAAAAATATGAAAATAATTACCTAACATCTGTATGATAAATAGCTTATATGCCTTACAATTTTGCCTGTCTTAATTTCAATACACTCCCTATACTGATGATATTGTTTAAACCCGGGGGCCTACTGGCATCCGTTCTAAGCTGCCAAAATAATTCATGAAACTCCACTCTAGATTCCCAGTTACCCCCACGTGGATCTGTCATTACTTGTTCTATAATATCAAATGTTATATTCATACTACTGCACACTAAGGAATGTTTATAAAAAGCATTCAACTCTTTTTCTTTAGTAATGTCGTAAATATGTCCATAAATTCTTTTCCTTAAAGTGCGTGTAGATTTCCCTATATAGAAACTATTACAGCTTATGCATATACCTATGTACACAATTCCTTTTGTGCCACAATTATAGTATCTTGATGCTGTAAGTCTGATACCTCTAGAGGGAATGTGAATCTCACGCTGTTGTAAGATATATTCACACTGCCTACACGCCCCACATTTATAGGTGCCCTTTTTAGAATTACAGTTGCTAGCCATTAGGATCTCCTTTGTATCAAATATGTCTTTTACATTCATGCCTCTTCTCCTAATAAATGTTGGATTGGAGGGGATATAATTTCCCGTTTCATTGTTCACTTTTAATAGAGGTCAATATTTCTTAATAATATCTTCCACTTTTTTTGATGTAGCAGAAAATGTATGTGTAAATGATTGCTCAAAGCTGTTGACCTTTACCCCCTCTATGGGCCTAGCCATTTCATTTAACCCTAAAAGTGGAAAAAACTTGCTAACTCTATTGTCCATTACCTCCTTTACTAAACTTTGTATCAAAGTGCTAGGGTACCTGTAATAATATTATTCTTGATAACAGTTTTTATTCTGTTTATCATATTCATGTGTAGGCTTGCTTGTGTGAAGTACGTGCAAAAGCTTAGAGCATTAACCTACAAGAAGAACAAACTGTGTTGAAGAGTTTGAGGTTTGACATAGATTAAAAGCAGCCTAGCAAAACAGTAAATCAGCTTGTGCTTGACATTTGATATAGGTCATGTTTGTCTAAAGCAGAACCATTTGTGTCTGACACCTGTTAGTTATGTGGGTGGAATATGTGATAACAAGTTCATGTTTGATGAAGCTTTAAGTTGCTTAGCTATGCAATACTCAAGTTGACAGTTGACCCTGTTAAATTTCCTGTGTTTTATGTACAGAACTCACAATAAAAGCAAGAGCAAAAACAGTATTAGGCAGACATTTTCTACTGCAACTAAGTATTGGTGTCTCCTTGTACAAGTAAAATAAAGAATCATTATTACCTTTAACAGACGTGATGTCCTCTTATTTTTAACTTAATATTTTAGCGCCCAACGTGGGGCTACCTCTTCGAAGGTACGAATCAGGGGACAGAGAGGCTGTAACACCCGTGCGGGAAGGGTGTCGAATCTATGGCTCCCTTATAATGAAAGACCTCAGACTAGTTTGTCGTTATGAGAGGCCAGTCGCTCTCTGATTCCTATCCAGGAGACGGTATCCGAACTGGGACAGGGGACACACGGCTGAGACAGGTAAAATTCTTTTATTGTCGACAGGAAAAGTTTTAGGGAGGACTTGAAAACCGGTTGTTGTGCATCAGGTCATTTTTAAATAAGACCTTAGTAAAAAAAAAAAAAAAAAAACCCTAGGACAAATCTTAGTATAAGGAAGGACTGAAAATAACTTTAATATCTTAAGATGGGGTCAGGATGTGGCAAATGTCAGACCAATACAGACTTAAATGAAGATAAAAAATATATGCAAAAATTAGATAACGCAAATGTACAATTTCTTAAAAAATGGAAAGTCAAATATGACTTTAATGGAACATTAGATAAAACCTCATGTTTAGCATTAGTAAGAAATGTGAAAATAGACGCAGGAACTAGGACCAAAAAACAGAAACAATTGGGGTTTCCCCAAGCACAAAGGTGGTTGAAGGAGGCCAACAGGAGATTTATGAAAAATAAATCAACAAAGGATAAGGAAGAGAGAATAAAAAGGCAAAAAGAATGTGAAACCAATACAGATGATAAAAAGGTGGCTCTTTTTGTGGACAAGGAAGATGAACATATGGTGTGTGCAGTGACACGAGGGGCCACAGCTCTGCCTTATGGAGCAGTGGGAATTGAAGTAAGGGACAGACCCCCCCCCCAGTATGAGGCAAATAGACCGGAGATAAAACACCAACAGGGACTGACTCAGGGACAGGACAATTGTATCCACCTATCCGTATTTAAATGATAACTTAATCTCATCCCAATCAGGTCTTCGGAAAATTTCCGGAAATTGATTTTAGGGTGGGGTACTCCCTCTGTAGCTCGTTTTATGTCTTTTTCTTGGCAAACAGTGGATATTCTGTTGGTCCCAAGAGTGGTATTACAAAAGGTTGATTCCCCTATGCAATTGCGTTCAGGCCCGGTGGGACAGGGACAATGGGCGGTAAAGAAAGAGGCGAATTCTATGGAAAATTTTCCCCTCGTACAGGTAGCAAATCCTCAGGCAGGGGGTGAGGGACAGCATCCCACTATTTTGGTATTCCGTCCGTGGGTGAAAAAAGACTTAAAATGAGCTACGGAGGGAATACCCCACCCTAAAATCAATTTCCGGAAATTTTACGAAGACCTGATTGGGATGAGATTAAGTTATCATTTAAATGGATTAGAAATCGAACAAGTATTACGACAGATTTTAGGGCCAGATTGGCATTTAATATGCGGAAAATGGTCATCCAGGACGGACAATGGAGCCATCCTGGAACATGAGTCAGGCACCTTAGACACAAGGGTCATCGACATTCTAAACAGAATGTCAGATAAATGGTGCCCACGGGCAGATTGGACATGTATAAATCAATGTACTCAGGCTGACGATGAAAAGATTGACCATTACATAGTCTGATTAACTGAGACATTTAACAATCACTGTGGCATAGACACCCCACCGAACCAAGAAAATGATAGTCCTTATGAACAACTTAAAAATTCTTTTTTGAAAGGTTGCCGAGCCCCTATAAGTAGTTTTATAACCAAACACATGATAAATCACCGTACATCCCGGTTACAGCCCTTGTTGGAGTATGCCAGACATGCTGAGTGCCACTTTAAACAAAAAAAGTAAAAGAAGGGACAGGTGTTTGCTGTTGGGGATGACGGAGGGGTATTCCTGATACAAAATCAAAAAGGAAGAGGGAGAGGCAAACAGAGGAGGTGTGGAGGACGTGGGGCAAGTAGAGATCCTGGAAATAGGCGGGGAGGACAGTCGGAGGATTATGAGGGCAGAGCAAAGAGGGGCGAATGTTTTAGATGTGGGAAGAAGGGACACTTTTCTGCAAATTGTGAGGAACGACAACAGTCACAGCAGAAATGTAAACAAAGTTCTGCAGGACTATATGATGGTGAAAACTGTTGTAGTCACTGCGGTTCTTTAGTTGAATGAAAGGAGAATGAGAAATATGGTGAGAAAGAGGGTACTTACTGTGACATTTGTCAGGAGGAAACTAACTCCTGCCAATGTATAGGGGAAGATAATGAGGAAGGAAAAGGTGATTGTGCAGGTTGGGATAACGAGTCAGAAGAATGTGAGGTCATCAATTTGGCGGCCCTGCAGACCACCATGCATCTGGATGAAAAGCCCATGATAAAACTTATGGTGGAGGGCTGAGAGGTAAAATTCCTATGTGACTCAGGGGCCTCACGGACCCTGCTAAGGCCAACAGACCTGCCTCCTAACTGTGAGACAGAAGAGTTTGTTTTTGTTAAGGCAGGAAATGGACGCGTTTATAAGGAACCGCTATGCTTGTTCACTGATCCACAAACGGATCAGGCAGTTCGGTGCAGGGTAATTATATCAAGAGTATGTCCAGTTAATTTGTTGGGCAGGGATTTAATGCATATTTTTGGTATAGCGGCAGTGCCCACACCACGAAGAATTGAGGCCAAAAAAATAGTTGCCACCCAGGAAATGATGGTCCAAGGGACACGGGAATTACACTTTTGGTATAGTCAGGACCTGATAGCCACGGGACCGGGAAGCATAACCACTGATCTGGTTAATTTAGCCCTAAGTAAATATGGGGACCAACCTCCTATGGTGGCAGGGCAACTACATTGCACTATGTACTACCGGAAAGTGGTGGGGCCTGATAGGGAATTCAAAAAACAATTCCTAAAACATAAGGTGACTAAAATAGTGCTAAACAATCTCTTCTGGGACATGCAAGGCAATGCTGTGGCAACTTGCACCTTGACTAAGGAAATGGCAAAACTATTTTGATCCTACCATGAGCCACATGTCTCAATTATTAAAGCAGAAGGCACTAAGTGGGTAGACTTAGGAAAAAAGGTCACCGATTGGAACGCAATGTCAGAGAGGCAATTAAAAGAGCACCAGGTTCAAGTTCAGAGGCTAAACTGGGTGACACAAGCTAGGCCAACAGTCCACCTGAGGCAGTGCAACTCTCCCCCCAGCTGAAATTTCCTCCTTACGCAGGAGGAAGAACAAATTTTAAAGGATATTCCACAATGTCTATGGTCACTAAATAAGGGGGATGTGGGCTTGATGAAAATGGCAGGGAAGGTACATATAACACCAAAATCAGGATTTAGACCAGGCAAACACCAGTATCCGCTTAGCAAACAGGCAGAAAAAGGCATAGCACCAGTGATAAATTCTTTAAGAGAATCAGGAATTTTAATAGAATGCCCCGACTCTCTGTGTAATACGCACTTGTTTCCCATCAAAAAACCTGACGGAACATGGCGAATGGTGCAAGACCTACAGGCAGTCAATGCAGCGGTAATCCCAAGATCACCTGTAGTACCAGATCCTCACACCTTATTGAATAACTTAAACCCTGAGAATAAGTACTACACCGTCATAGACATTAGCAACACCTTTTTCTCCATACCCCTGCATAAAGACTGCAGGTTCTGGTTTGCGTTTACCTATCAAGGTAAACGTTATACTTATACTAGGTTACCCCAAGGATATTGTGAGAGCCCAACAATATTTGCCCAGGAAATGGCGGCCAATTTAGCTCAGTTCACACCCAGGGAAGGAAGCCAAATTTTACTATACGTGGATAATATCCTATTGGCTTCTCCTACATTGGAAGCATGCCAAAAGGACACGGTGGCACTACTTAAGTTTTTAGCAGAAAAAGGTCATAAAGTAAATAAGTCAAAATTGCAATTGTGGAAACCACAGGTTAAGTATCTAGGATACTTAATCTCACAGGCAGAAAGACAGTTGAAAGAGATACGGAAACTGGCTATTCTGCAGGTCCCGATGCCTCAAACCAAAAGAGAAATGATGTCATTTCTGGGAATAACAAATTTCTGCAGGAGTTGAATCCCTAACTATGCTGAAGAAACAGAGCCCTTGACGGCTCTGATTTACGGAATCCCCATGTCAGCCGGTGACCAACTGACTTGGACAAGTGAGGCTATACAGGCATTCACACGTATTAAACAACTTACAGCGAGCTCATCAGTACTAGGGCTCCCAAACTACTCAAAACCCTTTGTACAAATGGTAGACTGCAGGAAAGGATATATGACTTCGGTCTTACTTCAGACACATGGGCTTAAGCAGCGACCTATTGCGTTTTACTCCACAAAATTGGACTCTGTAGCGAGAGCACTGCCACACTGCGTACAGGCAGTAGTGGCAGCTGCCATGGCAGTGCAGGCCTCCGCCTCTCTGGTACTATTTCACCCATTGACACTTCGGGTCCCACATTCAGTAGCTACAATCTTATTACAGGACCGCATTACATTTCTGTCACCAAGTAGGCATCTCTCCTGTATGACAATATTACTGACTCAGCCACATATGACAATTAAATGGTGCACCACACTCAATCCGCCTACATTACTACCCACACCAGAGAAAGGTATACCTCATGTTTGCTTAGACACTATACATAAAAAAATTCTTCCCCGTCCCGATTTACAAGATATGCCTCTGGCTGAGGCAGATCTGGTACTTTTTGTAGATGGATCTGCAAAAAAGGACATGACAGGGAAGACATTGGTGGGGTATGCAGTCACCACAAAAGACACAATTTTAGAGGCAGGACAGTTACCTGGACATTACTCCGCTCAGGCAGCCGAATTGGTAGCACTGACCAGGGCCTGCACAGTGGCACAAGGAAAAAGAGTTACAATCTATACGGACAGTCAGTATGCCTTTTCCACTGTGCATATCTTTGCACAGCAGTGGAAAAATAGGTGGATGGTAACAGCGGCAGAAAAACCTAACAATCATAAGGATCTAATTCTAGGTCTTCTGGACGCAGTCCAGTTACCACAGAAGCTTGCTCTATGTAAGTGTTCTGCACACACCAACAATAAGAATCCCATATCACTGGGAAATGCGCTTGCAGATAAGGCAGCAAAAGATCCAGCACAACAGAAAGACCACCTTTTTAGCAATTCTGAGTTACAACCCAATGATGTTTTAGATTTAGAAATGCTAAAAGTCATGCAGACTCTTACAACAGGTAAGGAAAAGAGGAGATGGATAAAATATGGAGTAACTCAACAGGAAGGTGTATATAAAGCACAGGATGGTAGGTTAGTATTGCCTTCAAATCTTTTTAGGTATGCAGCCTTAGTAAGTCATACAATTACCCATGCAAGACCATCAGTCATGACACAGACCGTGTCGCGAATTTTCTGGTGTAAGAGATTCTCCACCTATGCAAAAAGGTTTACCCTCTCCTGTCTACTGTGCGCACAATATCATGGGCAAGGGGGAATATGGAAGTCTGTTCAGACCTTCCCAGTACCTCCACACCCATTCCACACCATATGTATGGATTTTATAAAACTAACACCATCCCAAGGAAAGCGATTTGTATTAGTCATAATAGACTCATTCTCTAAATGGGTTAAAGCTTATCCTGTAAAACACCCAGACGCCCTGACAGTGGCAAAAATACTTACCACAGATGTAATTCCACGTTTTGGTATACCCAAACATATCTATAGTGACAATGGCTCACATTTTGTTAACCAAATTGTCCAAAGACTTGGCCAAGTATTTCACATTGATTTAAAAAATCATTGTGCTTACCACCCACAGTCAGCAGTGTTGGTTGAGCGACACAATGGCGTTCTAAAAAGCAAGTTACGAAAACTCATGGCAGAAACACATACTACATGGATAGACTGCCTACCACTGGCCCTTCTCCACATGAAAATTACACCCTCTTTCAAGGGTCTGGCTCCATATAAAATCCTTTTCAGAAGACCATATTATGTTCCGCAGTGGCACGGTATCTTGCCAGCGGAATGTGAGAGGGGTGAGGAGCTAGCAGATTATATGAAAAAAATGCTGACCAACAAAAAATTTCTCTTAACTCATGATTGCTTTACAGGTCCAAAAGTAACAACACCAGTGGAAGTTGTGCCTGGAGACTGGGTGTGGATCAGAATCGTGAAGCGGAAAAACTGGGCATCACCAAAGTGGGAAGGTCCATACCAAGTGCTTATTTCAACCCCCACAGCAGTAAAAATAGCAGAACGAACTTCGTGGATACATCTGACATGCTGCAAGATTGTCAAGACTTTCCGGATAGACAAAGACCTGGGCTCGACATCAAATCTCCCACCTGCTGACACATAGTTGCATAAGAACATAATGATGGAGTCTTGGGTAACAACCATTCTCAGCATACTCCTCTTAGAAACAATAGAGGGCACCGTTCTGCACCAAGGGATAGTAACCAAGGAAGATAATCATGTCTTACTACAGACCCAGGCTGGCGTAAACACCAACTTCTATCTTAATGTCTGTGACACCGGAGTGGACTGCTCAACATTTTCCGCCTATGAAAGGGCTAGAGCCACGAAAAGAGCTAAAGTAAAATATTTATGCAACATCAACTGTGCCTCCTGGGAAAATGTATGGTGGACATCGGAAGGAAACTGGGAGACCAGTGCAGCGCGAATCCCAAAAAAAGACAAAAATCGACAGAGAAAAATAAAGATCGCTGCTCAACACTCTTCCCCATATGTTACCATCACCATTCTTAACCCACAGGTGAGTGATTCAGGACTGTATGGGCTCAGAATTTCAATAACAGCAGTAACTGACCCATTGGGGAAAATGAAAATCGAAATTCAAACTGCAGCGAATACGACCCAGGCACCAATGACGGAAGAAGAACAGTTAATGGTAGAAACAGGGTTCGCACAGAAAAATGCCTGGATGCAATGGGTAAGATTTAGTACTAAAGAGGCTCAACATCAGGACTGTGTTGCCTGCGCTGAAGGCAGGCAGAAACTGGCTACTGTTCCACTGCTCCCTGAGGAAGCAAACTATACCTGCTTACTAAAACTGTTCCATAACCAAACGCACAAGGACTGTAAAAATAAAACTGAATGATTCCCGTTGACAAAGTTGTCAGTAAAGCCACCTGCAGCACTTGACTATCCTGGTACTTACACTTGTTTCTTTAGAAACAGCACTGGGAAAGATTATGGCATTCTTTCCCCAGGTTATTGCAACAAGACCACTGACGAAAATGACAATGAACTACTGACAGGTCAAACGCACAGCCTGGCAGACGTCTGGTGGCTCTGCGGAGATAATAGACTGAAATCTTGACTAATGAAATCCTGAAAGGGAACTTGTACTCTGGTAAAATTGATTTTGCCTTTTTACATTTTACCCATGACGGCTGATAAACTTCCCACCATGGCCCTCAAAGCAAACCAGCAGAGCAGAAGAAGAAAGAAAAGACAAGCTCCAAGACAGGCTTTTGATGATGGTGTTTATATTGATAGCATTGGGGTCCCAAGGGGGGTCCCCGATGAATATAAGGCCATAAACCAAATAGCTGCAGGTTTTGCTTCCATCTTCATATGGGTACAACCTAACAAAAATGTGGAATGAATCAACTACATATATTACAACCAACAGCGCTTTGTGAATTACACAAAAGATGGTCTAAAAGGTGTTGCTGAACAGCTGGAGGCAACCTCTCTAGTGGCTTGGCAAAACCGCCTTGCTCTGGACATGTTACTAGCAAAGGAAGGAGGGGTATGCAAGATATTCAGGACTTTCTGTTGCACTTACATCCCAAACAACACCGCACCAGACGGCAGCATCACACGAGCTCTGCAGGGACTTGACATGCTGTCCAAAAAACTGGCAGAAAACTCAGGCATAAATAACCCCTTTACTGATTTCTTACAGGCATGGTTCGGAAAGTGGAGCCACCTTATTGGTAACCTGCTAATAAACATAGGAGTTGCTGCAGCTATTCTTGTAACATGTGGATGCTGCTGTATTCCCTACATTCGGGGACTACTGCAAAAACTGGTTGAAACTGCTGTCACAAGAACAATGTACCAACAATTGCAGCCAGTAGACAATGATGCATATGCTGAATTGTATGACGATGCATATACTGACATAAAAGAGTTATAAAGTGACCTTTGTGCAAAATCATCTATAACCCACCTAAAATAAAAATGAAGGGAGGGGGTAAAGGGGCAGACATGCCAGTAAAATAAAGAGGTGCACAATGAAGCGGAAAAAATGCAGAAGGAGGCGTGACCCAAGATCCAAAAGGATAAAGTCAGGTGGACATGAAAAAAACAGAAATGCACCAAAGGAGGAACCAAAAAAAAGACAGGTCCGGCGCTTTAAAGGCATTCACCTCTTGCATAAAACTGGCATTCACCTCTTGCATAAAATTGGCATGCCCTGATTGTGATAAAAACAGGATGAGTTATGGGAGGTATTACACAAAGGTTTTGCAAATCTTTTTCAAAATGAAGGAAAAATCTTTTTCATTGACTAAGGCTAAATGTCTTTATGAATCTCCTGAACAAAAAATCCATTGGAAAAGTCAGGTGAGAATGTTAATATTCGTTTACCTAACAGAAATAAAAGTGTTAAAAGGGGGGAAATGTAAATATTATTCTTGATAACAGCTTTCATTCTGTTTATCATATTCATGTGTAGGCTTGCTTGTGTGAAGTACATGCAAAAGCTTAGGGGGTTAACCTACAAGAAGAACAAACTGTGTTGAAGAGTTTGAGGTTTGACCTAGATTAAAAGTAGCCTAGCAAAACATTAAATCAGCTTGTGCTTGACATTTGATATAGGTCATGTTTGTCTAAAGCAGAACCATTTGTGTCTGACACCTGTTAGTTATGTGGGTGGAATATGTGATAACAAGTTCATGTTTGATGAAGCTTTAAGTTGCTTAGCTATGCAATACTCAAGTTGACAGTTGACCCTGTTAAATTTCCTGTGTTTTATGTACAGAACTCACTATAAAAGCAAGAGCAAAAACAGTATTAGGCAGACATTTTCTACTGCAACTAAGTATTGGTGTCTCCTTGTACAAGTAAAATAAAGAATTGTTATTACCTTTAACAGACGTGATGTCTTCTTATTTTTAACTTAACAGTACCCCCTTTCCAAAAAAAGCGAACAAATATACTGAACTTCCTCTGCAAATACCACATCGACACTAGTCATTCTAGAGGCCCTTATTAATTGCCCCTTAATAATTCCTTTTTTCTGAAAAAAGGGGTGACCACTTTCAAAATGCAGATACATATTTGAAAAAGTAGGTTTCCTATATAGCTTAGAGTGGAAGCAATGATTTACAGAATCCTTGTATAAAGTTACATCTAAGTAGTTGATGCTCACATCGTCAAAAGTGTAAGTAAACTTCAGGAAATCTGTACAATTATTTAAATAGTCGAAAAATTCCATAAACAAATCTCTTGACCATCTCCATAATATACAGATATCATCCAAGAAGCGAATATACTGAGAAATATATTTATGCCAATCAGTGTTAAAAATGAACTTTCATTCCCAAAAGTATAAAACACAATTAGCATAAATTGGGGTGCACGCTGTCCCCATAGCAACTCCCTTTTTTTGCTGAAAATGATCACCATTAAAATACACAAAATTATTTTTTAAAAGTCTCCATGAAATCCACTAATAAATTAATTGTATTTCCATCTAAACCTGAATCCGAGCATAGAATTTCACGAAACCATTCCAACCCTGTAGTGTGTGGGATACTAGGGAATAACTCAACTACATCTATGGTAACAAAGCATATTCCTACTTCATATTTATCTTTAGTAATACTCCTCAAAAAGTCCCGAGAATCTTTGGTGATGTGCGATACAGAGTTCATAAACTGCTTCAATTGAGCATCAACAAATATAGCTAGAGGTTCTGTGATGCTCCCAGCTCCTGCCACAATAGGTCTAAATTTGAGTGCCTCTATCCCTTTATGTACCTTTGGTATTCCAAATATAACAGGGAGCTTTGGATTCTCAACATGCAAAAAATTGTATAATTTTTCATTTATGCTTCCTTGAAGTAGGTGGTTGGTTAAATAATACTTTATCTTTGAGTGGACAATATTAATCTCATTCCGTGATCTAACATATAATGATCTGTGTTTTGTAAAATATTATGTATATATGAATCATACATGTCACTATACATCAATACCACACCACCACCTTTGTCAGGTTTCATCACTCTTATTTTTTCAGCTTTTAATTTTTCCACCAATACTTTTTCCTCTTCTGACCAGTTCTCATAAGGGGGATTTTCATAATATCTAATTTGCCTCACCTTTCTCTCGACCATCTCTTCAAATACTTTTAAAGAAGGGTTAATAGGTGGATTGAACACACTTCTCCTATGTAACTCATTTTGAACAGAGTATTTGCCTTTAAAATAAATTTGTAAATTTAACTGTCTTATAAACAACTTAAAATCAATTAAAGTATTAACCATAGAACCTGTCTTTATGGGTACAAAATGAAAACCTTGTCTAAATAAATTAAAATAAGTATCATCCACTATCAAATCTATAAAGTTATATATTGAAAAATTTCCTTTTTACACACTATTGTATTATTAGTCTCCGAGGCAGGTCCAAGAACACCATCGTGACTGGGGGTGGGGGGTAACATGAAAAGATCATTCCAATCTAATACATCCGTGACCTCCCTTGAAATCCCCCCCCCCGTATGACTGAGGGTTCTGATATTTTTATAGTTATTTTTTATTTTTATGTATATAGGGTTTAGAAAAGTTGACAGTAATGAGGCATTTTTTTTATAACAATTTCCTTCAGCTGGTGTTGATTGTCTAATTATTATCTAATATATCTTATTTAGTGTGTGGATAATTTTAGTATAATTTTGTAACATCACATATATTACATATTTGACCACATATACAATTTTATGTTGATTTTATATCCAACACATTCATAGTAGGTAGGCAAGTGTATTAGATCATACAATATATTATGGACATTCATTTATTTTGGTCTAGTTGGTTGTTTATTGCATATTAAGGGGTAGTTTTTAATAATATTAATTTTAGGGTTATGTGTTAGTTTAGCTGGATAGTGAGATTGACTAGGAATAGTAAGGTTGACATTTATAAATTATAAACTTGTATATTTAAAAATTTTTATATTAAATGTTTTTTAAAATGTACGGAATACTGGCATGCATTAGACTAGATACACCATGATTATCGGATTTGGTGTAATGTAACTTTAACAACAGAATTGTTGAATATAATTATTCTAGTATTCAATTAGTCAATTTATTAATAGTGTATATAAGCATTTCATGTTTTAATAACTGTTGTTCTGAGGAAGCTTTGTAATCGACAAAGGGAAAGCGCGCTCAACGTTTATTTCATTTGGTTCTGTGGGCCGTTATTGGCTGGATCATTTGTTGGAATGAAGAAGTGTTTTTAACAGAGTCGGCTGGTTTGTTCGTCTATTCCACCTTGGATTGGTTTTATTTTATGTTGGTTTTGTTATTTTTTTGATTCACTTTAGAATTGCTATAACACCACTTATAATATTCCCATTTTCAGAAACAGCTAGTGGATGTTTTTTGGAAGAACTTTTTCTCCAATCTGCTTCCTCCTGTGTACAAAATGCTCCACATCCATCTATCCATTAGCCATGCCTCCCTCTGTACAGATTTTCACAGAATGTCCAGATTTTTGCCTCACATTTTTGGTCTGTTTTTCATAAAGTTGTAGTTTTCTGGCAAACTAATTGCAAATCATTGAAGAGTGAAGTTAGAAAATAATGAGAGACATTTGAGTTTTGAACTTCATACCCTTCAGAAAATTAATTCTAATGTAAAATCTGTTATTCTATCAGCTTTCTAAGTTAGTAAGCAAAATATTTAAAAGGTGTCCCTATTTTTGGGCCATTGCCACACTTTTATTAATGGCTTTGTACAGATTTCGTGCTCTAAGAGGTTGAGAGGTATGCATCGGCAAATCTACCAGCCAATCCCCTAACACCCCCCAGACATACTCCAGTAGGGCTGGGGAAGGTGTGGAGCTTAACGGCATTTGGAAGAGGGACCAGGCTGTCAATATCCATCAAGCAGGGTTTATTTTATGACTTACCCCATTACTGTCCCCACATGGTTCTCATGGTTTCATCTGAGGGGGTGAGCATGCAATGTTGACATGTGGCATTTAATCTTCCTCCCACCACAGCAGCTTAGCCATGTCACCAACTTTCCCCTTTGAACTACTGGTTGCATCTGAGTGGGTGCATATAGGTTATCTATAACCCAGTTATGTGATTCTGTCCTACCCACGAACATAATCATCTGCCACTACCATCTGTTTCTGGGTGTATCCTAACATCTTTTCAGAGCAGAAGTATTACTATTCTTTTAAACTATTACATTTTAGGGTCTGCAATTACATAGAGGAATTTTGAAGACTCCTCCTGGGATTCAGTAAATGTTTTATTCCGTGCAGAAACAGTGTAGCTGCTCCTGCATGGAATATGGCCGCCGAGCGATTCAGCAAAAAGCTGATCTGATGTGCACGAGCCTGCGGACACTGTTCTTGCATGGAAAGCCATGCGGAATACTAATTACCTCATTTGCTGGTGAAAATCATGCAAATGAGATGAATTAGTGATTCAGGAAGCAGGCAGGCATCCGTGCAGGAACAGTGCTAGTTGCAGAAATGTGTTCTGTTACTAACCGAACATATTTCTGCAAATAGCAAAATGGAGGCATGACAGCTCAAATAAAATCATGTATTATAAACTTTAGGCATACCAATGGCCAGATATATGGCCATTAACATGGGAAAGTTTTTAAATTAATAAAAAAAAAAAATCAAAGTATTTTTTTGGCCGATCCCGGCCATTTAAGTATAGGGCAGTGGCGCACAAACAGGATTGTGCCAAAAATAAAAAAAAATGTAAAAACTCAATTTTAGAGGAAATCTGCATTTTGCCATTATAGTCAATGGCATGCAGAATCAAAACATTACCAGGGAACACTAGCTGTTGAGGGGAAAGGCTTTGTGTCAGAGCAATAACTATGGACTAAGGCTGTGGAGTATGCAAATGAGGTAAAATGTACTTAATCACAAAATATTCAAGTCCATACACTGCACCTAACTGTGTAGGTGCTAGAACAGGAGAGTGTAGGCAGGAGGAGTAGCTAACATGAAAAGGGTGTGTGTCATGCCTGCTGTAAGCATATTGGAGCTCGTTTGCCCGGGTTTGCACTTAGCTAAACATAGCTAAGCAAGGGGCTGTGTCTGAGGCTGTAATGTCTTACACCATGAAATGAAGAGCGTGTTCACATCCAGGTAGGGGCCATTTCTGCTAAAATGTGTTTATCTTAGCTAAACAGGTATGTGCAGTGCCCACTGGGACTTAAACAAAAAAAACCAGATATAGCAGCGCTGTTTATATTTAGGCAGCAGGTTTATGCGCCACACCTCAGGGCTTAAAATGGGTGGAGATGGGAAGGGGGAAAAGAAAAAAAAAAGAGAAATAACAAAATACAGCCAGTCAAATATAAGTAAAATAGCTGGCAGGTGGAATGTCTCAAAGTCAGCCTGTCACACCGGCAGCATCTGCGGCACACCACTATAAACTATGCAAACACCTTCCAGTCTGGTATTTCCCACAAACTCTGCACCATAGTTGTACACATACAGGAGAATTTTAACTGACAAAACTAGCAAAAAATGTTAGGGGCTGCTGTCACATTGATCTATCAGTATGTGCAAGAGGCTGAGGGTGCTTAGGAGGATAATGCTGACAACCAGGTTAGACCGAGGAGAAGAGTGTTCAGACCCAGGGTAACCTACCAGGGGTTACATGATCTGGAGATAGTAGAGTGCTACAGGGTGGACAGGGACATACTTCAGCAACTCATTGAGCTATGCCAGCCTCGCCTTAAACCTAGAACCAACAGAGGGGAACCCATCTCAGTAGATACCAAGGTATGTGTAGCCTTAAGAATACTAGCTACAGGTACTTTCCAAAGACCAACTGGGGATATCATGGGGGTCTCACAGCCATCTGCATTCAGGATACTTCACCAGTTCCTGGATGCCATGTGAACAAATGCCACTGAGCACATTTACTTCCCCAGCACTCATGAGGAGAGGACCAGCAATATACATCTCTTCCAACAGGTAGCAGACTACCCGGACATACTGGGTGCCATAAACTGCACTTACATCCACATCAAAGGACCACCTGGTGACCAGGGTAAACCACAAGGGTTTCCACTCCATCAACTGCCAGGTCAGGTGCGATGCCCAGGACATTATCATGAATGTGTTTGCTGGCAGCCCTGGAAGCTATCACAACTCCCAAATCTGGCATTCATCACAGCTGTACCAGGTGTTTGTCAGTGGGGACATCCCATATGGCCATCTGGTGTGGGATGTTGGCTACGCACTGGAGCCGTGGCTTATGACACCCATCAGAAATACACACACACCCACATAAGAATGCCATAATGAGGCACATGCACAAACCAGAATAATTATAGAGCATGTGTTTGGAATGCTCAAGTCTCTGCATGTACGGCAGCTGCAAGGTCTCAAAACAAATGTAATCCAAAGCAAAAAATGAGACCAGCAAACTATGGCAAGTACCAGTGTTTAATATTAATTACTAGAAACACATAGTAATAAGGAGAAAAACAGACCAGTTTTGGCTTAGTGAATCACTTAGCCTTCACCACTGTATGAAACAGAAATGAACCAACTCCTTATATAGTCAATAAAAAATACATAATCATGTGGCTGATTAAAGGTGCTCATTAAGTCCAGGAGCAACACCCCCCCCCTCCCAGCTTAATAAACCATTTTATAATTATTGATAGAATTTTGGGTATTAGATCCAGTAAAACAGGTTGGCATGAAAGGTTGAATGCACTGCTTCACTACAGATGTCCTGCATCTGTCACACCTGGCCTACAGGCCTCTGGCAAATGCCCATGCCTCACCCAGAATGCCCTGTTAGGGAGTGTCATGGGAGTCAATAACACCAACATAACACAATCTACAAAATGCAAAGAAAGGCCATGCTGCTAACTGCTAGGCGCAAACCTGCCAGCATCAGAGAGCCAGAAATCTGGACAAAGCCATGAATAATGGGGTGATAAAGGTCCAAAGAGAAGGACACCATTGAAATACTGCTCTAATAATGTGAGAAAGTTGATGGAATGATTGAATTAGCATGGAATTTCTGAAGAGTATGAAGTATGAAACTGTAATATCAACTGTCAGTAATATCTGACTTCAACCCTGAGTGACTTTCAAAACACTTTTCCTTGAAAACCACACTCATTTGGGTAACCAACCAGATATATGAGTCATGATCTGGACATTCTGTGATACTCTGTACAGTCGACAGGCAGGGCTAGGAGTCTAAACATGGGAATGCACTCATTGTAGGCAGTCCTAACCCTGGACGATGTGACATGTCTGGACCCACAGAACCCTGGCCCACAGCCATGGGGAGTAACACACCCTTCCCTGATGACTCACTCTGTGCAACATCCTGACCCCAAAATGTGTCCAGCCAAGCAAAATGAGGCGGGCCATACATATATGTGAGACACACACATACCTGTGGGGTTCGAATCTCAGTCCTGGCAAGTGTGTGTGTGTGTGTGTGTGTGTGTGTGTGTGTGTGTGTGTGTGTGTGTGTGTGTGTGTTTGTGTAAGAACAGTATCCTGTCTGTGGGGGGGGTTGTGTTTATGTGAGAACCATATCCACTGGGTGGTGGGTTTTTCTACTTTTTGCTGTTGCCCACCCAGTACATGTCCCTTTGTCTACTTTACAAGGCCCAAAGTTGTCATCCACTGTAGAGGGACCTGTAGACACTCTGCAGCTCTATATGCATTGTGCCATGTGCAATAACTATGTGACAGTATCAAATTGATAACAAGATTGGCAGCCTGTCTAGTCCTTGGATATCACTCCTCACTCATATCATACACAAACATACTTAGGTAGGCAGCAACTCCTACATCAGTAGGTGGCCTGCAAACCGGCTCACAGATAGAACCCACAGTGTGAAAGCAACAGACTCCATGTCAGATTGCTGAACAACCATAAGTGGAGTCCCACAGGTTGTGTACCTGGGTCCCCTCATGTGTGAGATCTACACCTCTGAGGACCAGCCCAATACAAAGGCACCCTGGCTGACAATGTTTGCAGATGACTACGAGGTGGGTGCTATTATTACCCCCCAACTTAAGGCTGACATCCTTCACAAAGGCCTCTCTGAGACCTAAGACTGTTGTCAGAACCATGGACATATGCTCAATGCCAGATGATGTGCTGCCATCCCCTTTGGGTACGTCATGGTTCCCATAAAGTATTACATTGATGGTGGTCCACTGAACACTGATGTTGGTATAATGGAACTGGGAACACAGGTTGACAGTGAGCTCTCTGATGACCACCACAGTGCCATTATCTTCCAAAACCCTTTCCATGTGTCACTTCTCTTGACTAAGGGTGTTGAATTTGGGACATAAAAAGACAGTGTTTCCCCTGTACTCTCAATCAATTTGTACTATGGCCCATTTGTCATGTACCCAACTGGACACCAGCAACAACAGGAGAGGCTGAAAATGTACTTCACAAAGAGGATCTTAGATACTACACACTTGCCCCATATGGACAGACTCCCAACAACTGCAATGAATCTCTGTCTCATATTGGCTACTTAGGTGCAATCTCTGACTGACATACACAGCCATGTCTGACCCAACCCTGTCAGGAATGCTACATCCGAAGAAGCCAATCTGTCCACACAACATGCCCCAGATACCTCAACCCCATCCTCACAATCAACAGGACATGCTTTAAGGACAGGTTCACAATCCAGAGATTGTGGCCATGATATGGAATAGACGTCACATACATGTCAAGCAGAGTACATCACTGGCCCTTTTTAAGAGAAATCAGGAGGAGTGGATGGGGAATAGAAAACCTACCCTGAGGATCACTCCAGTGACTATACTCAGTAGACACACTGGGGAGTATCATCAGGTGGCACGATGCCATTGTATTCCCATGGGCTAGCCTTGTAAAGCCTCCATGGTCATCTGCCACATACACATCTAAAAATCTTTAAACCTATGGATTTCAGTACTGTCAAATGTGTGTGTGTGTGTGTGTGTGTGTGTGTGTGTGTGTGTGTGTGTGTGTGTGTGTGTGTGTGTGTGTGTGTGTGTGTGTGTGTGTGTGTGTGTGTGTGTGTATAAAAGTGTTTGTGAGTGTGTAAACATGTGGGTGAATGTAATTGACGGCCTGTCTCACCCAGTACAACTACCATTGCCATACCTTACAAGTGATGTATATGTTATTCACTATATAGGTACCTTGGGACACTACACAACCTATAAGCTCTGTGCTGTGTGTGGTAACTGCATAACACTATTATACGAATAACTACATAGCTAGGGGTTGTAATATGAGTCCTGGTAAATGTGTGTGTGTGTGTGTGTGTGTGTGTGTGTGTGTGTGTGTGTGTGTGTGTGTGTGTGTGTGTGTGTGTGTGTGTGTGTGTGTGTGTGTGTGTGTGTGTGTATAAAAGTGTTTGTGAGTGTGTAAACATGTGGGTGAATGTAATTGACGGCCTGTCTCACCCAGTACAACTACCATTGCCATACCTTACAAGTGATGTAGATGTTATTCACTATATAGGTACCTTGGGACACTACACAACCTATAAGCTCTGTGCTGTGTGTGGTAACTGCATAACACTATTATACGAATAACTACATAGCTAGGTGTGTGTGTGTGTGTGTGTGTGTGTGTGTGTGTGTGTGTGTGTGTGTGTGTGTGTGTGTATTATTGTGAGTAAGTGTGTATATGTGTAAGTTACAGTATTTTGTGGCCTCTCTTACCCAGTACATCACCCATTGTCATAATTTGCAAGGCCTGGTGATGTCCCTCACCTTAGAAGTACCTATGGAGAAGTGTAACCCCATAACCTCTGTGACATGTGCAATAAATGCATAACAATGTAGTAACAATAAATAGATAGGTAGGGGTTCTATTCTCAGTCCTAGCAAATGTGTGTGAGAGAAGAGTATCTTGTTTGTGTGAGAACGGCATCCATTGGATGAGCATGGTTTCATATTTTATGCCATGGTACTCACAGTACACATTCCTAGATCTACTGTATGAGGTCCACTATTCACGTCAACCGTAGTGGTATCTGTAGACACTCTTCAGCCTTATAAGCCCTGTGCAACAGTATGGACTAGTATGGTACAAATAACAACATAGGTTGGTCTGGTACTGTCAGTACTGGCAACTGTGTGTGTGCATTGATGTATATAGCAGTGTTTGTGAGTATGTAAACTTGTATATGACACTATTATGAGTACACTCACACCCAGTACAGCCACCATTGCAATACCCCACAAGGCCACGTGATGTTATTCATCTTACAGGTACCTTGTAACACTCATCACAGTAGAAGTCCTGTGCCACCTGCAATAACCACATAATAATCTGTTACCACAACTTGATGGGTAGGGGTTCCAAACAAAACATTGACAACTGTGATCCTTGGTGTGTGTGTGTGTGTGTGTGTGTGTGTGTGTGTGTGTGTGTGTGTGTGTGTGTGTGTGCATGTGTGTGTGTGTTTGGGAACAGTATTCTCTGTGCATTTGGTCGACACAATATCCTCTGGGGTTGAGGGCGTTAGCAATCTGAGGTGTGTTCCACCCAACACACTTACCATTGTCCACTATACTAGAGCTGATGTCAACCACCATAGTCTGAGATACAACCTCTCAGCCCTATAAGCACATGCAAGAACTGTTACACAGACCTGGGAAATGTGTGCAGATACAGCTGTGCCTCAACAATGACATGATCGATGTGTTACAACACTGCCATACCACTCATTGGTGATGTCTGTAGGGCCACATCCTGCTGACACACAGACACCTGGAACACAAACAGAATAAAGCATGTGAGAACACATTCACTTAGTGTTACTAACACCAATAATGCATCTTGGCTGAAAAGGTATGCACACACTCTGATGTGTACCCATTACAAATGCCAGATGACACCACCTTCACAGCATTAAATAGCTACACTATACTAAAGTCATCTTGTGCATCAGACCCATATTGGCATGTCTCTGCATCGATGGCATGGATGGCATGGATGTGGCTCAGGTGTCATCATATGCACAGGGTGTTGTGTGGGTTTGCCAGAAGCCTAGGCTGGGTAATATGGTTGACATCATGTGTGTGTATTGGGGGGGGGGTGTTCATTAAATGGGCTGTGTAGGGGTGGTGTGTGTGTGCGTGCGTGTGTGTGTGTGTGTGTGTGTGTGTGTGTGTGTGTGTGTGTGTGTATGTGTGTGGAGGTGACTTGTCTGATGGAGATGTGTGTCTGTTTCTATGTAAACAGTCATGCCATGTGGCTGCCCTACACAGGGGTAATTTGGACAGCTGTGGGCCGTACATGGCAGAGTGTAAAGTTCACCATTTCTGGCCATGGACATGGGAACTGGGCCTTCCAAGGGTATCACTGACATCACCAGGGCAGAGTGCAGATGCAGTACTACTCCCTGATGGTGACCGCTGCCTGCTGGATCCACGTCCCTGTCTGGACCGGCCAGGATCACATGCCCATGGCCTGCTGTGTCATGGCATAGACAGCACACCCCCTTCAGTAGTGCTGGTGGTACTGCCAGTATGGGAACATGATGGTGCATGGCCACGTAGAACCTTAGCATCTTCATGGTGCTGCCCTACATCCACATGGCTGCTGGCCATCATCTGCCAAATACTCAAGCACAGGTATTTCATGGTCAAGGAGTGCCAAGGTCTCCCCCCACCATCTATCCATGACCTCAGTACGCTCACAGATGGCTGCAGTGAGTTCAAGAATATCACCATGGACACAAGGGATGTGGTCATCCATGACCCTGTGTATATGACTAGTATTACATTCAATACATGCCTGTGCACCCATGATGGCCCAAAACATGCATCTGGTGATTGCAACAGGGCCATGACAGGCTGCAATCTTCCTCCGAGCACCCTCCCAATCTGCCTGTGTGGGACCATGCCAGCACTCTGACTATGGCTAGTGCCTGCAACCTTACTTGTCATAGTCACCACAGTAGCCTGTTCCATGCCACCACCTGCCATCTGTCCATTATCTGTGGCCACTGGTGACAGGGTATGTGTGGGCATTGTAACTGTGTGTGGGGATGGGGTTGACAATAGTGGGAGGCCAACCGATAGCACAGATTCAGCCCCTGACAACACCACCTGTCCCTCAATAAGAGTATCATCATGGTCAAAGTCTGCAGAGACACTGACATCAGTATCAGAGCGGGAGGGACCACAGCTACCATGTCCACCTGTGAGGGATAAACAACATATGTATATTACTACTGACACTATAAGGTTTGCTGGTACACACACACACACACACACACACACACACACACACACACACACACACACACACACACACACACACACACACACACACACTCACACACACACACACACACACACACACACACACACACACACACACACACACACACTGGTGAGGTGCCTCAAAGGCATTACACAGACCTCACATTAACTGACTGAGGGCATTCAAGACACACAGTCAGACAATAACATACACACTCTGGACAGACCCTCAGCATCATGCAGTGCAGCCCTTTCCAATTACCATTGCTACTAATATACACTTCTGGGATACCTGAGTGGTATTAGTAGGTGATGGCCCTTCACCTAACACACACTACACACATGTAAATTATTGCTGTTCACCTGTATAGCACTGTGGAAACTCCTACAGGACATGCCTTCCAACTGTACAGGATTTTGTTGAATGTCTACATGTGTGGCTCATATGTTTGGTCTGTTCGTCATAACTCGTGTGTTTGTCTGATACATTACTGGGTTGAACTGTGGATTGGTGCCACTAATTAATGTCCTAATTTGAGGTGCAGACTGCATAACCTGCAGTACATGTATGTTAAAACAAACCAGTTACTCAAACAACTTCCCAAGCTTACAGTGGACATAGTAAGTGTACACATACATATTAGCATGCCAGGTTTTTGTGATATATCACGAGACCTCAGAAATCTGGTCATAACATTGCCATCATTTCATATGACATATAGCCTGTGCAATCCAACTGAAGAACATACACATCAGTTACAGGTAATATCTGGTAACTGAAATAGGTACAATAGGCTGGTTGCATGAGTGCGCACATCCTTAAAGTAATACTCTGTTAAACCACCTTTTGATTTAATTACACCATGCAGTCCTCTTAGGAAGGTGTCTATAAGCATGGCACATCTTGAATTGCCAGTGTTTGCACACTCTCCCTTGGAAAACACCTCCAACTATGTCAGATTGCAAGGGCATCTCCTGTGCACTGCCCTCTTCAGGTCACCCTGCATATGTATCCTATTGGACATAGGTGTGGGCTCTGACTCGGCCAGTGCAGAACGTTGCACGTGTTCTGGTGAAGCCATCCTTTTGTTGATTTGGATGTATGGCTTGGGCCATTGTTGTGTGGAAAGGTGGAATTCCTCATCATCCACAGCTATGTTGCAGACATCAGAATGTTTTGAAGCCACAAGGGACCAGTGTTTGGAGCTGTTCATAATCCCCTCTAGCTTGGCTACAGCCCCAGTTCCAGCTTGTGAACAGCAACCCCAAAGCAGGACACTGCCATCACCATGCTTCACCATGGGGGTGGTGTTGTTATGCTGATGTGCAGTGGTGTTATTGCGCCAAACACACCTGTCAGAATTGTTGCCAAAGAGTTCAACCATGGTCCCATATTACCATAACACATTTTCTCACTTGATTTTTGGAGACCTGATGTATTGTTTCCAGATTTTCACGAGGCTTGGATATTGTTTGGTGTGAGGAACTTCTGCTATCTTCCAACCCTACCCTATAGGCAGGACATATGGAGACAATGGAAGATTGTTGTGACATGTAGTACACACCCAGTACTTGCTGAATATTCCTGCTACTCCTTCACTGTTGCTGTAGAGCACCTAGCAGCCTCCCTGGCCAGTTTTGGTCTTGTATTCTCTTAGACTTTGGTGGGATGTCCACTCCTTCGCAATGTCACTGCAGCCCCATATGTTGACCATCTTTTGCTAACTGTCTGCACTGTGTTCCCTGGCATGTGCAATGCTGTGGAAATGTTTTGATACCCTTCTCCAGGCTGATACATCTCAAACATGTGGTCCCTTAGCAGCTTCATCAGTGCTATGAGAACCATGGCTGTGGCTGTAGCAGGCAACTGGGTATATGTTAGGATAATCCTGGTAGGAAAGCTGACCATTATTTGCTATTAATCAAAGAGTCTCTGTAATTAATGGCAGCTGTGTACCCAATAAGATGTACTGATGTAGTTATATCGAAAGCTGCCTCAACACAGTACTAGCTTCAGCCTGTGCACACATATGCATATAGGTTGCTGTACTATTGTTACATGTCATTATTGTTCCCTTAACAGATTTGTTTGCTTTACAATCAAATTATACAGGTTATAGGTCACATGAAAGGTTGGCAGTATTTTGAACGCATCTATTTTGCTCTAATTTTTGTATATCAGAAATACCTGGCATTCTAACAGGTGTGTACACCATTTATATGCAATGTACACCACTAATTTATAAAATACGACACTTGTTTGGGGCTATTGTCCCTCCAGTTTCTCAGTCTTTGTCCAGATGTCCTGCAATGACAGGTTGTGTGGTATGCTACACATATGTGACATCTCCTGTAAAGAGGCCACTGTGATGACCACCATGATGCAATGCAGTAAACACCACCACAAGTGAACATGCCAGATATTGCCAAATGGCTGAGTGTTACAGTTGCATGCATGGTAACATGCATTAACTTTAGCATGCCTGGGGTACTGGTGAGCCACAACAGGAAAACCCCATACTTACTGGGTTCAGGCTGCTGTTCCATGTGCAGACCAGAGGGACCTATGTAGTTGTGAGGGAGCGGTATTGTTAGCAGATTCACATTAGGAATTGGTACACGATGAATGCTACATTTCTGCACAGGTACAGTACACACTATGATATTACACAATTTGCTGTCCTTCACCATATATGGGCACTTGTCTGCATTACTACACTCCACCCACTAATCCACTTTGCACTGGCATATGCATCTAGAGGCTCTATAAAAGACAGTTTAAATGCTACCTCATTACATTAATGTGCACTTTGGCCTTATCTGGATGCTCCTCGCCTGTTGCCTGGGTGCCACCCACCTGCATGACTGCTGTTTCCTGTGTTTGAGTTTGTGTGAGAGCTACCCTAAGGTTGGCAAGGAGCTCCTCTGTCACTATAAATGGGGCCTGTGTGGCTGGCCCCCCACCGGTAGCGGTACGGTCCCTCGCTACAGCAGCAGCCCTTTGCCAGGCAGAACATATCAGGTCAGTTGCTCTATACCTGACCTGATCGTATGTGCATCCATGGTAGCCGAAGACATTCACTCTGTGGATGATCTCATCCGACAGGGCAGTCCGCTCCTGCAGATTTTTCCGGCTACATCCAGAAAGGATGGCATAGTTTAAGGTTACAGCTTCTGTGATGGCTGCTGTCTCCACATCGGTGTAAGGCAGTTGCTGCTGCATGGCACCTGGAAGACATAAACAGGGAAACACATCACAGGACCTCAGACATTGACCAGAGTTCTTTACAGAGCCAGCACATGAATATGGACTATCATTAGCCACCACTTACCAACACATCATACCCCTGTACCTGGCAGCACTGTATGAACATGCATTGTACTCCTGGTCCTGATGTGTCATGCCCCCCCCCCCGCAATGAGGGCCAGTACATTGCATAAATCACCATTCATCATTCATGTTTGTGTAGAGGGATGGCAGTGGCCATTTTCCTTGCAGATGAGATGTCAATGATGCTCAGGCTTTGCTTGCATACAGTGTGTAATGGAGCTGGAAGCATATGCCTGGGTTCGTGTAGGATGCAGGCAGAAATGTTATTAGGCCCTAAGTGGACTTGCTTTTGTTAACTTTGATTAGGCAGTTTGTACCTGATCCATGATGATACTGATGGAAGGGGTGCATGTGCTGTGCATATCCACCTATACGGATGGTGATCCAGGGAGGTGATGTTTGCTCTAAACCTGTCTACAGCAGATTGGCTGTAGCTATGGTGTGTGTGTATGTGTTGTGATTGACCACCATTACAGGGTGGGTTGGGTTGTTGCCTCTGAGACTGCAGACATATGTGAAGATGGCCTTGTGATTGCCCTTAGTGGATGCATCCAATTTGTACTTATAGTTAGCCTTACAGTAATCCACCTGTGACCTAATATGCTTGTTCAGACAAAGGTTGACATTCTGCCCAGTTGGTGCATGATCCTACTTTTCCCTGTATAGCCAATATAGCATTCCATTATGTGATTTTTGCATTGCTGCTGTCCAGCAAAGGGTTTTCTTGACTTTGGTGGAGACAGATTTTACAAGTAAGGTATTGCTGAGGCCATACAGCTATGTGGGTGGTCATATATCTCTATAGTAGGCATGGACACAGAGTCAGAACACAGTTGGCCACCTCTACAATTTCAACATGATACTCATGCTTAGTATACTACCCATGTCTGTGTCAGGGCAATGAAACAACCAGTAGCTGTAGAGGTGTACCTCTGTTGGCTGTACAGAAACTAAGGTTATACACGTTTACAACATGTACAGCTTATTTACCTGATGTTTTGCATCCCATGCCAGTTTTTAAGAGGCAGCAGGTACACCTACCCATACATACATATGCACAGGTATTACCTGCTATACGTTTCTGTTCTATGTCAGTATGGCACTGTAATTACAGTCTTGCTGCTCAGTCAGTCATGTCAACCTGTTTGAACAGGACATATGGAGGACACAGCACACACATGGTGGGCTATGGGCCACAATTAGTGACACTTTCTTCTTATGGCTGTAACACATATATGTCATTTGATAGTGCAGTAGCCTTTGCATTCACAGACATACCCTGGAGAATGTCTGATGCTCATATGGCAGGCAGAGAGGAGAAAGGCTAGGCATGTGGTATTGAGGGTAGGGACTGTTAATGTTGTGAGTATGACTGGTATGGGGACAGAGCTAGCTGATATGCTGGACAGAGGAAAGGTGGTTATATTGTGTGTTCCAGAGATCAGATTGAAGAGGTGTACAGATGTGTGTATCAGAGTCAGGTAAAATAGTTCTATTATGGTGTGTATGGGAGGGGAACTGGTGTAGGGGTTAACCTGAAGGAACATTATGCCAAGAGTGTTTGCAGAGGCGATAAGAGTGTCTGGTAGAGTGATGTCTAGGAGGCTGGGAATTCATCGTGTAATGATGACAGTTGTTAGTGCATATCCTCCGCTAATTGTGTGTGTGATGGATGAGACAGACGTACTTTGGTGTGGTTGGATGAAGTGGTCATGAGTGTACCCAAGGGTGAGAGAGTTGTGATTGGAGCAGATTTCAATGGGCATGCTGGCGAAGGGGACAGAGGGGATGCCGAAGTGATGGGTAGGTATGGTGCTAACCAAAGGAATGCAAAAGGTGAGATGGTGGTGGTGTTTTGCAACAAAGGTTGGACATGGCTGTGGTGAATACATAGTTTTACAAGACCAAGGGGCATAGGATGACATACAAGAGTGGAGGAAGATGCACACAGGTGAATTATCCCCTATGCAGGTGGGCCTGTTTGAAGGGGATTGGTAACTGTAAAGTGGTGACAGGGGAAAGTGTAGTTAGGCAGCATAGAATATCGGTCTGTGGGATGATGTTGGTGATCAAGAAAAGAGGGAGGAGTGTGAGGGCAACACCATGGATCAAATGGTGGATACTGAAAAAGGGTGATTGTGAGGTCGAGTTCAGGGAAGAGTAAAGACAGTCAGTGGGTGGCAATGAAGACTTAGCAAATATCTGGGTAATTACATCCAAGCTAGTAAGGGAGATGAGTAGAACGGGGCTTGGTGTGTCATCTGTACAGAGAAAAGAGGCAAGGAAACTTGGTGGTGGCATGAGGAAGTACAGGGGAGTATATAGAGAAAGAGGTTGGCCAAGGAGAAGTGGGATTGTCAGGCAGATGAGGAAAGTAGACAGGTATATAGGGTGATGGGGTGCATGGCAAAGAGAGTGGTGGCAAAGGCTGAGGATGGGGCATCTGAAGGGTTGTATGTAAGGTTTGACACCAAGGATGGAGAATAGGAACTGTACCAATTGGCTAGACAGAGACAAGTAGCCAGGAAGGATGTGCAGCAAATAAGGCAGATAAAGGATAATGGCAGAAGTTTACTCACAAGCAATGTGAGTGTGTCAAGCAGGTGGAAACAGTACTTTGATGGGCTGTTGAATGAAGAGAATGTGAGAGAGAGAAGGTTGGATGATGTGGGTATGGTGAATTAGGACGTGCA
This sequence comes from Protopterus annectens, assembly GCF_019279795.1. Lineage (NCBI taxonomy): Eukaryota > Metazoa > Chordata > Ceratodontiformes > Protopteridae > Protopterus > Protopterus annectens. The sequence goes on along the minus strand of NC_056728.1, from coordinate 1,022,114,738 downwards.
ACAGATTTTCAAGGGGGAAGTAAGGATAGCTATGAAGAGGTTTATGAATGGAAAGGATATTGGTCCAGATGACATACTTGTGGAAGCATGGAGGTGTTTAGGATAAATGGCAGTGGTCTTTTTAACTGGACTGTTTACTGTAATCTTGGAAAGTGAGAGGATGTGTGAGGAGTGGATAAAATGTGTTTGGGTACTAGTTATGAGAATAAGGGTGGTGTGCAGAGCTGTAGTAACTGCAGAGGGATAACACTGATCGGTCACGGCATGAGGTAATAGTAAAGGGTGGCGGAAGCTAGGTTAAGTAGGGAGGTGAGGATAATCAGCAGCATGGTTTCATGCCAGAAATGAGCAGTACAGATGTGATGTTTGCTCTGAGAGTGTAGATGGGGACATACAGAGAAGGTTGGAAGCAGCTGCATTGTGTCTTTGTGGACTTAAAATCAGCATATGACAGGATGCCTAGAGAGGAGTTGTGGTATTGTATGAGGTGGTCAGGAGTGGTGGAGGAATCCATAAGAATGCTACAGCATATGTACAAGGCTAATGTGACAGTGGTGAGTTCTGCATTGGGAGTGACAGGTGCGTTTAAGGTGGAGGTGGGAGTACATCAGAGATCAGCTATGAGCCCTTTCTTATTTGCAGTGGTGATGGACAGACTGGCAGACATGATCAGACAGGAGTCCCATTATACTGTGCTGTTTCCAGATGACATCGTGGTCTGTAGTGAGAGTAGGGAAAAGGTTGAGGAGACCCTGGAGAGGTGAAGGTATGGTCTACAGAGGGGAAGAATGATGGTCATCAGAACTAAGATGGAATATAGATGTGTTTGAATGGGAGGGAGGATAGAGGAATGGTGAGGATGCAGGGAGTATAGTTTTCAAAGGTGGATAGGTGTAAATACTTGGGAACAACAGTTCAGAGTAATGGCAAATGTGGGGGAGAGGTGAAGACGAGAGTACGGGTAGGATGTGGGTGGTAGAGAAGAGTGTAAGCTGTGATTTGTGACAGATGAGTACCATTAAGTGTAATAGGGAAGGTCTACAATATATCAGCAATATATCAGTACAGCATGTGTTGTTGAGACATAATATTGTTTGAACGTCCTACTTTCCACATTTACATACACTAACTACATTCCATTAAATGCTTAATTGTTTGGCATACCTGTGTGCTTTTTTTGGTTCAGTTGGTATAATCCATCAGTTTCAGTGTGTGTGTGTGTGTGTGTGTGTGTGTGTGTGTGTGTGTGTGTGTGTGTGTGTGTGAGCCAGATGTAGGATATACATCTGTTTTGTATAGACAGCAGGTTACCTTAATAGGTAATGGTTATGAGCAGCTGATGGTCTGCGCACCGATTATAGTCCCCCACTTGCTATCCATGTAGAACAGCTGTGATATCATTCCCATACCCAATAGCATGGAAACACACTCATATAACTGAGTACTTTATGTGGTTGTTTCCTGTTTTCCTTACCGTGAGGAGGACTTCATGGAGGTGTGTGACAAACAGCATCACAGAGGGTAGTTGGAAATGCCTCTTACAACACATAGTGTGGAGACAGTCCAACAAACTGGGGAGAATATTCCAGACATAGAGACAGAATGTAAATATTGCTGTTATACAGTTGAAGTAATGCCAGTTTGACAGGATTTGTGTGGATATGGCTGCTCTGTTTGAATTTAAGTCTGATAGTGTTATGTGGTTGACATAACTCTCAACTGTAGGGCTATCCACAGACTGGCCAGAGTTTGGACTCTTCTAATTGCTGTGCTACTCACACATTTTTTGGCCTTGGAAATGCAGTAGCATACACTGAGGATTACAGTCAGTAAATAGTGACATCCATGTGTGCTTCTGACTTCATATCCCTCAGAACAGATATGTTACAACAACCCTGTTACACCAGTAACTTTCTCAGTTTATAACAGCAATATGCCAATGATGCCCCTGTGGGTTGGGCCTCTGTCCCCAAGTATGTCAGGCTTTGTCCAGATGTCATGCTGTAAGAAGTGGATAGGTATAGTATATCATTATATAGTTACTTCATTCCTGATAGCATTCCAGTGATGCATCAGACTGCCAGACATGTTATGTGTAGAAGGCTTTATATATGAGACAAAACCTGGATGTTCTGTGGAACTGTATACAGTTAAGAGGACTGTGTATTTCTGGCAATTGTTGACAGACTGTCAGGATTCTGTAGCAGTATATTGTGAATGTGTTATTTGGCCTGTGTAGGGGGGTATATGTAAGTGTTGAGGGTCCTTTTCTATCTGACTTTGCATGCTGCTCCAGCTTCTGGTGCTCTATCAGCTGTATATGTTTGTAGAGGCAGACTGAGATATGTCCCATACCACAGTCAGGCGTCAGACTATACTGTAAATTGGGCCAGTATATGTAGGGGTAGTGTGTAAATGGCAAATATGCTGATGATTTTGTTCACACAGTCCATATACTCTACTGTTCATGTGGCTTACCAGTATGTCACTTTGAATGTGGTGAGATTGGTTCTGGGTATACACTATTACATCCCTGTAGTGCCAAATATATATATTTGCAATTACATGTGTATTCCTCCATAGCAAAATTGTGTTAATGTTGTGTCAGTCTGCCTGTAGTTTAGATAGTATATGGTGACATGTCTAGCAGCTCAGTGTAGTTTCCCTACTGTGATGTTATGTCCCAATATTTATCAGATGTACTGTTACCTGGCCTCCATACATATTTTGTATGTCTGACACATCAGTGGGATGATGTGAAGATTTATGTCAGTAACTAGTGGGGAGTAATTTGGTTTTGGACTTGGGCTATTCCAGTCAATATAAGTTACAACAGACAGGAGGGTGTTACTGCATCAACTGTGTCACCGTACCTTCTCCGGTATTTGGGATATGTTTCCAGTTTCATGGCTTTACACTCCCTCTTTTGTCAGGCTTGGTCCAGATTTGTTGCACTAAGGGGTTCTAAGCATACCTCTCGATTGGCCAGATTGTTTCAGACTGTCCAGGATTATTGCTCATGTATGTTCTGTTCCAATAATCATTATTTTCATTTCTGTGGTAAATCACTGTGATGATGTGAGGATTTTTGTCAGTAAATGATGACATACATTTCAGTTTCAGAACTCACATCCTTCTGGACATGTATGCTGACTCAAACCCTGTTACTCTAGCAACATTCTACATTTATAAATGCAATACGTACATTATGTCCCTGATCTTGGCCCATTGTTCCCCCATTTTGACAGCCTTTGTCCAGAATTCTTGCACTAAGAGGTGGACAGGTATGGTGCTGGGTATGACTCCACTACATGTTATGAGCATATATATATATATATATATATATATATATATATATATATATATATATATATATATATATATATATTAGAATATATATATATATATATATATATATATATATATATATATATATTTATATATTCTTTTTTTGATATATATATATATATATATATATATATATATCCAAAACAATAAATATGTATATAATCTATATATATAATCTATATGTATTTGTTGTATATGTATAGCTCTATATATCTATCACCATACACATCTATATGTGTATATTTATATATACTAAACATGGTGTCCCACAGGGCTCGGTCCTTGGCCCCCTATTGTTCGACATCTACTTCTCAGAAGTACAGGCCAACATGGGAGGACTTTGGCTGACAAAATTTGCAGACGACTGCAAACTGGGCGCCATAGTGGAAAGTGCATCGGACACGGATATCCTTCAGAAGGGACTCACGGAAACAGATAGCTGGTGCCAGAGCCATGGCCTGAAGTTAAACGCCAAAAAATGTATAGTCATACCCTTCGGGAAAAACAAGGTAACCCCAAGCTACCATATAGGTGGCAATCCACTAAGCACAGAAGAGGTTATCAGGGACCCAGGTTGACAGTGGCCTTTCTTTTGACACTCACATTGCTAAAGTGGTTAGAAAGACCTTCTACATTGCCCACCTGATCCTGAAGGGATTCACATCCAGATCTAGTGAGGTCATTGTTCCCCTATACTCTTCACTTATCAGACCAATGATCGAGTACAATGCCCCATTCGGGATGTATCTCACCCGACATCTGCAGCAAATGGAGAGACCCCAAAAGTTCCTCACCAAAAGGATAAAGGGACTCCAAAATCTGTCATATGCTGCCAGATTGAAGAAACTCCAGCTCTATTCAGTCGCATACCGTCTGCTCAGAGGTGACATGTGCCTGACATACAAGGCCATGTCCAACCCGGAATTAATGAACATGCTCCACCTCAAAAAATCCAAATCCACCAAAACCACTAGAGCAAGCGACTTAAACCTTAGCACGGATATAAATTGGACGTGCTGGAGGGATAGATTTATCACTCAGAGACTCCCTATGCTGTGGAATAAAATCCCAGTCCATGTGAGGCAGAGCATCTCGCTGGCTCTGTTCAAGAGCAATCTTGACCTGTGGATGGGAGATCGTATGTTTACCCTGGGAATCATCTCTGTGTCACTGCTGGACAGAGGCACAACAAACTAATGGGCACAGTATTTTTTCATATAAGGGGTGGCGTAAGCCACAAAACTTTGGGCTAGGCTTATAAATGCCTTAGGGCAGATAGCCTAGTATAAACCTATGAACCTATGAACCTATGACTGATTGCAGTGTTTGTTCCCTACTAGTCTATACCTGTGCTGAATGATATATTTGAAAAAACAGCATTTATTATTACAGCTCAGATGGTGTAGTGGTACATTGCCCTGACTATGGTATACAGTTTTCTGGGTTCAAGACTTGGCAGGGCTGATTCTTTTGTTGCTGGGCAGAACAGTGGCTGATGGAG
>NC_056728.1:1022039889-1022107389 GCF_019279795.1 Protopterus annectens | reverse complement strand
GATTGTACAATCTGACCTTGTAATTCTGACATTCATGCATGGCGGATAGTTCTTATACTGTGTATTCATACTTTGTCATAGCACAGTCTGGGAAACACTGGTTAACACAACATTACTATTCTGGTATCAGATCTTAATGCATGGAACATTTCATACAGTTAATCTCCTGTTTTATATCTCCACAATCATTGTCGGATGAGCCTCATTTAGTTAATGCTTTCAGAGCTATAGTTGCTGTGTATAACCTGTACACATTTATAGTCATGCAACCACATACCAAGGTAAACTCAACCTGTCTGGGGTTTTGCATTTTATTGACAGGTACTGACACTTTTATTGATATATATTCTGTAGATTACTATTACTCTGCTAATGTCTCATTTATTCAGTACAAACAATGCCCATTTTTAAATACTGACAGGTGACATTTTACTCCTTTCAATTTATTTACCCTGAATACTACAAGCTAGATTTGTACTTACTAGCCTCATGACACAGCATTAGCAGCCTGCTGGCATGTGCTTCCAAGTTTGCAGCTTTGTCATCTGCAGCTGTACAAGAGATAGAGAAACATTTATGCATACCTCTCCATCACATACACAGGCTGGACTTTGGCAAACACTAATTGAAACTGATACTTACACACATTTGGGACATTCCTTGCCCATGCATCTTGGACCCACTGGTTCAAGAATTCCTTCTTCCTATGCTTCAGGTCAGCAAAATGGTGTCAGACTTGCTCACCAGTCTGAGGGATGTCAGTGGCACTGGTGAGATCACGTGTGAGACAGTGCCAGGCCTCTGCTTTGTGTTGGGAGCCCTGGTACTGGTCCTGCAGCAGTATCCCTTCATGGTCTTTTACTAGGAGTCCAACCATGACCCTGGACTCCTCAATGCCTCAGTGCTGCACCGGAAAGCAGACACCCTCACCAACACCAGCCATAGTGGCTGCAGTGATGAGTTACAACTGGTTATGGGCTGTATTCCCACCTGCAAGGTTTAAATAGGGCTGAATTTCCCATGCTTTGCTGTGATTGGATGATTTTGAATATGCTGAGCTAAGTTAAGTGATGGGCAAACTCGCATAGCACAGATAAGCATTGCTTAAAGTGGTAGATGCTAAGCACTGCTTACCAGTGTGCAAATCCACTTAGCTATGCTAATTATTGTTAAGCATTCAAATTTAAGCAATGCTTACACTGGCTAAGCAAAGCTGAGCAGTATTTAGCATTGTTCAGCTTTCATTTTATGGATTGTGGGGTTGATTCCTTCTTAATGACATCTTATGATATGTACATTTACCTTCCATAACATCTCCCTATGTGCTTTCATTACATTATATTCTTTTGTGGCTTTACTGTATGGGACACTTGTGTTTATAAGGGGGTTTCACATCAGTACTACACTGACACCTCACATTTGGACCTGCTACACTACCATGGTTAACAAATATGTATTATTCACTACCTATTTATAAAAAAAAGATAATTTTATTGCTGTTTTCACATATAAAAATGAATGGACTGCACTGTGGCTTGAACCATGAATGACTGCATGATAAGCAAAAGCTCTAACCACTACACTATTTCACTTTGGCTCTTTTGGATGAATATTTTGATTTAGCTCCTTTGGATGTTTAAACTATGCTATACACACCTGCGTGACATGCACACCCACTCAGCTACACTTAAACTTTAGTGGGGAAGAGAAAAAAACATTATTTGTTTAATTTTTTTTTCGTTTAGGGATGTGCACATAGCTAACAGTCATACCTCTCCACCTCTTACAGCATAAAATCTGGACAAAGCCTAACATGATGGGGGAATAGGGACAGATTTTACATATTGCTCTTACAAACTTAGGAAGTTTATGAATAATACGTTTTGCATTAGCATGACTTACTTGTAGGATGTGGAGTCTTAGACTGAAATGTTTGTCATTATTTAATGACTTTGAGCCTCAGCTCTTTGCCAGGACAGTAGGAGGGATACACCTGACATATGAGACACAAATCTGGACATTCTGCAGATATCCGTTCAGTTGAGGGCATGCTAACAGTGTCCGCGGACACTGTATTTGTTTTCAAAGTGCCATACAGCATTTCCTGAGTACAGGGGGGCATGGTTACTGTGCAAGCACTGTTCGGACACGCCCCATGCACTCATTCATGGATCATGCCCATGCAGATTATACAGCAGCACACCTTCTTGATCTTGAATATGCAAGGTATGCTGCTGTGCTGAAGGGGCACAGTCCGCTCCATGCAAGAATAGCCTTATTCTTGCACGGAGCTTCCATGAATCCCAGGGTCCAACTTTAAACTGTGCTTAGCTTTCAGCATTGTTTCTTATGTACATGTTTTGATACACTGCTCCCTTTCTAATGCAAGAGAAAGTCTCTTCTTCTTAATAGAATAACTTCCTATGACCTCCTATAACTCATTATTTGTATGATCACTTTATCTTTAGTATTAAAATACTGAATTCCCACTCCCATTATATATCATGCTCTGGAGTGAAGTCTCCATTGAGCGTCATTTGGTAAAAAAGAGGCCATCCTCCAGTGCTCATATAAATTAAATTTCATAGTAAAATTATCATGCAGTCAATATTTGATTTGGTTTGACTTCCATCCCTCATAATAGGTTCATAGGAGATTACTAGGTTAATGGCATTATGGCCCTTACAAGCCTAGTCAAGTTCAGAGTCTAGAGATATGGTTTATGTTATAAGCAGATCTAAATCAGCATTGACTGCCCTTATTCAAGATGGACACAGGTGAAACCCCTGCAAGGAATTTGTTGTTTCTTATCCAATAATACAAGTTATACTTTATAAGGGTTAATGAGGTGCTCTGTTTAACCTGTATAGGAAGTTTATTCCAGAGGAGATGCAAACTCTGAGAGACATATCTGTCTCTCCAGCAAGTCCTGTTGATGTCACATGCTAGATTAAGGTCCCTAGACTGAGTGAATCATGTACCATTTTTTGAAAGACTCTTGAGAGTTCTTGGACCTTCTTTGAAATTATACTTTTACAGGTACAGAAACACTATTAGTTAACATAGATGTAGTTTCCCTGTATACTTCTATTGATCAAAGTATGGGGATAGAAGCTATGAAAAGTTTTTTGAAGGAACACACTAAGCTTGACAATATAATGATACAGTCCATTTGCCTTTTACTAGATTTATTGTTAAAAAATAACTTTTTCTTATTAAAAATATACCGTCAGACCTGTGGGGCTGCTATGGGTTTTAAAGTAGCACCGGCTTTTGCTAATTTAATGTTAAGTTGGTGGGAACTGTCCTTCCTGACCAAACTGGAGAGATTTAAATATGTCTTCTTTTATAGGAGGTGTATTGATGATTTGTTTTTGTCTGGAATTGACCTACTGATGAGTTAAGTCTATTTTTTAATGATATGAACAGACATAGGATGGGACTGAAATTCACTTTAAGTGAAGTTGGCATGAATGTGCACTTCTTGGACTTGAATATAAAAATGAATCTTGAAGAAAAAAGATTCATCAGTGCAGTGTTTAGAAAGAACACCTATGCTAAAAATTTCCTTCATTTTGAGAGTGGTCATCATTTGTTCATGAAGTTGAACTTGGTCAGAAGACAAATTTTATGCTTCAGTAGATTAATTTCAGACAACAGAAATTTCATTTGTGAGGCAAATAAACTAATTTCCATGTTTATCCAGAGAGGGCATCCACATGAAAAACTTAGGGAAATTTTCAAGCAGATATCATTGGTTAGGATGGACAAGTGCCCATCAATTTTAACTAGTGGGTTTATAACTAATAACAACAGTGGGAAAGTAAAATAAATGGATTGTGCCTTTCCTGTTCCTATTAGTATTGACTGTCACAGTATCAAACAGGTAATTTCCAAGAACTGGAAGGTTATTTTGGGATACCAGTACTTAGCTAGAGTACTAGGGGACCACCCACACTTTAGTGAAGAAAAAGGCAAACTGGTTCCAACATAGCACTCTTTAATAGCAACACAACAAGGTAAGCGCTTTCATGGATTACATCCGCTTCCTCAGACCAAAATATTAAAACCGAAGTCACATCTTTAAACATTCTAGCAGCCAATGAGGCACACTAATCACTGAACCAATTTAACACATTCATTGCCCACATTCATTGCCTTGTCTAAGCAGTGAAGAAACTAACATCAGGGTGTAAATCAGCAACACTATAAAACATACATTGCAGCTCAAAAATTGTTAAGTACATAATTAAAACTGACTCTGGTCTATCACATAAACATAAATATAAATTCCAAAATGTATCAACATTTAAATATACTAAAATATATATAATATATATATATATATATATATATATATATATCTACACACACATATAATAAAATCTGTCTAAAAATATGTATATAAAACCAGTCAATCTTGTGGACATATAAAATAAAAACCATAGCAAAGATATATATAAGAAACAAAGGACGTAAGCCTGGTACTATTTGGTCAATGTTTCAGTGTTCTAGCTTTTAAAAAGGGCTTCAGAGACACGTTACTATCGAGACCTGGTGGTTTGTCAGCTTGATAACATATAATCCACTTCTGTTCTACTGATTCTGTCTTATTATTGATGTCACCACCTCTAATACTATTGTGTATGACTTCTAGAACAAAAAATTGAAACTTATGTGCAGTTCCTTCTTTCGCAACATGCATGGCCAATGCACTTGTTTCCTTAGCATTCCTAATATCTCTTAGATGTTCTAAAATTCTCTCCTTGAAGGCTCTATTTGTTTTGCCTATATAGAATAAAAAACAGATAGTACAGAAACAAAAATATACAACATGCTTGGTATGACAATCAGCATATAAAGTGGTGCTAATCTCAAAGCCTAATTGTGGATGTACAAAAGTGCCCCCTCATAAATTCCTCTTTCAATTTGGTTAGTGCAAGAGTTAGCTGTGTATCATCACTATGGAGATGCATCATGCGATAAATCTGCTCTTTTAAAACATAAAATTGTGTGTGATTGGGATGCATACTGCTGTTGTGGAGTATGTTATTCCTCCTAACGTCCTTCCTATATATAGTAGTGGAAACAGATGACAGGGCATTTTTACTCACTTTCACATCTAAAAAATCAATCTCTTCTGATGAATATGTATACATAAATCTCAAAAAGTCATTCAATGCATTGAGGTACTTTGAAAATTGTACTAATTCCTCTTCTGTATCTTGCCATAGCAAAAAAATATCATCAACAAAACGTTTGAACCATTTTATCGAACTACAAAATCTATTATTGGAGAGAACAAACTTAGTCTCCCAATTCACAAGTGTTAGGTTGGCGTAGCTATTTGCACAAGCAGTGCGCATAGCCATGCCAACCTTCTGTATATAATGGGAGTCATTGAAAGTAAAAACATTATTCTCAAGAATAATCTCTAAGAGAGTACAAATGAGTTCAACTTTGCTAGTAATAAATCCATTGGCACATGATATTTCTCTAATATTCTCTATCCCCCAACTATTGGGGATAACAGTGAATAGAGAGGCTACATCAATTATGACAAAAAAGCAATTACCAGATAAAACATCTAACTGATTATTCAGCTCTTGCAAAAAAACCTTTAGTATCTCTAAGCACAGTATGACAACTGTCTAGCACAATCCGGATATTTTTTTCAACAAAGATAGAAAGTGGCTCTGTTGCCCAGCCCCTGCTGGACAATATAGGATGCATGGGTGGATGGTGTAAATTCTTATGTATCTTTGGAAGGCCATAAACAATGGGTACTACTGGATGATCTACTTTAAAATATTCAAACAGTTGTTTAGAGATTAGCCCTGTCATGAGCAGATCAAACACATAAAACTGTATTCTATCAGTAATCCCTTAAGGATTTATGTGTTTGATAGTTGGGGGATTGAGAGGCGATATAAGTCCACTGCCATTGACTCTTAGATTAGTGCAGCTTGGGTGGAGAGAAATAGAAGATGTAGACCTTATTTTGAAAATGTTCCCCCAAATGCCCAAACAAATGTTGGTAGAGCTGTTGATTCTCCAGCTAATATTATCACCAGTAGTACTGTAGGGGTTAGGAAGCCACTAACTTTTGCTAGCAATGTATGCATGGTATGTGATGTTATTAAGAACAATTGGGATATTCTCTTGACTGATCCTGGACTCAAAAATGTTATAGGTCGCCAACCCAGTTTTACTTTCAGGAATAACAAATCTCTTAAGAACCAGTTATGTTACAAATCCAAGGGTAGACAGAATGCTGTACATTCTGATAGAATGGGTACATACCCATGCAGGAGATGTATGGCTTGTATGTGTATATATGGGGTGAGTACTTTTGTACATCCACAATTAGGCTTTGAGATTAGCACCACTTTATATGCTGATTGCCATACCAAGCACGTTGTATATTTTTGTTTCTGTTTTTCATTCTATATAGGCAAAACAAATAGAGCCTTCAAGGAGAGAATTTTAGAATGCCTAAGAGACATTAGGAATGCTAAGGAAACAAGTGTGTTGGCCATGCATGTTGCGAAAGAAGGCACTGCACATAAGTTTACATTTTTTGTTCTAGAAGTCATACACGATAGTATTAGAGGTGGTGACATCAATAATAAGACAGAATCAGTGGAACAGAAGTGGATTATATGTTATCAAGCTGACAAACCACCAGGTCTCAATAGTAAGGTGTCTCTGAAGCCCTTTCTAAAAGCTAGAGCACTGAAACACTGACTAAGTAGTACCCGGCTTATGTCCTTGGTTTCTTATATATATCTTTGATATGGTTTTTATTTTATATGTCCACAAGATTGACCAGTTTTATATACATATTTTTAGACAGATTTTATTTTATATATATATATATATATATATATATATATATATATATATATATAAGTATATTTAAATGTTGATACATTTTAGAATTTATATTTATGTTTATGTGATAGACCAGAGTCATTTTTAATTATGTACTTAGCAATTTTTGACCTGCAATGTATGTTTTATAGTGTTGCTGATTTACACACTGATATTTGTTTCTTAACTGCTTAGACAAGGCAATGAATGTGTTAAATTGGTTAAGTGATTAGTGTGCCTCATTGGCTGCTAGAATGTTTAAAGATGTGACTTCAGTTTTAATATTTTGATCTGAGGAAGCGGATGTAATCCGTGAAAGCGCTTACCTTGTTGTGTTGCTATTAAAGAGTGATGTGTTGGAACCAGTTTGCCTTTTTCTTCACTATTTTGCTGTTTGCTACATTGGTTCCTTTATCGGTTCAGAGGTTTGTTCTGACTTTACTGCATGTGTAACATATGCCAGTATAGTTAGCTGGAGTGTTGTAGATAGTTTTGTGTCATTTGACTATCACAATGACTTGTACAGATGCTTATGTTAAAATGTATATAGTGTTATTATAACTAATTAAATGTTTATGTTTAAATAAAGAATTCTGGAAGGGAAAAAGAATTCAGGAAGGGAAGTGTAGAAGTTCTTGAAATTGTTCTATAATTTTTAGATACTGCAACTATCTTAGAAAAGCTCTGAGTGTGTATAGTACTGGAGTCAGTTGATCAAATGTGATGTTATTTTATAACCAGCACTGAGAGGATGGAACTCACACAGCAGTTTGCTTTGTTTTAGGATCATAGGATCGTAGGAGGTTACTAGGCTAATGGCCCTAGGACCCTTACAAGCCTTACCAAGTTCAACCCTTGTTCCCATGCATGTCTTCCTGAGGCAGTCACTCATATCAGCACCTGTTGCCCCTGTCCAAGAGGCAGTGACTGCCTCGAAGAGGTCCACTAAGTTCAACAGGCTTGATCTCCCTTTGATAAGGCCAGACTGGGGGGAATCAAGCATTTGTAGGTTTCCTATGTCTTTGTTAAGGAGGTCCATGATTATTCACTCCAAGGCCTTGCAGATAAGGCTAGTTAAGCTAATGGGTCTATAGTTCCAAGGGTCAGTGGATGTACCCTCTTTGTGGAAATGGATAACAGTAGCTGTTTTCCATCCCTTTGGAACAACCCCAGTGCTAATGCTGTGACTGAAAAGAGTACTCAGGGCCTTTGCTAATTCCTGTTTTAACTCATGTAGAACACAGCCTAGGATGTTATCTTATCCCATAGAGGCTGTGTTATTGGCCTTTGAGAATGCACTTAAAACCTAAGAGATATTAGGTGGTGGGTAGGTAGTAGAGATGCTTTTTGTATGAGTGGTGGGGACAAGGGGGTGAAATTTGCACTGAACCTATCACCCAGCAGGTTTGCTATATCCACAGACTCCATATATGTAGTGCCATTAACTACAAGTTCAGTACAAATCTGGGGCTCACCATTAAGGTTATGGAAGTAACTAAAGAAGGCCTTATGGTTGCCCTTAGTTTGGTTAGCCAAACTGGATTCACAGTTGTTTATTGAGGACATTACAAGAAGTCTTATTTGCTTGTTTAAGTTGAGGACAGAGTGTTTCCAGTTTTGAGACTGTTCCTTCCTACTCTTAGATAGTAATTTCCTCCTCTTATTGTATACCCTGTTAAGGGCAGACATCCACCAGTCAGGTTTGTTATTCTTTGAAAATCTTACTTTGGTCTTGTCCAATAGAGCAGAGTCAATACATTTGTACAGATGCTTGTATAGAACATTGGTGTAAAACCCTACATAGGTGCATCTTTCCTTTGTGGGTGGAGGGCCTATAAAGCTATTTATACTATCCCTTAAGAGGTTGTAGTTGGCCTTGGAAAAGTTTTTTACTCTGGTTTCTCCTAAGCGGGGGGGTCTTGTGTTATGGTGATGTCTAGTGAGATTTATTTGTGGTCAGATCTAAGCAGGGAGGGCTGAATACTGGGTGTAGTACAATGGTCCCCCATGTTGATGAGGACTAAATCTAGGATATTTGTGCCCCATGTGGGGGTGTTAACCAGCTGGTCCAGGATATTAGAGTTAATGAAATTCAGTAAACTTTGGGCAAGAGAGTTTGAGCACATATAAATTACCCAGCCAATGGTTGCGTAATTACAGTCACCCAAAACCAGGCTGTTAGGTTTTATCTTGATTGACTCAAGTAGATCCAAGTAGGCCAAATGGATGTCTTGATTCATGGAGGGGGTCCTGTAGCTGGCGATGACTTGGAGAGGGGTCTTCCCAACAGTCAATTGTACTTGTAGTAACTCCAGGGAGTCATGCTGTATAACCAGTCTAGAGGCATGTTTATCTCTAATGAATAATGATACAACACCTACTTTAGTTTTCACTCATTCGGTTTGTGGTCTGAATGTGAGGTAGGAAATGTAACCCAGTATGGTTGGGCTTCTCTCTGCAGCTTCAAACCTGGTCTCTCTGACTGCACAAATTTCTGCATCTTCCAAGGTGAGAACTGCTTCCAGTGAGTGGAGTTTCATGTTCAAACTCCTAGCGTTTAACAGCATAACCTTAAGTTTGTTTTTAGAGGTTATCTTTACATCTGTAATTTTGTACTTGTGCCATTGCCTAAAAAAGGCACTATGGGGGTGGCAAGAGCCTTGGCCAGTAATCAAAATCCCAGGGGTGGCAGATGAAGACCATCTCTGGCAAAGCATCAAGGTCTGTCAACCATATCATTCCAGGCTGACAGGTACTGGATATCCTTAGAATGACACCAGAAACTTAGCCAATTGTTGAAGTCAATCATTTTTTGTTTGCATTGTGGCATAATGCTAGGTGAAGGTAAAATGCTGCTTAAGGCTAGGGATATACCTACCTGAGACACATAATCTGAGAGCTCAGTCATGTCTCTCTTCATATAGTCCAGTGAGGTACATCTCAAGTCGTTCACACCAACACGAACTATGACAGAGTCACAACAGTGCCTGTTGTTGAAAGACTTGAGTGTGTGTGTGTGTGTCTGTGTGTGTGTGTGTGTGTGTGTGTGTGTGTGTGTGTGTGTGTGTGTGTGTGTGTGTGTGATGTGTTGGATCCTGGCACCTGGCAGACAACTGACCATGACCTTTTCCTTATCCAACCTGGTAAGTGGGGCATCTGTGTGTCTCACAATGGAGTTGCCTATGATTAAGATGTTAGGTTTTGTGTTATGCCTTAGTTGCTTGGCTGGTGAGACACTTATGTGTGCAATATTATGTGTACTATGTTCTGCAGTTGATGTAACATGTGAAGCAAGCTTGTTTTTGGGAGGTCTCTGATGTTTAGTTAAGTTTCTGGTAAGGATATCCATGTATATAGGTTTATGTGATGCTGTTTCAGCTGGTGAAGTAGTAAGGTGTGTGTGGTGGGAACCTGCTTCATGTCAGGTGTACTGACTGGTAAGTGAGAGAGCCTGGATTCTCAGTTCTTAATATAGATGCATCTCTCATATTGAATTTGTGTGAGCCAGAAGGCGTGGGTTGTCAGTGTACATAAGCCAATTGCAGATGCCCATGTGAACCAGGCTAGCGAAACAGTGACAAATTATCTATCTATGATGCTAGGTATGTTATAGTGATCAGAAGTGGGGAGTAGATTAATGTGGGAAAATGGGGTGAATTAGGGAGGGTGGAAGGACAGGTTAGTTGGATGGAATTGAAAAGGGGTCAAATAGAGGAGGTCAAGTGGGTGAGACTTTGATAAATAGTTTGGAAGTTAAGTTCCTTTTGACTATGAGGTACAATCATGCAAAACCACCACTGGAGACAAGCAATTCACTAAGAGAATATTTACTGAGAAGTAAGTTTGCATCTGTAGCTGCCAATGCTGCCCACCTCTGTGAGGCAGTGCTTGATGCTGCATGTCATGCAAACCCACATGCAGTGCTTAAGTAGCAAACAAGAGCAAACCAATTTAAGCCAATTAGCTAGTAAAAAACACTTAAAACTGAGCCCTGTTCCAGTAACCTTTAATCAGACAAGTCCCAAATGTAGGTCCTGCCACATGGTATAAGGTGAACTCCCACCAAAAGAAGATGGCCTTGTTAGTGCTCAGTTTTAGAAGCAGAACTAGATTCAGCAGTCTGAATCTAACCCATACTATAACCAATAAAATGCACAAGCAGCAAAAACAGATTAAATATACAGTGATAATATAAACCATAGCAAAGTGCAAAGTGCAAAAGCAATGAAACAATGAACTTAGGTTTCTGCACTCTTCAGTAGATGCCTTTGATTTGTTCCATTCAGTAATGCACAGCAGAAGCTGTTCACCAAACTCTATGAGCTTTATTTTCTTTGGAACTTGATATAAAAATCTATGACAGTTATCACAGTCAGATCAGTTCATTTCAGTAGTTGGAAGCTTGTCACCTTGCCTAGGAGAAGTAAGCTTCTCAGCACCCTACCTTGCCTTGCTGTATTAATTAAGTTAGCTAGGGAACAGTTATTTTTTGACAGTCAAGAAAACCAGTTTGATTAGTTTAGTAGTATTTTTCTGCATCTGTTTGAATATGTCCAACTGTTTTTTTTTTTATTTCTGCTGTGATTGATGTTTATTTTACTTAGATATTTAGTATTCTCATGTTTTATATTTTATTATTAAATATTTTATACCTTTCATTGTGGCTGGTCTTTTAGATAATCCTTTTAAAATCTTGAGAGTACTTTGCTTATTTTATTGACACATTGGCCACTCCAAAAAGCCTGGCTGCTTTGGTTACACTCTACCATTTATGTTATTATTGATTTTATTCAGTAAAACTGGATACCCTTGTAAAAAGACTGACAGTGGTTGACTAGTGGCAGCAAGGTTACCTTAGTGTCTGGGCAGGAGAGGTGCAACTAGTAAATCTGTACCAGCCTTTCCCAGGAATGTGTGTGTGTGTGTGTGTGTGTGTGTGTGTGTGTGTGTGTGTGTGTGTGTGTGTGTGTGTGTGTGTGTGTGAAAATCAAATACTCAGGTGTTGGTGTGTCAGCTACTTAGAACTTGTAAACAGTGGTCCAAAGTGAGTCTTGTTTGGGATCTGGAGAGACAGAGAGCCCAGCCCCAGGTCTGGAGCAGGTTCCCTGTGTGCTCTTGGAGTAAATTCTGCTTGATGCAGAGATCTGTATTTAAAAATGCTGTGTAAGTTCATTCCTGTTTTTAGTGATCATCTCTCAACAGTGTCAATGGTGAGGAGTGTGGCTCCTTGATTACTAGTCCAGGGTAAAGAGAGGCCATAACAAAAACTATTCCTAATCTGAGTCATTTTTCCTAATTATGTATTGCTTTGTCAATGGCTATAGAGATAAAGGTTAAGGGGTTTTGGAAATAAGCACTCCAACACCTTATACCATCATAAATAAGAGCACTTGATCCATATATCACCAACTGAAACTTAGAATTCACATACCTTCTTTATATTGCTATTTCCATGAATATACTATAAAAGTGTTACATTGTAATCATCTTGTTCAAAATTGGCCATAAGAAAAAGCATAAAAAGACAGGAAATATTATCAAGCAAGTTCACTGATACGTCCAACTAATTTTCTGGATTGCCCTTGTTTCATCACAGCCAGTTTCTGTTCTTTATCTCAAACATAAATTACCAGTGATAACTGGTGCCTGTCTGCCTGCATATGTAGTATTCATTATCCTCATAGTATGCACTTAAAATTTAAGGAAATAGTTCATAAACCAAGCTATTGCAGTTACCTCCTTGATGTTATCAGAAAGTAAGTAAAAAAAAAGATACATAGTGTCCATGTATGACCAGGTTTCTTTTCAGTAGGTTTTACTTTTGTTCTTTGCAGAACTGTTGAAAAATTCTAATCAGCTTTCACTTAAATGCAGTTTGTGTCTCTTTTTATTTAATAGGTGCATAAAGAATTTTGATTTTGAAACAAATCATGCTTTCAACCATCAGAAATAGATTGAAGTTTAAAATCCAGTCTCACTCTCTAATTCATTCACAGAAGTCTTATTGCAATATACATATTTAATGCTGCATTTCAAACACATATGAAGAGGAACTATGTGTATTACTTTGCAATAATATTTTCCTGTACAAACTACCTATACATTTCATCTTATTTTCTCGTACAACATGGCCAGACCAAGTGAAAATCTGTGCTCTGCATTATTACCTTGCAGTTGCAGAGGACACACCTTATCTATAAAATGAAAAAGTATTGCTAAAAATCCTGTGGTTACCTGTAAGAGCCGTGGAAGCCAGTTGAACTACTCAAAGATGTGATTGGCTCCCATGGCCCCTTACAGGTGTAGGATTTTTAGCTTTACTTTTTGATTGTTACCTCCTCTGTCTCAAACAAGGAGGTTATCAGAATTTTAGTGAGAGCATGGTATTTTAGCTTATGACCTATAAAATTATACATAGGTTCTATTAAATCCCATTCAAATAGTACTGATAATTGATATACATACATTAATACATGAGATATTTGCTTTAAAAGCTATATAGAAGGGCACTCTATTTCTTCCTGCTGCCTGCCAGACAGTGCAGGATGATTTATTGGCTTTTATCGACTTTTAAAGTTGGTAAAACATTTTGTGCTTCTTCAATTTCTTAGAAATGGTAGTATGTGGAGCATATAAAACTTCATGCACTAGCAAAGAAATATGATCAGATCTCCACTCATTACCAGCGTTATGTCCATATGGGTGCTACGATTTACTTCTCATGCTTTGCTTTTAGGTTCATAGGTTCATAGGTGTGTATTAGGCTAATGACCCTGGAGCCTTTACAAGCCTAGCCCATAGAAGTGCCCTGGCATTGTGCCGCCCATTAGTTCCCAGTGCCTCTATCAAGTAAAGCCACTGGAGTGATCCTTGGGGTGAACTTTCTATTTCCCATCCACTCATCAAGATTTCTCTTGAATAGGGCCAGTAAGGTGTTCTGCTTGACATGTATAGGAAGCCTACTCCAGAGCATGGGCAGTCTCTGGGTTATGAAACTGTCCCACCAGCATGTTTGGTTGATTGTGGCAATGAGGTTGAGGTCTCTATAGCGTGTGATGCAAAGGGATTGGGATTTCTTTAGATGCAGCATTTCTAACAGGACTGGGTCAGACATGGCTTTGTAAGTCAAGCAGAGATCATCTCTTAGTAGAAGATATGAGACAGAGAATAGCTGGAGTTTTTTGAGTCTGTCCACATAGGACATGTGTTTAAGGCCTAGGATCCTCTTTGTGAGGTACTTTTGTGGCCTCTCCAGCTGTTGCAGGCGTCTAGTGAGGTACATGCCAAACAGGGTATTATACTTTATGATTGGTCTAATGAGGGAAGAGTAGAGAGAAATGATGACCTGTTTCTTCCTGGATGCAAAACCCTTGGTAATGAGATGTGCCACATAAAAGGACTTTCTGACCACAGTGGCAATGTGGTGGTGGAAGGAGAGGTTGCTGTCAACCTGTGTCTCCAGATCTCTTATAATGCCTTCAGTGTTCAGTGGGCTCCCATCAATGTAGTAATTAGTGGGAACTGAGTATCATGTACACAGACAACCCTAGCCCTGAGCAGCTCAGCAGCTTTGAGGTAAATGTTTTATGTGCGTGTCTCAAAGACATAATAGAGTGATTATAATCAGGGACTAAATCACAATCCTGTATATTATGTGTTCAAGGCATAGATTCCAAGAAATTAACTTTGAGAGTGGAGTGAAGCTCTAGGTGTAAATTTCATAATTCATGCTGAAGATACATAAGAGCTATGATCAGAGTGAACCAATTATAATTATTTGTAGTACCCAGTGCTTTATCAGCTCTATGTATTACAAGTTACAGAAAAAAAAACAAATGTAGGAGTGCAAAGTGTTTTAAAAGTTTTGAGAGCTCTTTGTTATCCAGCACACAGACAACAGACTGAAGTGAAGTAAAGTAAAGTTTTCCTCTGTGGTAGTGATAATTTAAAAAACTGAAAAACAATTAACTTTGCCTTTCATTTTCTTTAAAACTGAGGCAGATCACAGTATCTAATGGCTTTTAAATCTGTTTTAGTTTCTGCTGCTGTTTTGTGATAGGCAGCACTGGTTGCAGTTAGTCTATAGCAGAGATCTGATTTTAACAGTACTTTGTGTTGATTAATTAAAGCTTGTTAAGCACCTTTCTGATGTCGTAATTTTTTTCACATTGCTTATTCCTCATCCTTAAATTAATCATCATGGAATATTTGCTAATTCTCCCAATCAGGGTCCTTTTTTCACATCTACCTTTTTATGAACTATCTTTCCTCATTTGCCAGTTTAGCATAATGCTGCCATCTTCTTGTCTCCAGCAAGAACTATACCTAGAGTCTTATATAATTTGCCCCGGGGTTTAATTTGCATCCCTAGGGTCCCAAACAACCTGCCATTTCTACTATCACCTGACAATAAGATAATAGCCATTTTCTGTAAATTACATTCCAGTATTAACTCTTCCCAAAATGTATAACATCTCTGGAGAATTCTCAGTATCAAATGCTCCATCCTTTCTACCAGTAACATGCAGCCATTTATGAACAAAAGAAAGGACTGCTTACATATCTCTCAAGAACTCCCTTACAGAAGTTGGATTATAATGTGCAGTCTTGTTTTGTTCGGCTTCCATCTAGAATCTAACTAGGTAACCCTACATTCACAAAGATCTTGATCTTTGGGCCATAGTATAACCTTTACTCACACTCCACACCTAGGGTCTATACTCATCATTTCTATTGTCTTCTGCAAAATCCTCAAATTATTAAAAGTAAAATCCGTATTAATATTACATAAGAAAAAACTTTTTTTTTTCATTTGTTTAAGTCCCTGAATTATGGCCACAAAGGCCTGAACTAGCCAACAATTTTCAAAAGGTTTTCCAACGCTTTACAAATCCAGTCTGTCCTATCTATCCAGTACAAGGTAATACTTACCCTATCCCTCCCACTCAGCTATAATCATGGCATCTTATTTAATGAATTAAATAGACTAAAAGCTACATGTCTCTCTTATATTTTTGTACCTTTTTTAATGGAGCTATCAACATGGCCTGGCACATTGGACTCCAGCATTCTCCCTTCCATCTCACACAAATAATTAATGATTACCACCAACCCCACCTTCTATCATCAGTCCCACAATCTTACACCATTTTATTTGAAACTCCTACTTTCAACTGTTTTGTACCTCTACATCTCCAGAATTAAGTATCTATCCTTTTCTACCCTAAACTTCACATCCAGACTGTCCTCTTTTATTCTTTTTCCTTAGATGCTGCCATCTCTGTCTTCCATTTTAACTCAGATCTACCTGTCCTACTAAGTATTGCAAAGCTTCTAAAAAGTCTGCCATCTGCTCTCCAGTCCACTTATCATTGTCCAACATTCCCCCCTCTTCTTTATATGTCCCATCTATAGCATTACTTTTTCCACTTTCTTTCATTTACCACACAAAATACCTCCCCATCTTATGTACCTGGCTTCATCAAAACTCCATACCTTTTAAGCATCTCTATATCAAGGTCATATTTTATTTTCTGACCTTTGTTCCATATTGCTATCCCTGTACTCCTGCTTGTCCTTTTGTTTTTTTTTTTTTTTTTTTTTTGCATGTCCTTCTATAGTTTCTGTATTTCAAAGGATATGCATCCACTACATCTTTTTTTCTCTTTCTACATGAGCTTGGAGCTGCTTTTAAAAACAACATTGATCCCTAGAATGATGTTATGCTAATCATCTTTGAGAATGTTGCCAAACTCATACTTCAGCCTAATCCATTTTCTTATGGTGTCCATTTTGCTACACACCATCAATGCCCTTGGATCTTTCTTCCCTCATATTTAGCCAGAAGATGACCACCACTGGAACATGGTCAATGAACCCTCAGTTTACAATTAGAAGCGATTCTACAAAACTTTCTGTGCCTTTTTTTAATTAACAAAGGCAGTCCAGCTACAGGTTTGAGTTCCCAGTGCACTAAATAAATTATTGGCTCCCTTCATCTTAATTCCTAGAAATTGAGGCATTTCCATCTAAGGAATATTTCAAAGGTCATCACTTTTATCCTCAGGCTAAACTATTGGCAGTTGTGGCTGATCTGGTGTTTTATTGCCTGTAATATTCGAATGCCCTTTACCTGGGACTTGCTATTGCTGAGAGCGAGTAAATGACATTTTCGAATGCAAACCCAGCTGTCATACTACTTCCTGGTATGCCAAATTACTTCATACACATTTGTTCTGTGGTCTTTACATTGGCTTCTGTCCGCTTCTATTTTCTTTGTAAAATGTTGATGCTAGTTTATCTGCCCATACACAACTTGGGATTTATTTGCTTGGGGACTATATCATGGAACTATGCCTATAGTCAGAAAAGGGAAATTATTATTTTGATGCTTTTTTTTTAATCAGGCATGTGTCCCATTCTTGCTTATAAGGGACCCCTAATTCCATTAATTCTTTTGTGAAGTAAGATTTAACATATTCTAACCTTAATTACTGACTTTAAAATGCTAGCTAAAATGAGCTCATACTTTCTTATAGCTGTGTCGAAGCAGTTATACAAGGAACATAGAACTAATCTATATTTAATTGGGGTATTATAGTTAATTAACAGGGTTGAAATACTTCAGAATTATCTTCTCAAAATGGCAATTTAAGTATAAGGCAATCAGTAATTATGCCTAGATTATAAAATATAATGCTGTTGTAGTTTATATTTAATCTAAATGTACTTGCATAAACATTCTGTGCTGACTTTACAAATTAAAAAGCATGTGATGAAGTTTTATAGAGACAAAGGAAAACAAACCATGTTTAATTACTGATATGATAATTATTAATACAACTAAAATTTAAAGCTAGAGTTCCATGGGACCAGGCAACATACCTTGAATTTTATGTAGAATCATAGAAAATCTTTTTTCATTCGTATTATACAGAATTATAACTTCTAGACATATTCATGACTGAAGGAATAGATTGTCTTGGCAGCAATTCATAAATGGTGAGATGGTCAAATCAGAAGAAACAATTTTTTGCCCATCATCCTGTCCAATATTCTAGAAATACTCTGGAAATGATTCATAATGGGGCTTCGTAAAATGGCATGCAATGCAACATTATACCTTTTAGAGTTCCTGCTTTTTAATCATATGACATTCTTTGAAGAAGTTAATAAT
The DNA here is from genome assembly GCF_019279795.1 of Protopterus annectens. NCBI lineage: Eukaryota > Metazoa > Chordata > Ceratodontiformes > Protopteridae > Protopterus > Protopterus annectens. Next base: position 1,022,089,340 of record NC_056728.1, on the reverse strand, counting down.
GTACTTGATGAAGAACTGATAGTGAATGCCAAGTTTCCTGACTTTATTAAAGCATTCAGATCTAGTTGATAAAAAAGAATACTTCACAGATTAAAATAATTAAATGTCAATTTGGTGAATAAAATATTAGTTAAGCAACAGGACCCATTAAACTAGGCTTGGGCAAAGTATGTATCTATACAGAACCAAGTTATCAGTGACTCTCTTGGGGGTGGGTCTTGGGGTTATGCACTAAGTTAGCATTCTTCTTCATAGGTTTTCATATGTTTCATTGATATTTACAGGGCTATTGAACTGTGAAGATTTTAAAAAGTCTAATCTTCCATTTCCATGTCAGTTTTAAGCCCTTATGTTTTACATACGAGTACCAACAGGTAAAAAGAGCAAGGATATATTGGGACATTTATTTGTTGCTCCTATCCATGAGGAACATGAGTGCTAAACCATGGGTGAATTTGTTGTTTTAAATTCAGTCATACAAATTCAGTTTGAAGAGAGCAAGAGAAGTTCTTTTCTTTATGTGATGTGGAAGATGGTTCCATAGAAGTGGTGTTAATACGTCTATCCCTCCAACATTACCTATTTATATTGCAAAAGAGTCTGAGAAGTGTTCTTGCTAGCATTAGATTTGCAAGTGTGTAATAGGTCAGATAGGATAGGGTCTGCTAGGGTCTATTCACAAGGCAGATGTCCCCACTTAGTAAACTGTATGATATTGAGAAGAGAGACAGAGGTTTGAGATATTCTGCATAGTTTTATAATTTAAGACTTTGACTTTTTTTTGTATTAAAACACTGCAGTCTTTCCAGTTGTGTCATCTGTTTGCACAGGTACATACTGAAAGGGACATTATAATCAAGGATCAGCTTAAAGAAAGCTGAGTAGAGTGAAATGATTGCTTCCTTTTAACTGGATGCCATACCTTTAAATATAAGATGTACAATGAAAAACAACTTCCTTACATTAGAGTATATGTGGTGAGCTAAGGACAGTTCATTGTCTTCATAGATTCCCAGTTTCGTGACTACATGATGAGCTTTCATAGGGAGAGGAGGGGGGAGGACATTGTCAATCTGATTGTTACAAGGGACATCATGCTTGCTGAATAATACTATTGTAATTACTTTTCATTTAGTTCAGTCCATGGGTCTATTTCTTTTTAAAAGACTTCCTGAAGGATCTTAGTATCCCTTGGAGAGTTAACAATGTCCTCAGGTTTGCAGTCATCTGCAAAACTGATCAGCCATAAACTCTTATCCTTTGCTTGGAACTCTGAGAATAAATGCCAAATAAATGTAATGCAAGGACTGAACCTGAAGGTCCACCACTAGTGGCAGGTCTTTTAGAGAATGCAGAGCCACCCATCCTAATTTCCTTGGTTTTAATTATGAGCCAGCTAGCTACTCAATGAGTTGCATAAGGATTTACATTTAGCTTCAATAGTTTATCTATGATACTTGAGTGTGGGATGGTGGTGAATGCCTTTGCAAGGTCTAAATATCTGGTGTGTACTGATTTTCTCCCAGCCATTATTTCAACAACCTCCTTGAAGAAGTTGAGTTTGTGAAGTAGGAAGGACCTGGCATGATGAATACAGACTGGCTTGGGTCCTTATTTACAATGTCCTTGTTTACTAAATTGATAATAGCCATTTCAGTAGCCTTATTAATGAGCATAGTCAGATTTATGGGTCTAAATTAATTGGGTACATTGCCATCCCACCTATGTTTAACATGATGACTGTAGTTGTCCTCCATTCATCTGGCAAAAAGCCTATTAGAAGGCTGATATTGAATAGCCTCTGCTGGACATCTAACAATTCCTGCTTCAGGCTGGTCAGTAGGCAGCATGGTATCTTAGCCAGCCCTACAGAAGTAGTGTTATTGGCCTTGGATTATGCCTTGAAAACTTGTTTTTGGGGATCTGAGGGGATGTGGTGTAAATGTGGTTATGTATTCTGGGAATATAGGAGGGGGAGGGCAGGTAATGTAAGCTAAACTTGTCCACCATTAGACTGGCTATGTCCTCTGCTTCTGAGTGTATGGTGTAGCATACAATTAGTGCTGGAAGTTGTTAGGAATTGTTTCTGAAGTTTGTAGCACAGATAAAGAAGGCTTTGTGGTTATCCTTCACTTTGGTGGGTATTTTTGCCTCATATGTAGCTTTGGTTGATGGGATCAGAGTCTAGAGTTCCATGTTAGGTTTAGAAAGAGTACTTTAGGTTTCTTAAGAGTTAAACTTATTTTTGAGTGCATTGATTTTTTTTCTTTTTTTTATAGAGCATGTTTATATTTGGGTTCTACCATAGAAGTTTATTTTTAAATGTAGAGGTTTATTTCATTTGAAGAGAGATATATATGTCTGTGTAACTATTTACTTGTACATAGAATGTAATGGTAAAAAAATCAGCATAAGCAGTGCAGTCATGAAACTGGAAGAGGATTTCAATTCGGCCAGGTCATCACTCGGTTTTAATGGATTAGCCTTAGAGTAATCAATGAATATTGACATATGAGTATAGGCTTCAGGCTGCGGTATTATAGTGAATTTGACTAATTTGTGGTTCAGTTTAACTAGTCAGGAGCTGATGATTGGTGGATTAAGTTTTTTTTAGATGTAAAAGTGGGAAATAGGTATCATCATATTTGTGTTAAGAAGCATTTTAATTGCACCTGCAGTTCTAATCCAGGACAACGTTTCTTATGGGGTTCATTTCTCTTAATCCAGCTAAATCTTAATTGTTATTCAGTAACAATAAAGCTTAATTTGTAAATCAATGTTTCCACTACTTTGTTTCTTATAGACTGGAAGGATGTTTTTTTCTGAGAAAATGAACATGAATGAATGCCATATTTTGACAAATATTGTCAGCATGTCTTAAAAAATTGACCCACTTAATTGTGCAATTGCTTATCTATATTGTGCGAGATTAGATCAAATATCTCATATCTCAGAGACAGTGGACTTGAGTTTGGATGCACAGGAATGAATCTCTCTTCATCTCCCACTCCCTTTCTTTCAAAATTAATAAACAACAGGCGCAAGTACATGGCAAAGGCAAATGAGTATACATGTGTTGGAGCTGTACCTAGCACCCAGTCTAAATGGCTTAAACTGAGGATTATAAAGTTTCTTTTTTTTTGCTATGCAGCATTTATTTCAGGAGGAAGAACTCGATATGAATCAAATGTTTTCGTTTCATCAGTGTGACTTAATGCATGGTCAGTCTGTAAGTGGTTCTATTCTTTATTTTCCAAACTACTAACTGAACATTATCCTTAGACTTTGTTAACTCTGACAAACTGAATGAGAGAAACATCATCCTGTTTTACCTGAACCGAAACAAGTTGATCTCAGCAAAAAATGAAGGACTGCCTGAGTTATACAAAATTATAAGATATGGGTAACAAACTGTATGTGATATGCGTGCAGTAGTTTTCTGATTATAAAACTGAATTCATATAATTTCTGGTAAAAAACGGTCCAGGTTGACTATCCCATGGGCTACTTTTATAAAATGTAATACTGCCTTATACCATTTTTGTGAAAGGGTGAACTGTAGTATAAATTATAAACAACACAGAGAGTTAGTTGCTTTTCCACATCTCTAATATAAGGAAATATATAATAATATACGAATGCCAATCAAACATTTTCTGTTGACACTAAATCACTACTACTCACAAGACTGGCATTCAGTAATTAGCAGTACAAAAAAAACATAATTTGTTTTTCTTACAGTCAGTTTGATCCACACACTCCTTGTGTTACACCCCTGCATTGCTGGACTTAACTCTCAGATTACTAAATGCCATGGGAAAGTGAAATCTTTGACCAAAGTGACCTTAATTAAAAACATAAGATAGCCCATTTCTCAAACACTTTTTTTTTTTTTTTTTTTTTTTTTTGTCGGGGAATGGTCTTTGCCATACAGTCATATTACCAAGTGTATCACTACATGTATTTTATGATTGAAACATTATGTTAAAAGCAAGAGAACATGCTTTAATTGGTGGCATTAATATTCTTGTCCTACAAATGTTTAATAGTGGTCCTGGAGATGTTGCAGTCAGAAGTCAAGCTCCCCTACTTAATTCTAAATGAAGATGCATAGCTTTACTTCTGAAAAAGGAACAGAGGAAATATAATTCTGTTGTAGACAAGGAAAAACAAAAAGAATAATAAGAAAGTGTACTATAGGTATGTCACTACACCATGTTTTAGAAACGTGTTTTGAGAAACAAATGCCTGTGGGATGCATTTCCATTTCAGAATCACAGACAACGCTTGTGACTCCAACAAAATTAATAGGCGATGGTGTAAGGATCATTGTTCCCACCGATACTTTTTTAAGACTCTCTTTCCCATTACTCAACAAGTATGTTGTATGAACTCCCTCTCAGGTTATCCTCTGAGATTTTTACACTGCTAGATTTCTCATGTGATATCATTACTAGGAAAATGCTGAAACCCCTGAGAATAGTATTTATTTATGGGAAGCCAACTACATTAATCTGATTAAGACTTACAATTTCAGGCAAACAAAAAAAGCCTCTTTCCATAAAAACTTACTCTAAATAGGACAATATATTATAAATGGTCTTTGAAATACTATTTAAATAATGAATCGGCACAAGCTTCAAGCAGAATTGATGGTAAATAATATTTATCTCTAATGAAAACTTTAAAAACTGAAATTTTGTATTTTTTGTTAAATTCTGTAAATATTCTAAATAACTTAGAATATGGCCATATATATCATATTTTTGTACTCTGCATCTCTCCTATTTGGCAGGCCTACTAGGAACATATGAAAAAGGCTCCTGCTTCCTAGTAGGAACTGTCATAATGCTGCTGCCTTCCTAAAGGAGCAGACACATCAATTCTTATCTTGACAGCACAGCAGTATTTTCACTCTGTGGGAGTGCTTTTCCTTCTGCCTCACTGGTTAGCACAGTTATCAGAAAATAATATAGTCTGTAGTAGTACAGTTAGCATATGCATTATACCCTGTAAATGGAAACAGAAACATTTAACTGATTATTTTACACAAGAAGGCAATCACTATTCAGTATTATACTATATGCTCTAGCTATGTTTTAGTTATCAAATGAGTGCAGAGTGTGGTGAAACAAGAATGTTTCCTTTTTATTCGGTTTAAACTTGTTCATAAAAATAAAGCATTGTCTAATGAGCTGTCTTGAAATAAAAGAGGTACCTAAAGGAAATACTGTGTATCTACTTCTAAGTAAAACAAACAAAACATTTTCAAAGTTATGTTTTTCATGGTTATGAAACCAAAAGAATCTTAGACTTCTTAAAGACTTGATAATATAAATACATTTTCATTTTGCATTCAAAAGGTGGGCCATGGTATTGTCAAACAGCAGCAGGAAAACTGACAAGGAAAGGCAATAACCATATAAAGTGTTCATTCACCACTTATTTTGGTCTATGATTTTGGGTCTATCTGTTGCCCTCTCAGATAAGTGAAAATGATTGCAATGTATTTTGTAGGTATATCACTGAAGAAAAACGTGTCAAATACAAATTTATTGACCAAGACGACAGAAAGTAGCCAAGAAAATCTTTCATTTAAATCAGCCAAAGCATTACATGTACCATGGAAATATGGCTGTCCACATGGAAGGTACTTCTACCATCTGTTTTTCATTACTTGTGTGCACAGTTTACTGCCAAAGGGGAAAAATGTAGCATTCCTAATAGCAATTAAGAAAAGTGAACTAAACAACCTTGTCCGATTCGCTGTCTGTGAGGGTTTTTACCAGTTGATTCAGACTCCTCTCACATCCGAAGATGATATGTAGCTGAAGAGGTTATCTTATAAATTACTTTTAAATATGCATGTCTGCATGTGTGTGTGTGCATGGGTGTGTGTTTATACAGCAATGGCTGGTGTCCCAAGAAGAAATACTTTCTGAGCATTGTACATCCTGAGTGCTGGGACAAGCTTTAACTACCTTGCCGTCTTGAATTGCTTTATGTGTATAACTGGAGAAACTATATATGCATCTTATCTGTTACTAATATACAATCTGAGTCAGAGAAAAGACAATCATACATTCATAGGTTCATATGTGTGTACTAGGCTAATGGCCCTGGAGCCTTTACCAGCCTAGCCCATAGGATAACCCTGGCATCTTTCCACCCAACCAAGTTCCCACTGCCTCTGTCGAGTAGAGCCACTGGACTGATCCCCGGGATGAATTTTCTATTTCCCAAACACTTATCAAGAGTTCTCTTGAAGAGAGCCAGTGAGGTGCTCTGTTTCACATATATGGGAAGTCTATTCCACAGCATGGCCAGTCTCTGGGTTATGAACATGTCCCTCCAGCTTATTTGGTTGATTGTGGTAATGAGGTTGAGGTTTCTGGAGTCTGTTGTGCGGAGGGATTGGGATTTCTTTAAATGTAGCATTTCTAACAGGGCTGGGTCAGACATGGCTTTGTAAGTCAAGCAAAGATTGCCTCTAAGTAGGTGATATGAGACTGAGAATAGTTTTTTGAGTCTGTCCATATAGGACAAGTGTTTAAGGCCTAGGATCCTCTTTGTGGGGTACTTTTGTGGCCTCTCCGGTTGTTGCAGGCATCTAGTGAGGTACATGCCAAATGGGGCATTGTACTCGATGATTGGCCTAATGAGGGAAGAGTAGAGGGAAACAATGACCTCTTTCTTTCTGGAGGCAAAACCCTTAGTAATGAGATGTGCCACATAGAAGGACATTCTGACCACAGTGGCAATGTGGTGGTCAAAAGAGAGGTTGCTATCAACCTATGTTTCCAGATCTCTTATAACACCTTCTGTGTTCAGTCGACTACCATCAATGTAGTAATTAATGGAAGCTGGGTTTTTCTCAAAGGGGATGACAACACATTTTTTGGCATTCAGCTTAAGGCCATGATTCTGACACAAGTCATTGGTCTCAGTGAGGCCTTTCTGTAGAATGTCAACAACAGCTCCCAACTTGCAATCGTCTGCAAACTTTGTCAGCCAGAGTCCCTTCGTGTTGGCTTGGATTTTAGAGAAGTAGATACCAAACAGGAGAAAACCCAGGACCAAACCCTGTGGGACTCCACTCATGACTGGTGGCCAGTCTGATATGGAGTCAGCTACTTTCACACTGTGGGTTCTATCTATGAACCAGTTTGCAACCCACCTAGTGATATAGGGGTTGATGCCTAGCTTAGTGAGTTTTTCAATGATTCCTGAGTGGCGAATGGTATCAAAGGCCTTGGCCAGATCAAGGTAAGCTGTATGAACTACCTTGCCTTCATCCACATGTTAACCAGGTTGAGTGGGCATGATCTACCCTTCACAAAACCAAACTGTGTGGGATCCAGAGGTTAGAGACTCCCTATATCCTTGTTTATTAGGTCCATGATGATCTGTTCCATAGCTTTGCATATCTGACTTGTCAGGCTAATGGGATAATAGTTCCCAGGGTCTGTAGTCACTCCTCCTTTGTGGAGAGGGATGACTGTAGCAGTGCAACATTTGGTAGGAACAAAGTCTGAGTTGAGGCTGTGATTGAACTGGACACATAGGTGAGGTGCCAGTTCACTATGTAGTTCCTGTAGAACACAACCAGGGATATTGTCATGTCCCATAGAAGTTCTATTCTTAGCCTTGGGTAGTTTCATTTTAACCTGTGCAGCAGTAATACTGGGTGCCTGGCAATCAACCGGTATTGTTATTCATCCTTTGGGGGGGGGGGGAGTAAAGTTGGGACTAAATCTGTCAGCTAGTATATTGGCAATATCTGTTGGCTCACTATAGGAGGTACCATTGGGCAGTAACTCAGAGCAAATCTGGGTATTGCTGTGGAGATTCTTTACATAACTATAGAAGGCCTTGTTGTTCTCTTTACTATCTGCTGCAATTCTGTTTTCATAGCTAGCTTTAGAGGACTTGATGAGGGGATCTCAACTTTTTGTTGAGACTGATAAGGGAGTTTTTTCCAGTCTTGGGACTTCACTTTATTCCACATCACTTTCCTCCTTCTGTTGTAGAGTTTGTTTATGGCAGAGGACCACCATATTGGCTTTCTTTTTATGGAGGTGAGCATCTTGGTTCTATTGGGTATGGCGAGATCCATGCATTTGTGTACGTGTTCGTATAGTGTATTGGTGTATGATTCGGCAGTCATACAACTATTCTCCATTTGCATGGGTGCCATGAAGTTAGGTACCTCTGCTTTTAGGAGCCCAAAGTTAGCTTTGGAGAAGTTTTTCATGGTGGTTACCTTTGTAGGGGGGGGATGTGGATTTCCAAGGTGATTAGTTTGTGGTCAGATCTAACCAGGAAGGAGTTGACTACTGGAGTAGAGCAACAATTACTCATATTAGTAATGACCAGGTCAAGGATGTTGCTACCTCTAGTGGGGGTAAGAACAAGCTGGTCCAGGGCATTGGAATTAATGAATTCCAGGAAATGTTGGGCAAGTGTATTGGTACATGAGTATTTTTCCCAGTTAATGGAGGGGTAGATGAAGTCACCAAGTATGAGAGTGTTTGGTTGGAACCTAATATTCTCCAGGGTTCTTAGAAACGTCAAGTGTGAGTCTTGGGACATGGTTGGGGGCCTATAGCAGGCTAAATCCTAAATCACTGTCTTACCCAATGTTAGCTGCACCTGAAGTATCTCAGATGGACTACCAGTCTGGAGGTGTGCACATCCTTTATAAAAATGGAAACACCACCACATTTGGAGCTTCGGTCCAAGTTCTGGGGCCAAAAGGTGTGGAATGAGTTATGGCCTGGTAGTGCAGAAGTGCTTTCTGCTGCCTTGAACCATCATTGTTACTTTAATTTAGAGAAATGGACAACACATTCCTTAATTACCTCCAAATGATAATTACTCCCATAGCATGGCACAGTGACACAACAGATAGTGTTGTTGCCTGACAGCAAGAGGTTTACCAGTATGATTCTCAGCTGGGGTGCCTTCTGTGCAGAGTTTGTATGTCCTCCCTATATTTGTGGGAGTTTCCTCTGGGTGTTCCAGTTTCCTTCTGCATTCCACGATATGCAGTTGGTGGACTGGACACTCTAAATTGGCCATAGGTATGAGTGTCATAACACAAACCAAAAACCAAACTGATAATCCACAAAATCCGACTAGTAGCTGTGAGCCGAAGAACTTGTAAAAAATACAAATTGATTCTTATCGAATGAAGCGCTTTTCTTTGGCACAAGTGTGTCAACTTCTTCAGATTCAAAACATTTTTATGAAATACACACATCACTTAAAACAACTTACTCTTGTCATGTGATCAGCATCAGCTGGTACTATCGTTCTAGTACCTGCACTTATTTAAAGTAATGTTGCATATAAAAAGCAATATTGCATGTAAAAAGCATTACTGAAACATATTATGCATCCTGTTGCAACGTTCGACAGACAATGAAAGCTAATCTAAACAAAACAAATTAACTACCTTTAGCAGCCAGTGTCGACTGCTTATAAAAGTCAATTGATATTACGGTTAAACAAGTAAACCTTATAACAATCCTAATAAAGTGACAGTCCTAAGAAATCAAAAATTACCAACCAGCCACAAAAACATATTAGTTCTATACTGTCAATTAGCACCATTTTACAATGCAGATAGAATTATTAAATATTAAAAATATTAAAGATGTGTTAATGACCAGTACATTTTTACACTTTGCGCCCAAAGAATATTAAATTGAGCAACTATCTCAAGAAGTCAGGAGTTGCCATTGCTCGACTCCGTTTTCCCCCCAAAAATTTGCAAATATTAAAAGTTCATTGAAAGTTTAAAGTTTATAAGAAGCTATTAGAGGCTAACCCCCAAAAATAACTTCTAGTTATGAATAACTAAACTACTGAATAAACATAATAAAATACATCGTTTTAAAACGAAAAGTACCAACTTCATCTATTTAAACTTTTTAACTTTAAGAGGCAAGCAATATTGCAGGCATCATTCAAACCAGGACTTAAAAATGCATTTAGTCTCACCTGCCATAGCAGCTCACGCTCTTCAAGCATCAAGTTAAATGGTCCACCCCTCACATAAAAGCTCACATGATCTATAATTTTAAAAAGAAATTTGTGGTTACTATGTTCAATAAGGTGTCTTGCTAAAGGATTTTCATCTTTTTTCTTTTCTATAGCATATGTATGCTTGTACACTCTATCTTTTAATTTACGTTCGGTTTTACCAATATAAAAGGCTGGGCATACTTGGCACCTGGCCACGTAAACCACATTTGTGTGTCTCCACTATGTGACGAAAGTCCAGTTCACAAATTTGCTCAAATACTTTTAAAGTCTGGTGAAGAGGAGGGTTAAAAGTACTTGGAACCCTTAAAGCACGTATTCTAACTCATTTTTGCATTATACTAGTAATCATCCTTATTACCAGAAGCGCTCAATAGTGAAAGGACAACTTATTAGAGTGGCCAGGATGACTACTTTAGATTCAGATTTCAATGACGAGTGTTTATTGTTAAGCAAAATGTTTATACAATGTGGTTACCCTGTACAGCTGATACAATCATTGGTAACAGAAGTGAGCCTTAAGAGACAGTTAGGTGTAGTAAGACCTTTACTCAACAGTAACCTTATAAACACAATAAGTGTCGAGGTAATGAACTTCACAGAAGGTAGCATTATTAGTAACTCCCCATTGACAGCACAAGTAACAACTGGGGAGACAACTAAAGAATTTCAGACTATTTTTATAACTACTTTCAGTAATGATAGTCAAATGGTCAGAATTATCTTGAACAAAAATTGGGAACTAATCTTGCTTGACAGATCTTTGACCACTAAACTTGGACAAGTGCCAAACCTTGTCTTTAGGAAATGAGCAAACCTGAAAACTTTGCTCGAAAGAAAGAGTATGGGACCCCTGTCAAAGCAAGTAGGAATGACCACATGTGGTAACTGCAGAATGTGTAGACATATTGAGATAGGGGAGAGTTGTGTTGTTAATGGTAGGACCTTAAGTTGAGGTCTAAATATAACTGTAACTCTAAGCTTGTGGTTTATGTGGCCAGGTGCCAAGTATGCCCAGCCTTTTATATCAGTAAAACCGAACGTAAATTAAAAGATAGAGTGCACGAGCATACATATGCTATAGAAAAGAAAAAAGATGAAAATCCTTTAGCAAGACACCTTATTGAACATAGTAACCACAGCTTTCTTTTTTAAATTATAGATCATGTGAGCTTTGATGTGAGGGGTGGACCATTTAACTTGATGCTTGAAGAGCGCGAGCTGCTATGGCAGGTGAGACTAAACGCATTTTTAAGTCCTGGTTTGAATGATGCCTACAATATTGCTTGCTTCTTAAAGTTAAAAAGTTTAAATAGATGAAGTTGGTACTTTTCGTTTTAAAACGATGTATTTTATTATGTTTATTCAGTAGTTTAGTTATTCATAACTAGAAGTTATTTTTTGGGGGGTTAGCCTCTAATAGCTTCTTATAAACTTTAAACTTTCAATGAACTTTTAATATTTGCAATTTTTTGGGGGGAAAACAGAGTCAATCAACGGCAACTCCTGACTTCTTGAGATAGTTGCTCAATTTAATATTCTTTGGGCACAAAGTGTAAAAATGTACTGGTCATTAACACATCTTCAATATTTTTAATATTTAATAATTCTATCTGCATTGTAAAATGGTGCTAATTGACAGTATAGAACTAATACGGTTTTGTGGCTGGTTGGTAATTTTTGATTTCTTAGGACTGTCACTTTATTAGGATTGTTATAAGGTTTACTTGTTTAACCATAATATTAATTGACTTTTATAAGCAGTCGACACTGGCTGCTAAAGGTAGTTAATTTGTTTTGTTTAGATTAGCTTTCATTGTCTGTTGAACATTGAAACAGGATGCATAATATGTTTCAGTAATGCTTTTTACATGCAATATTGCTTTTTATATGCAACATTACTTTAAGTAAGTGCAGTACTAGAACGACAGTACCAGCTGATGCTGATCACATGACAAGAGTAAGTTGTTTTAAGTGATGTGTGTATTTCATAAAAATGTTTTGAATCTGAAGAAGTTGACACACTTGTGCCAACGAAAAGTGCTTCATTCGATAAGAATAAATTTGTATTTTTTACAAGTTCCTCGGCTCACAGCTACTAGTCGGATTTTGTGAATTATCATAGGTATGAGTGTGCCTGAGCGTGTGTGGAGTGGAAGAACTACTGCAGCAGGACTAGCCATCTGTTGGTGTAGAACTTGGATCTACGTGATTGTCAATGCTGAAGTGACACACATATCCCACGTGCAATAATGGGAAAAAGGGTTGTGCATGGATGGATTAATTTCTCTCACACAAGAAGAAGACATCCACTTTACAACTGCACACAAGAAAATCCACTGTAGTGCAAGGACTGAAACAAACTGCAAGCCAAGCCAGTTCCTTCAGCAAATTGTGTTTATTCTATAAAAGGCAGCCTCCAACTAAAACTCTTGTAGACCATTTGAGTGTTGCCCTTGGTTTGGTTTGCTGCTTTACATTAAGAATAATGCAGCTCAGATAAAAAGTGTTGTGAGGACAGAAGTCTACTGCAAGGCTTGGAATCTGACTTAATAAGCCTATTGCTTTTGTTGTTCTCTTTTGCTATTATTTGCCTACTGCCTTGAAGTCATGTGAGTATATTGTTAACTTTTTCTGTCTCTGAAGTTTACTGACAGAAGTAATGCAAATTGGGGTAGACAGTGCCATACAGATTCATATATGTGGTACAAAGGGATACATGATAAAACAGAAGGCCAGAAACAGCCCAGACCACTGCATCACATAACAACATTCCTTTATTCTCCATTTCCATACTTAATCCAAGTCAGGCTCACAGGCGAACCATATCCTGTCATAGATAGGACTCTTCAGTTTCAGAGAAGAGAATCTTTACACACACACACACACACACACACGCACACACACACACACACACACACACACGCACACGCACACGCACGCACGCGCACACACACACACACACACACACACACACACACACACACACACACACACACACACACACACACACACACAGCAACCAGTCCTACATCACCAGTTCATCATTGTGTCTTTTTCCTGACCAATCCATCCAGGAGAAAATAATTACAAACAGCTATGCACTCTATATGTTTTGGGGATGTCCTTAGACAAACATCAAAACCAAGCAAATACAAACAAGGCAGTGCAAATACAGGATTTAATGATACTGAAATGCTTTATCACTTAAGTTTTTTTTTCTCCAGAACTGTAAAATATTTGGTTATGAAATATTCTGAACCTGACATTGACAACCCTCCATAGTGGATGCTATAGTTTGCTTATCCTTTCAGCCAATCAGAATTTGACATTTTTTTTTATATTATCAGGACCAAAGATGGCAGTACACACGTGATGATGTATATCATTACAAAAGAGTTTGACTACATGCATCTTTATTCTTTTTGTCACACTCACAAATTGGATCTTGATCCTTGCTAACATCAGTAAAATGTTCCTGTACTCATATGCACTTTTAGTTTATTCTTGTTGAAGAAAATTTCTTATTTCACTTGAATGGCAGAATCATCCAATGAAAAAATCTCTCTTGATTCTAAAGTTTTGGTTATTGAGACTTGACTGAAAATATTATGTGAGTTTTCTTTTCCCTAGAGGTAAGTTCATGTTGTTAATGTTCCATAGGAGTTTCTTGGCGGAGACTGTTCTTGATTAGTGGGTAAATAGTTAGATTCTAGATGTTCATCTCTATGGAATGTTTGAGGTTTTTCAGAGGTGCCTGCCCATCTTGCAGCAAGGGATGCGGTCATCCTGGAGTATTTGCACAGCTTTATCTACCTGATCAGCTTCAACGTCAGTCCTCCAAGCCTGATTTTTGAGTGCAGCCCATTTATTTATGCAGTTATTGGCCAGGCTTACTCAGGGTAAAGGCTTCTTCTTCTTATGCTAAGGTTTCTTGCTTATTACAGCTAGATGTAGAGCAAAGGGAAAGCATGATCCAGAAAGTGTGGCCAATGTGAGAGAGATCAAGTGACTTTTAATCTTTTGATAAGTTCTAGAGGTACTGATACAAGATCTCACTACTATAGTCTCCAGTTTGATGGTAGTAGAAGGCCCAGCACCAGTACATACCGCCTCCACATAAACACTGTACTGAGGTGAGTACAGTGAGTATGCCTCCTGATGTCCTTGCATGCGATGCATGCATGGTTCTCCTTAAAGGAGAAGACGCTGCCACTCTGCTGTTATGAAGTGTTTTTTTTTTTTTTTTTTTTTTTAATTAATTAGTCCTTTTGAAGTCTGCTGCCACTAAAAAGTGCCACCCGGTGCGGACCACCCCTCTCGTTTGGTGACTTTTGTCTTCAGTGATTTGCCAGAAAGGCATACATTTTATAAGGAACAGTCCAAAAATATGATGCAAAAATCTGGAGATTCTGCAAAAATATGGACAGTTGTGAGGTATGCATGGATGGGGTATTGTGGGCTATGCATTAGGGTTTGTAGAAAAAACAAATTGGATAAAGACTATAAGCCCAAAGTATCTGTATATGAATGCAAATGTAATGATTAAGGCAAAATACAAGGCACACAAGAAGCATATCGGTAGTCATGGGGAAGTGGTGGGAGGGCACAGTACTAAGACGTATATAAAAGAACAACAAGGATGTTCAGATAAGGAAGGGTCTTAGCAGAAGAGCTCAATTATGGAAAACAATATATGCCTTGTGGATGTAGCAGAAAAGAGAAAGGGTAGGACAGACCTGGTCAGGCTGAACTATAATGGGAGTGACACTACAGAAGAGATGGAAAAGCAGAGGAAATTAATGAATTCATACCTTGAGTACCATGACGGAAATGGAACTTAAGGAGCCACAGTCTGATAGTTGTAGGGCAGTTGGAAGAAAAATGGACAAACACTAGGATAAAGCAAAATAAAACGAAGAGGGAATTGTTTTGCTGTAAGAGACAATAATGCACAGGATGAAAGTTAATATTTCCTAAGGTCATCAGCATTCTGTCCTGTGTTCTAATGGATACCCTTTCATAGATTTTCAACATAGGTCATTGCAGAACTGATTGACGAGTGAAGATAAGACTGATGCCCTTATGCAAGAGGGGAGCAGGAAAATACAGGAAACTAAGACCACCTAGCCAAACAACAGTTGCAAGGAACGTCATGGAGGGCATTTTCTTCCTAATTCTGTGTGGACTTTCTCTGGATACTCTATTTTTTTCTTCCAAACATGCTTTTTGACTGATTATTCTAAGGTGCCTATGCATTTTCTGTTTATCCTTGCCCTTGTGTGTCAGGTTATGACTGAAAATGGTTTGTTATGAGCAGTTTTCTTACCTGGTAAACAAATTAATAAATTAATTAAATTGACTGTCCTGCTTTAATACTATGACATGACATAAAAAGTTTAAGACTTACATACTTAATATTGAATTACTTAATATTGTGTTGGTCTTTAAGGGGGGGGGTGGGGTGCTGCAGTCCTGAGTATGTCCTCCTTTGGATGAGATGCCTAGAAACTATGAACCTGTTGTCAGTTTGTCATCCATTCCCTATTGCAATATTAGCAGGTTATCACTTTTTAATGCAACATAGGCAATTTACTCTAGAAGGGAAACAGGCACTTTATTTGTAAATGAAACAATGAAATATAAAGTTGTTTGCTAGCAGCAACGTCTTCATTAGTTACAGAGCTGTTTAATGTGTAATTATTTAGATGATTTTTTACTTCTGCAGAGATTGTGCTTATTTACTGATATTGGCGGTGTACCTCTCAACTGTTCAGATTTGCACAGAATGTCCAGATTTTTATCACATATTTTTGCTCTGTTATTCATAAAATTGTGGTTTTCTGGCAAATTAGTGGCAAATCATTAAGGATTGAAGTTAAAAGATAATGACAGACATCTGAGTTACAGATTTCATTCCCTTCAGAAAATTCATGCTAATGCAAAACCTGTTATTCTATCAAATTTCTAAGTTTGTAAGAGCAATATTTAAAAATTGTCCCTATTTTTGGGCCTATATCCCACTTTTAGTTATGGCTTTATCCAGATTTCTTGCTCTAAGAGGTTGAGAGGCATGTGTGGATTGTGATGACAGAAGTTTGAGTAGACTTTTATGATGGAAATGTTCTGAAATGAGCAGTTTTGTCATTATTGAGTCATACATTTTGTTTCATTGCTTACTGAAAAAATGTTCTAAACAATAAATGTAAAACACGCTATAACAAGTGTGCTGTATTATGCAAGTAATATAATTTAATACAATCGGGAAGATGAATCAAAGAATACATGCATGTATGAATGGTCCTAAATATGTATGCAAGGGGCCTATGATTTGAAAACAGCCTAAAGGTAAACTTTATCCGCCAATGGCCAGGTGCTTTTCTTTGAATGTGGGTTTCAATGCTGTTTCAGTGAATGTGAGTTTCAATGGTAGAAAAGTTGTAATTCAAGTGTTTTCATTGTGAGACTGTATTGCTTTGTTTAGCAAATGTCTATCAGTGTTTGTGCTATAAAATGTAAAATAAAACTTTTAAATTCAAGTGATTGTTGTAGAAGTAAAGCAGAAAACGATATGCACATTACAGTGTTTGTGATAAATAAGGAGAAATAGCCAAGTAATGGGACACTGAAATAGCTGCGGGGGAGGGCTGTGTATGGAGGGAGGCATTTGACCATGATTTGCAGGGGAGGGGGCGACAAACTCAAAGACAGCCCAGGGTGGCACAAACTCTAGCTACACCACTGCATCTACCTTACTCACTCACTCACTCACAGCCTTCAACATGCTCATGGTCATGCATAGGCCTAGTAGGTTTGGTATGCTGCATGCAGCTTTTGCAGGTTCATGTCAACATTATCCAAGGCTTGTTAGTGGGTTTGATGGTTACAAAGGTTATGAGACTCCATCTTCATCCTGTTATCTCAATAATTTCAAGAGGGAGGATCTTTTTTGAGACTAATAAAAGTATAGATATCGGGGATTCCACTAATGCCTTGGAAAACATCTCATTCAAAAAGGTCTTACAATACTTGGATTACTTATCCTTTGTTCAAGGAAGTTCCAGGGTCATATGACCAGACTCCTCAAGCATCCATCCCATGGAGCCAGTCATCATAGATGGTATATCAAAGTTGTGAGTCTCTATGCACTTTACTGCAACAGCTGCAAAGATGCAAAGATGATAGTTGAATTGTATTAGCTCTCTGCAGATCATGGTTATCTGCCACTGAGGTTTCCCAAGACTGACTTCCATGTGGCATCAAGTACTCTTCACCATATCAGGCCACACTGCCTTCCTTATCAGCTGTTCAATGGGTGGTCTGAGAGGGAATAGGTTTGGCAAGAAGGTGTATATTTCTGTCACATGGGAAGTTTAAAACCTCCTCAGGTTTCCCTAACTAGTATTCCTGGGCCAGGAGTTCTCCCAGTGATGAAATCTCTGATTCCTGGGTGTCAATCCTTTTGGATAGCCATATTGCAATGCAGCTCCCCTTCTCTGTATCCATTCTAGGAAAGGAGCATTTATTCCCATGCTGGTTTCCATCTCAGGAAAGGAATATTTAGCTTGGCATGTGAGCTGACTGGACTCAACATTATCTAGGCTGTTTGAAACTAGGCATTTTCCTTGCTCCTCTGATGCCTGGGCATTCTGCTGCAGGTTTGTGATGAGGGCAGAACTTCCCCTTTGCTATAGTTAGACAACCTTGTAGCTGGATAAGAGATGAGGTTCAGCAGATCATCTGCTTGGACTAATGTAAGTACTACCTTCCACTTCCACCTGGCAATTTTAGGGTCAGTGTTAAAGGAGTAGCTGATTTGCAGTTTTAGAGCCCACTCCTGGCCATAGAGATTTTCTGGATGCACCCTCCCCTCACTGTGCTCACAGATGGGTCATAATTTGGAAACATGGGGATATGGCTGTCCCTCTGCTTCCAGAAAGCTCTCCATGCACTTGCCAGAAGACCTGGCTTTTGGGATAGACTCAAATAGGTTCAAACTACATTCTAAATTCAGTGAATTGGGAAGGTTTGCCCAGACTGTCTGATACTTTCTTCCACTCAGTAGAGTAAGTGTTAGACTTTAGTCTGGCTCAGTCAGGATTGGGTTGCTGGAGATGGGGCTTTTCAATGCCTCCTTCCTGACTTTTGGGAGGGTCATGACACTTTCCCCTTCTTGCTTGGTCAGTACCTCATGGGGAGAGGCAGTACCTCATGGTGGAAGTGATAGTCATGTCCGTCTTTGGGTTAGAAGATTATATCCATGCAAACTGAGCTACAACCTTTATTATATTTATTGGTATGGCTTATGCCCTCTGACCCTTATGATGACCAGCTCTGGCTATGCTTAATAAACTTGGTTTTCACTGAGCCATACATGATCCAAGGTATCCTTTCAGATAAACACAGAAAAAAAGTTAAACTCTTTCTTCTGGGGAGGCTTCATAATTGCACCCTAAATCAACTCTGATGTCACAACACATTGGAGTTAGGTGTTAGAGCTTTCAATTTGAGTTTGTTTATCTAAACAAGTTTATAGGATCATGGCTGACTGAAAATAAAGACAAAAAATAAAATACCCCAATGAATGAGTTATTGTGACCTTTGTTGGTTTGGCATCCATCCCTTAGCAGGTTCAGAGAAGATGTTCATCATTTTGAAAACTTCTGGTTCACTCTGGCTGGTAGGCCAAAACATTCCTTATGGATCCTCTAGTAGATCTCTTCAACTTCAGGCTGGATGCTATAGGAGGAGTTAGGAGCTGTATGAACCACTATGTATGACAACAAGTAAGAGTGGATATCCACATAGCCAGTATGGTACTTTGTATCACTCAATCAGCTGTTGCAGATATCTGGGTGGATCTGGGAGGCTGTTACTGGGCCTCATTTCTACTGCAGTAGATAGGGCAATCCCTACCCTTACTTACTGTTGGTAGACAGTTCCAAGGCTGACTGCAAATGTCCTTTAGTGAAGTGATGTTTTGTCATTTATGTATGTGCTTCTCTTCCTTGTGGTTCTGCATCCTTTTTGTGACCCAGTTTTCCAGATCTGCAGGAGAAGGTGTTGCCCATTTCACATGAGGATGCCTATCCTTTTTCCCATTTCTTCATAGAAGCTGATTTCAGAACTTGTACATGCCAATATTTACTTGTTTCTTTGAAAAGTAGAATTGTATTTTTCTCTACAATGCTCTTACCAAAGGGTAATGCATCCTTCTTGGGTATGTCTCATTTAAAGTAGTTGTACTCTAATTTGAATGAAATGGATGTTTATTCCATAGTACCCGCAATTGGGAGGTGTACAGCTGACTTCACTGTTTTAATAGGTTCATAGGCATTTTGATCATTTATTATAATTCAGTGTTACTTATCATGGATGTTTGCTTAAAAAGTTATTGGCAATAAATGTGTGAATGATCCTTTCCATTTGGAAAAGCATGGATTGGTGGAACATGGAATTTGTAAGACTCAAAATGAAGAAGATTCCACAGAATAAGGTCTATTTGAGAGGTATGGTATTATGTCTTCACTCTGCAGTTTTCCTTTGACAAACTGAAGAACACTGGCTCCCTGCAATTGTGATCTGAATGAAGAGGTATGGAGGAAATAGATGCAATATGCTGATCAATGAGAAGCAATTACATGAATATCAGTAAACATTTCTGTTGCTTTCAGAGTGATGTTCATAATAGTCACCAATGTGTGCTTGCTGATTTGAGGAACTTTAGTGTATTCCCCCATCTTACACATGTCTTCATTGCTCACATCTTGCAACAAATACTACAGTTATGACATTTTTATTTATCAAGACTTTTGGATTGATCAGATGAGTTCCCTATTCCATGAAACATTTTAATGTCCCATCCTTGCTATGATCTTGTCCTTCTCTCTTTAAGAGTAGGTTCTTTCAGTGCTTGCTTGCTCTGCCAATACAATCCCTGGTTCCCATGACCCTTAGAACCTTTGAGGCCTCTTTCTCTGTCAACCTCCAATCCATATCTATATAGTATGGCAACTAGCAAGTACCCATCCTGGTACTTTTATACTTTGCTGGTTACTTCAACCCAGTGGTTTACGCCCTGGGATTCAACTCCACAATAAGATACATAAAACACTGTAGTCAATGTCACATATAACAAATATGCAATTACTATATCACTGATATAAGAAGAGAAGCATTATTTTTTAAGGCAGGTGTCACACTGCCAGCCCAGCTTTCTGGAATTTAGTAAACAATTCTATGTAATTTTTGTGAATATTAATATGAATTATACAGAAGTATGTGTAAAGTACTGAACTAAAATGTAATCACACCATGCCCTATTGGAATAGAACAGGAATGTACCTGCACTATTGTGACTGTTTAGATGAATATATTTAATGGAAACTGGAATGCAGGAGGTTAACTTGAAAAAAAAATCAGAGAAAATAGTTGAAATTACATTATTTTTTATAATTACTGGGCCACAAACAGAAGATATTATCTCTCAGTTTCAGTGTAGTAGCAGACACAATGTTTATAGCTGCACGTTTTTGTATTGTCTTCAAACAAAAGTAATTACTAAGTTTGAGATGTAGAGGTCTTTTATTGTTTTATGACTTCCATGATTTGCAAACATCACAGAGAGATGATAAATTGTGTTAGTTCCTGACAATGGGGGTTTAGCTTGGGAACTGAAAGTCAGGTGGCAAAAAATACTGTCATCCAAGCTAACCCAGCAATAATATTTGATATTAATTTAAGAACTGTCTCAGAGAGAGAGAGAGAGAGGGCATTTTGTATTTTGTCTTTGACCAAGAAACATCCACTCACCTTCTGCACTTCCCTTGTGGTAAGTAGGTTTCTAGGGCCTATAAACTCTTTTAGATTCAGATAGGAATATAGTACAGTATAGCTTAGATGTTTTCTCTATTTATTTGAGACTGTCCTGCAATGTTGTTTTAAGTATTTTCAGTGATTTTGAACTCTGATGTAACTGATTACTTTTCTAGTATTGTATTGTTATTTTACTATTTATTAATAAATATATTCAAACCTTTTAATTTTGGCTGGTCTGTTCAGAGATATTTAAGCTCTTAGAGTACTTGCATATATGTTTGGTGACACTGTACAGGCCACTCCTAAATAGCCTTGTGCTCGGTCAAACTAACATTTGGATTAATAGTAACATTACACAGTAAGATTCAACACCTTTTGTTAAGGACCTTAAAGTAGCTAATAAGGGGTTCTGGTGGCAGTGGTAATTGCCTTATAGTCTGGGCAGAAGGGGGGTATAGCTAGTAAACCTGTGCCAGCCTTTCCCCGGCATATTTGTGTGTGTGTGTGTGTGTGTGTGTGTGTGTGTGTGTGTGTGTGTGTGTGTGTGTGTGTGTGTGTGTATAAATCAAATCTCAAAGTGTGTGTGTGTGTGTGTGTGTGTGTGTGTGTGTGTGTGTGTGTGTGTGTGTGTGTGTGTGTGTGTGTGTGTGTGTGTGTCTCAGCTACTTGGGCAGGGACACAAAGCACTGGTTGGGCAGAGAGAGTTTTGGAAGGCTTGGCTTGGAACCCTGGCTAAGGACTCAACTCTATAGCTGTGCCAGTTGGGGTCTTACTGGGGATCTGGAGAAAGAGGGAGAAACCAACCCCTGACTGACTGTGATCTGTGTGTGTGCTCTTATGGGAAATTGCACTTTACTGTTTGTGTACTTGTCATCATCCCAGTGTGCATGTTTCCCACTGTTGCTAATGGTGAGGATTGAGGCTCCTTCATTACTGGGCCAGTGCTGGGGCATCATATATTAATTGGTTCATAGGTTTATAGGTGTGTACTAGGCTAATGGACCCGGAGCCTTTACAAGCCTAGCTCATAGAAGTGCCCTGGCATCATGCCGCCTGACGATGGCAGTGGTGGGTTAGCCACATCACATATTAATTGGCTTGTAGTAGTGTGGATATTGAATTCCTGTAGCCAGTGAACAGTGGTCACTAAGGAAGGTGTTTGTACTCTCAATTAGCCACATAGTTAACATTCAGACTTTCATATCACAATTGTTTTTTTTTGGTAGCTTAGTTAGTCAAGGAGAGCAGGAAAGCTTGTCAGCAGAGGAGTTTGGCAAGATGACAAGGAGCAAGTTGGCTGAGATGTGCCAGGCTAAAGGACTGGTGCATGCTAACCTGACTAAAGCAGAAATTATTGCAGCCTTGAGCACAGCTGCATCACAGACTAGCAATCAGGAGGACAACCAGGCTGGCCTTAGAGATGTACAACTCTCAGAAAATGGACAGTTCAACCTTTCCACATAAGACTTAAAAATCTGTCTGGAGTTAAAGAGACTTGAACCAGGAGGCCAAACGGCTGGAAATAGAATCAGCAGACAGTCTGTGGCAGGAGAAACAAATGGAATTAGAAGCAGCAGAGAGACTGAGATGTCTGGAAGCTGACGAGAAGGAGAGGCAGAGGCAACATGAAAAGGAGATGCTGACTCTTTACCAGGGTCATGGAGGTAATGGAGAAGGCAGTAACCAAACCCCAGAAGCAGCAACGGTCAGTAAATTTCTTCCACAATTTACAGAGGGGGATAATTTTGATAGTTTCATTCATATGTTTGAAAGGGTATGTAAACAGTATAATGTTGACCAAGGGCTCAGGGTACAGTTCTTGACCCCCTTACTCCACGGTAAAGCTGTAACTGCTGTTTCAAAATTGTCTGATACTAGTTGCTTAAATTATAATACTGTAAGAAACTGTCTTTTAGAATGTTTTAAGTTAACACCTGAAGCTTATAGGAAAAAGTTTTGTGAGCATAGACGCAAGACAGATGAAAGTGTGTGTGAATATATTGCTGAACTAAGCACTTATTTTCATAGGAGGGTGATTGGATGTCAGGTCACCACTTTTGAAGGGCTGGCAGACCTTTTGGTAAGGGAACAATCCCTTACCACTTTCCCCGAGGACATGGAAATCTGGTTAGCAGATAGACAATGCAGTACTGCAAATGAGTTGGGGAAGAAGGGAGACCTATACCTAGCAAGCAGGACATCACTGCACAGGAAAGGGATATCTAGTGTTGCTCATGGGTCTAAGGGAACCCATGGTGGACAGCCCATACTGCCCCAACATAGCCCGCCAGTAGTAAGGGAAGCCACTAGTCCAGGTACATGTCCAGGAACAAGGGTTAAATGTTTTAAATGCAACCAGTGGGGAAATGTAGCATACAGATGACTGAAGAGACAAGGTGGGGAACAAAAGGTGGGAGAGCCAGTAAGTGGGAATGACAGAATGACAGCAGTAAGTTGTCTAGAGACAACAAGGGTACCAAACTACCACAAGAGGTTATATCCTATCTTAGTAAATTTGAAATAGGGCATGAAGCCTGCAATGGGTAAAGAGGAGCACTAGTTGCTTGGGCAGTCTACTTCAGTCAGAGCTTTAGGAAGGACCCCATTCCAAATATCTTTGGCTAGGGTTCATCTTAACTGGGAGGGTGGAAAAAGAAGCGAGCAATTGGGCATATTTGAGGATATCCCTGCAGATGTCCTAATAGTGAATGATTTTGATAATGCAGTACCTTTTGTGCATGCAGTTACACACACTCAGGCTTGGAGACAAACGTATATGTATGGTAGCTGGTGGGGGCCCAGAAAGACTGCACACTTGAAGCCAGGACTGGTGAGGTGGTTACTTTAGGGAGGGAACTACCCAGTAGCAGTGAAACTGAAGGTGAGCCACAGCTGCTTGTGGGTACTGATGTCCCCTTGAGCAGATTGACTGAAAGTGAGTAGTAGTACCCAGGCTGACAGTTTGGCTTCCTGTGGAAGGGGAGCTGAGAAAAGTTACCAAGATAAAGTTGAGACAGGCTCAGTTCTCAGACCCTACATTGTAAAGCCTGAGAGAGGTAGCTAGTGAGACACCTGATTTTCAAGAGAAGGGGATATATATATACTCGGACAAAGCATTACTATATAGTCACTGGGACCCTCAGGGAGGCCTAGAGGGTGAGAGAATACAGCAGTTGGTAGTATCCAGAGCCTACCGTCTGGCACTCCTATCCATACACCATGATATTCTCTTTGCAGGTCATATGGGTATAAAGCATACCAAGGGATATATTATGCATAACTTTCATTGGCCTGAGATTTCTAGAGAGTTAACAGGGTACTGCAGGACCTGTGAGCGGTCCCAAAAGGTAGGAAAGGCAGAATACAAGGTGAAAGGTCCTTTGATGCCTTTGCCTGTGATTGAGGAGCCATTTCAGAGGGTAGCTATAGATATTGTGAGCTCTCCAAGTTCCACAGGGAAAAATTATATCCTAGTGGTAGCAGATTATGCTACCCAATACCCTGAAGTGGTGGCCCTATCCTCCATTGAGGCTGAAAAGGTGGCAAATGCTTTGTTAGAGATTTTCAGCAGGGTAGGTTTCCCAAAAGAAATGCTGACAGATGTGCCAATTTCATGTCAGACCTGCTGGCTTGTCTGTGGAAGCACTGTTGGGTGAAGCACCTAAAGACCACCCCTACCATCCCCAGACTAGTGGTCTTGTTGAGAGGTTAAACTCCACATTCAAGGACATGCTACGGTCATTTGCAGACCAATTCAAGGGGGAGTGGGACAAATAGTTGCCCCACCTATTGTTTGCTTACAGAGAGGTGTCGCAGGAATCCACAGTTTTTTTCACCCTTTGAGTTGCTGTATGAGCATCGGGTGTGTGAGGGCTCTACATTTGATTTGTGATGAGTGGGAGTATGAGTGTGAATCCCACAAGGAGTCTGTTGTGGCATATTTCCCAAACCTCAGGACGAGGTTCAGGGAACTCATGGGTTTAGCTCAGGAGAACCTGGCAGAAGCCCAACAGCAGAATAGGTCTGGTATGACAGGAATACTCAAGATAGATAGTATGCTGTAAGGCAGCACGATATGGTTCTCATTCCTGTCAGACACAACAAGCTGCAGGCAGCTTGGGAGGGACCCTTCAAGGTGGCAAGGAAGGTTAGTAATCTTAAATACATGGTAGAACTGCTAGGCAGGAGGCAGGGGCATACATTGTACAATGTTAACATGAAGAAACCTTACCAGGATAGGGAGGCCCTTGTGCTGAGTATTTGCAGTGGATGTCAGGTGGAGTCTGAGGTGGATCTGGTGACTGATTTCCTCAGTGAAGCTCAGACTGACACCTCAGTGGAAGGGGTAGTAATGTCCCAGCAGCTATCCCCTACCCACATTTGAGAAATCTGAGCAGGGTTACAGGAGTTTGGGGACATGTTCACTGGGAAACCAGGGTGCACCTACCTGGTGTAACACCATGTGGATACAGGACCCCAAAGGCCTATTAAGCAGGCTCCTTATAGAGTGCCTGAGATGATCAAACAGACTCTCAGGGAAGAGATACAGAAATGTTGGAACTAGGGGTAATTAAGGAGTCCAGCAGTCCCTGGGCCACCCCAGTGGTGCTGGTGCCAAAGAAAGATGGCAGCACCAGGTTCTGTGTGGACTACAGGAAATTAAATAGTCACACTGAGTCAGATGCTTACCCCATGCCTAGAACAAATAAAGCCCTAGAGCAGCTGGGTGGAGCTAAGTATCTTACCACTACTGATCTTACCAAGGGTTACTGGCAGGTGCCCTTGTCTCACAGTACTAGAGGGAGTACAGCCTTTGTGACTGTTTTCAGCTTGTATGAGTTCATGAAGATGCCATTTGGGATGAAAAATGCCCCATCAACTTTCCAAGGGCTGGTATATTTTATCTTAGCAGGAGCAGGATATTTTTCCCTTGCTTACCTAGATGATATTGCCATCTACTGCCATTCTTGGCAACAGCAGCTTCAGCATGTCAGGGAGGTGCTGAGCAGACTACAGAGGGGAGGCTGACCATTAAGTCCAGCAAATGTCAGGTGGGTATGACAGAGGTCTCCAATCTGGGACCTAGAGTGGGGAGTAGTAAGATCAGGCCCAAACCTGCCAAAGTGGAAGCCATTCAGGTATGACCTGCCCAGGTTACCAAAAAGCATGTGAGGGCATTCCTAGGGACAGCAGCATAGTACAGAAAATGTGTCCCCATTTATAGCACCATAGCTGCTCCCCTCACAGACCTGACAAGGAAAAACAAGCCAGATAAGGTAGTGTGGATCCCAGCAAGTGAGCAGGCATTCCAGTAGCTTAAAAGGAACTTTAGGAGGACCCCCTGGGTTAGCCAGTCCAGGTTACAGCAAATAATTTGTTGTGTAGGTGGATGCTTCAAACAATGGGGTAGGGGCTGTACTCAGCCAGGTCTCCTCCGAGGGAGAAGAGCACCAGTGGTATATTTCAGTTGTAGGCTCCAACCCAAGGAGGAATGTTATGTAGCTGTAGAAAAGGAATGTCTAGCCATAGTGCGGGCACTGCATAACCTTTAGTCTTATATGTATGGAAGGAAATTCACTTTAGTTACAGACCACAAACCCTTAACATAGCTACACTGAGCCAGCCAGCAAAATTCCAATTTACTAAGGCAGAGCCTAGGGTTGCAGGCATATAATATGACAGTGTAGCACTGCAGTGGGGTTAGAAATGCCAACTCAAATGGGCTCTCAAGACAGGGAATGGGGTGAAGTATTCCCAGATAGTCAACCCTCTCAAGCAGAGTTTCTCAAGGGACACTTGAAAAACTAGATTGAGTTTTCGGGGGGGGGGTGCCACTCTGCCTGCCCAGTTTTCTGGAATTTTGTAAATAATTCTATGCATTTGTGAATATTGGTATGATTTATACAGAAGTATGCATAAAGTACTCAGCTAAAATGTAACCACAGCATGCCCTATTGGAATGGAGCAGGAATGTACCTGCACTATCATGACTGTTTAGATGTATATGTTTAATGGAAACTGGAACACAGGATGTTAACTTGAAAAAATTCAGAGAAAATAGTTGAAATTACATTTTTTTTTTATAATTACTGTGCCACAAACAGAAGATTTCCTATAGCTGATTGTTTCTACTATGTTACTAAAATTTAATATTTTTTTTTTGTCCTGAGGAGCTTTTCTCCCCGGCTCAATGCTGAAAATGAGCCAAAAGCTCAGTCAGACTAACCCGGTTAACAAATATAAAATAAATACAAATAAATAAATAAATGCTATCTCTCAGTTTCCATGCAGTAGCAGACACATTGTCTAGAGCTGGAAGTTTTTTGTATTGTCTTGAAAGAGAAGTAATTACTAGGTTTGGGATGTAGAAGTATTTTATTGTTTTATGACTTCCAGGATCACCAACATCTGAGATATATGCATTTTTCACAGACAGATGCTAAATTCTGACAATGGGGGTTTAGCTTGGGAACTGAAAGTCAGATGACAAAAAGTGATGTCATCCTAGCTAGCCCAGCAGTAATATTTGATATTAATTTTAGAACTCTCTCAGAGAGAGACAGGGCATTTTGTATTTTGTCCTTGACCAGGAAACATCCACTCACCTTCTGCACTTGCCTTGCTGTATGTTTCTAGAGCCTAGTTTCTCTTTTAGATTCAGATAGGAATATAGTAAAGTACAACTTTTAGATTCAGATAGGAATATAGCAAAGTACAGCTTAGATGCTTTTGCTATTTATTTGAGACTGTCCTGCACTGTTGTTTTAAATATTTCTTGTGATTTTGAACTCTGATGTAACTGATTACTTATTTAGTATTGTCTTGTTCTTTTATTTATTATTAAATGTATTCAAACCTTGTAATTCTGGCTGGTCTGTTTAGAGATATTTAAGCTCTTAGCGTACTTGCATATCTATTTGGTGACACTGTACAGGCCACTCCTAAATACCCTTGTGCTTAGTCAAACTACCATTTGGATTAATAGCAACATTACACAGTAAGATTGGACACCCTTTGTTAAAGGACTTAAAGTAGCTGATAAGGGGTTCTGGTGGCAGTGGTACCTACTTTATATTCTGGTAAGAAGGGGGCATAGCTAGTAAACCTGTGCCAGCCTTCCCCAGGGATGTGTGTGTGTGTGTGTGTGTGTGTGTGTGTGTGTGTGTGTGTGTGTGTGTGTGTGTGTGGGCGTGTGTGTGTGTGTGTGTGTGTGTGTGTGTGTGTGTGTGTGTGTGTGTGTGTGTGTGTGTGTGTGTGTGTGTGGGCGTGTGTGTGTGTGTGTGTGTGTGTGTGTGTGTGTGTGTGTGTGTGTGTGTGTGTGTGTGTGTGTGTGTGTGTGTAAAACAAATCTCCAAGAGTGTGTGTGTTAGCTATTTGTGCAGAGACACAAAGCACTGGATGGACAGAGAGATTGTTGCAGGACTTGGCTTGGAACCCTGGCTAAGGACTCGACTCTATAGCTGTGCTAGTGGAGAGTCTTAGTGGGGATCTGGAAAAAGAGGGAAAACCATCCCCAGACTGACTGTGATTTCTGTGTGCTCTTAAGGGAAGTTGCACTTTACTGTGTGTGTACTTGTCATCAACCCAGTGTGTACCTTCCCCGCTGTTTCCACTAGTTAGGACTGAGGCTCCTTGATTACTGGGTCAGTGCTGGGGTGTCACAGCAGGGATACACCTTCCATCCTTTTGCAGGTGTGCATCCTCTCTAGCCAACCCGAACTTCCATATTTCAAAGTAAATCGAACAAGCTTATGTTTGCATATAACTTATTAGCAATAGAACTGCAAAATCTTCATTATTGTCTTTGATTTGTAATAGTGCAAATGTTAGTTTTACCTAAGCAGCAGGGCCATACATTTGTCCCCAATTTTGGTTACATCCTGGAAAAATGTGGTAGGATCCAGGTTATTTCTATAAAATGTGTGATGGAGGCTCACATTTGTTATCTATATATCAGGTCCTTACTTATTTTATAATTTATTTCCTTGAATAATCTGGCAATATTTTTCTTGCCCCTCTTTTTGTAGTCAACTTCAAGGAAAAAAATGCCAAATACTGGCCAGTGGAAAGAATATACCAACCACTATTCTCATTAGAGAAGATTCTCTTCAAAGATAAAATGATACGGTAAGAATATAAAATTTGTTTTTAAAAAGTTAAGAAAACTAGAAAGGGACTGACTATCCTAACTAATAACACGTTCCACCTACTCTGCAAGGATGGAAATGATGCAGAGGAGCAATGTCTTGGTTGTGAAATAGAGGTTCATTCATCAAGTTATACGCCTCTCTACTTTTTAATGCTTTCTCGACTTAAATTGATTTCTCTGTAGAGACTAAAAAGAATGCTTGAAACCTTCACAAAGGAGCTTCACAAGAGGTTGGCATGGCATATCAGGTAAAAAGGAAGCAAGACTACAACCACAGTAAAAGCAAAACTATGTGAGAAAGGATGAAGATGTGGACCTTTTGCTCCTACCTGATGCCATGAGTAGTAGTGATGAGGAGAAAATCTCAGCTCATAGTACATTCGAGCAATTCAAGGAATCACTCTGCCATGCTATTCAGGATGAGAAGTGAAAAAAGTGTGCATCATCTTTTTATGACATAGAATCAGCCCTATGTCATGACAGGAGAAAGTACAGCTAAATCATGTGCGTGTGTGTATGTTTGTGTGTGTGTGTGTGTGTGTGTGTGTGTGTGTGTGTGTGTGTGTGTGTGTGTGTGTGTGTGTGTATGTTTTGTATTTGTAGAGGCATAAGTGTAGTTCTCTGGATACTGTATGTTACCTTAAAAAACCCAAAAGGGATATAACATTTTTCATGGAAACATGGGAATGTACTTTTAATACTGTATGATATGAAGTGAGATACCAAATGGTATGAGTGGTGTAGTAGGGAGCATCTGCCATTCTGCCTCACTACCCCAGTCCTTCAGTTTTTTTCTTTCCTCCAGGAAGGCATTAGAGTACACCCTTAGCACAATGCAACCCTGAGGCATTGAATTCTGAAACATCTATAATAATGGATTCAATTACTCGTTCCTAGTTGTGTGAAATAGAGAATACAGGATTAGACTAGATAAAAGTCACTTTATCTCACAGATCTAGGAGAACTTCTCTGTGATTAAGCCCCTGCAGGAGGAATAAAGATGCCTTACTGAAGTATCAAGAAGTGTATTCAACTGTATTTAACTGAATAAACCTCTTGAAGTCCACATACTTATTTAACTGAATAAACTTATTGGGTCCATCTGTCTCTTTAACAGAATAAACCTCTTGGTCCATCTACCTATCTATCTGAAAGAACTTACAATCTCAGTTGTTCTCACTAGTGGTTTTATATATATATATATATATATATATATATATATATATATATATATATATATATATATATATATATATATATTTATTTATCAGCCATGGAATGGATAAGGCCATTATAACATCAAATGGGATAGGTTAATTCTTGCAGCAAAAGCGAACTTTGCTAGGCTTAAAATGGCATGCACGGGTAACTAGCCTAGTACTTAGCTATGAATCTGTGATCCTATGACCTTCTTCATTCCATCTACCTATTTAACCAAATAAACATTAATTTGTTGAAACATAAACAAGGTGTCTTTATTCCTTCTTCAGAGAGGGCATCAAAGAGAGTCTCATAAATCTCCTAGTCAAAGTGATTTTTGTATGGACTGCTCCTATATACTCTCACTTATTAATTCTCTCAACCTCTGGGTCTCAGGTGGGATTCTAGACCTAACTCGGGCTCTCTGGATCACCTTTGTTTTGAATTCCTAATAAAAGTGTGATCCTTCCCAAGGTCAAGGCAGATCACCTGATTCTGGATGAAGATGAATGATGTTACATGTCTAGATCACCTAATTCTGGATGAAGATGAATGATGTTACATGTCCACTCATATAATGAACAGGAGAATTCATGTCTGCCAGGTGGCATGGCTACCATGAATGCATTAGCCACTTCCAAGGTGGGGCTGGGCAAATAGATTCGCTATCCCAACAGGAAATTGCTTCTAAATTTAATTTTGATGTTTATGCAAGTAATTCAAACTAAATTTTGGAGACGATCCACATGCAACCTATCTGCACATACCTGTGGTTCTTTGCTTCTTTTCCCCTATGGCTACCATACAACACTATAACCACTCCACATGTAGGTGGAACTTCTTACTGCAGGCAATCTGTTTTCCTGCCATGTATTGCAATTACCTAGTCTCTCATACAGTAAGTGTTGTTGCTTCATTGAAACAGCCCGTTGACTTTAATGGGCTACAGTACTGCATCAGGTTTGCACCTTAGCGGTCTTTACCACTATATAACTCCAAAATATGCAATCCCGATTCCCCTTTTCCATTGTTGAAAAAATGTTGGGAATTTTTTTTAACATATTACCGAATCTACTGAGTTTTTACTTTAAAACATTGGGCATAGAGAAATTAACTATTTGGATGTTACTGTTTACAAAGACAGTGGTCTGTACAGATCCAAAGCATATCGGGAAAAAAACATACTCCACCTTGATTCTCCACTATGTCAGTGCACACCACTTTCATCAAAAGAAAGGTATAGTTAAGGGGCAATTTGTGAGAATTAGCATGATGACCTCAGATGAAAATGATTTTCTTAGGGAATGTGAAGTTTTGAAGAACATGCTCATTGACCGGGGTTGCCCTAAAGACTTAATTTGTGATGTTTATTGTGAAGTTTTGATGGATAGAAAGGAATGATTCGCCCCAATTTTAGGAGTAAAGGAAAGCTCCTTAAATAACGTTGAAGGTAGTTTAGACTCCCTGGTTAATAGGAAGGAGAAAAACGAAGGGTTTGATTGTGCTTTTGTCACTGATTATAGTGGAGACCCTGGTATTATTGTAGACATAATGAAAAGGACTGGGCAAAATTTGTCAGTATTTCAGACCTTAAGTTAAACTTCGACCAACCTTTGAAATGTACTTTTAGAAAAGGTAGGAGTATTATGGACTTGTTAGAGCACAATAATAGTAGTAATAACCAACATGGAAGAAAGAGGAAGGGCACATTTAAATGTGGTATGTGCCCACGATGCCCATATATTAGTAATGTAGAAAGTTTATACCTTGAATCAAGAGATAGAATGATTGTAGGCAAAATGTACAATACTTGTGAAAGTAGTGGGGTGGTCTATATTGCAACGTGTGTTATATGTAAAGCATTCCATATTTCAAAAACTGAGAAAAAGTTAAAGAGGAGACTATACAAACATACAAATGCTATTCAGAACAAAAATCAAAGGAATGCTTTGTACAAACGCACTGTAAAATGTGCCTTGGCTAAATTTCAATTTTTTTTATTTTTAAAGAAATACCTAAATATTTAAGAGGTGGTATGTGGGAGACAAGACTCGAGTATAGAGAACTACATTGTCAAATTATTTTAGATGCTAACAGACCACCTGGTTTGAATGATGCTGTTTCTTTAGTCCCGGTTTTAAAACTTAGAGCAGCTAGACTCTAAAAATAGCTGCCTTGAAGAGATACAGTAATGTTTTATATGTCTAACTACTACTTGAAGTAGTTTATTTTCCTGTCATGCATTGCTAAACTGGTGGTACCTACAACACAAAAAAGTTTTTCATTGAGTTAATGAATTATGTATTTATTTATTATTTTTATATGTATACATTACATGCGTTCAAGAAATGTTTTTATGATAGATATGTATTTTGCATATATTTTTAATTTATATACTTGAAATGTAGTACAACTTTTGTACTTTTTATATATATATATATATATATTTTTTATGTGTTATATTACACATTTCTACATTTGAAGAATGTGATTTTAATGGCAACTTTGGATTGATGGATTGTTTTGGACAAGAAATTATTTTATTGATGATTTGGGATTGTTTTAGTATAAATGCTGCAGCAATGGTTAATAGTTTTACATCTGATGAAGTCTTAATGAACTAATACACTGGTAACTGTATGAGGCGTTTATGTGTGTTGTGTATTTCATGTTTCATACATTAAAGTCCTTCTACCCAGTTCATAGTACGACCCTTCTATTGATGCCATCTAGGTAAAGTTGGTACCCAGTATTGATCATGGCAATGTGAGTTTCTACAGGAGACAGAAGGATAAGATCACAAGACCAAACATGATAATATACATCTTTTAGGATAGCAGAGTATGATGAGCTTTTGAAATAAGGATAAACATATGTTTAAGGATTAGGAACAAATTAAGGGAACAAACAAGCTATCTGTGTAGGTCAGGGATGCAGTTTGTGAGACTATGCACTAATGTCTGACAAAAGGCAAAAGAAGTCCGGTGTTACTAAACAAGATGACGATGTTTGCAACTAGGAGAAAATATAGAGCATGCAGAAGGTTGAAGGGAGGAGGTGTGATTGCAGACACACAGTACAAGAAGGCAAGAAAAAGGGTAGCAAAAGAGATTAAGGCAGCAAAGACACAAGGTAAAAGGGGGCTGGCAGAATGAGTCAAGAGTCAAGTTGGGGAACAAACATTTCTTGTGATAAAATGCAGTAAGAAAGAAGGAAGGAATATACTTGACCAGGGTTATAAAAGATGGAAGGAAGATAACTGAAGACTGGGAAAAGCATAGGTTTTGCATGCTTTGCTTCATTCTTTACAAAGTAAAGTAAGTGAAGTATGACTTCCTGAGGTGGATGTAGAGAAGAGTGAGGAGATTAATGGAAATTCATCGGGATTGAGAGAAGAGAGTTTAAGAGGAACTGATTTGTATAGATGAGGATAAAGAACTGGGAATAGCTTGGCTGTCCTCCAAGGTTTTGAAGAATTTCTCAAGAGTGCTGGTAGATAACCTGATGAACATTTTAATTCCATCACTAGTGCCTAAGGATTGGAAGGCAATGTGTTTGTACTTTTGTGCAATTAAAGGGGGCAGGAAATATTTAGGCAGCTCCAGGCTTACAAGCCTAGCATACCTGGGAAGGAAAGTCATAAGCATACTATGAATGGACAGACCCAGTCTCCAAAATAAAGGTCAAAATCAGTTCATGGTAAAAAGATGCAGTTGGTCTAACCTACTTCAGTTTTGTGATTGAGGACAGCAGAATTTGTCAGGGGAGTACCAATAGAAGTTTTTTACTGGACCTCATCAATATGTTTGATTTACTCCTATATGAGCAGCTGACAGGAAAACTGGTTGGGGATAGGATAACGTTAAATGAAACAGATTTCTGCATGGCAGCTTCTTCTGCAACATAAACAGAATGGCTTGGAGGGCTGCATATATCTCACAGAGGACACTGCTCCCTATCCACAAACTGGATCAGACTCCCTATCCACAAACAACAAAGTTCATTCCCACCCTAATTCAAGTGCAACTTGAATCTATGGATGGGAAACACAAAATTTACCCAAGGACTGATCCCTGTACTACAAATGGAAATAAGCCTCTCTTCAATGCTTTATCCTGTGCATGGGTCCTCTCAAATTATCTATGCTATGATCCAGTTATTCTCATTAGGGGTAATATATAACTATCGATCATGAGATGGGTAAGGGCAATCACTAACCAAGTGGGATAAGTTAATTTGAGCACAAAAAGGGAAATTGTTCAGGCTTAAAATGGCCACACAAGGGCAGCTGACCTAATACTTACCTTAGAACCTATGGCTGAATGGCAAGTGAAAGAGGGTTGTGCTGAGAGGGACAGTATCTGGAGTTAGGAATGTGGCTAGAAGTGTATCCCAGTGTTCTCCCTTGAGTTCGGCACTCTTGTATATTTACAAGCACAGACACTCCACATAAGGAATCACTAAGCTTGTAAGTAGTTTAGTGCTTTCATCTCTGTTTAATCAAAGGACTTCTTCAAAATAACAGCTCTCAAATCAAAATGGTTTAAAAAGACATAAACTAAAGTCACATTTTCTAAAACTAACCAAGTACATTCAAATGCTAAGAGTTTTGATTACTTCATTTTTAAAATACACAATGTTAAGTACATGTTGTTTCTGCCCTTTTTCTTTTACTTTCTTGAAGATATGACCTATGTGAGTCATGTCATATTCTCTATCTAAAAATATTTATTTCAAAGTCTGTAGTCCATTGGTAATGTTTGCTGTACAACATGTGGCAACTCACAACATGTAAACATGCACTGCTAAATATAAATTTTCTGTAGATTTTGACTGCAAAATGCTCACTTCATTATTACATACTGCTGACATCAAATACATTGATCTGGGCTTTTGACGAGTGTCCAGATGTCTTAGAATATCAGATATCCTTAATTGTATTGTAAACGTTTCTAGTATACTTAAACAACTAGTGGTATTGTCTCATAAAGTGTCATGACAACTACTTGACATATTAGTAAATCACAATGAGAAATTAATTGCACTGTCAAATAATGGAGCCGGATGCTTGAATAAACAGATTGTGTTCAACCAGTTTTTACACTTTAACTACACCCACTATAATGATTTCTTTATTTGTTTGGAATTATTAGGTGATGAATTATAAAGATAAAAAGCAAAAAAAAAAAAAAATACAAAGTGGCTTGGAAAGTGCTTTGCGGCAGTAAAAAGATAAGAAAAATCAACAGCCAATTAGAACCAACAGTTCACTTACATGATTACTAGTCGCTACAAGAAACAGGAAGTGAGAGAGTAATGTGTTACTGAGGGAAGAACTGAGGAACAGCAGCGCCCGGAAGATTAGAAAGAATGAAGTAAAAAAGGAGGACCCAAGATGACATTGTAAAAACTAAACCTGTTATTAGAACAGGAAAAACTTCATAAAACAACATGATGGTTTACAAGGCAATAAATAGTATAAGGAACCTGTAATTCTGAAGATAAAACTGTTTCTGATAATTTTTGTTGTGTTGAAAATAATGAGTGCCTATTTAACTTCACTGACAGTCTAATCAAGACAAACTGTTTGACTGCAGTTCTGATAATAGCAATTTAATTAATGAAGGCATTTCAGTTGTTTCTCACTTTACAAATGTGACCAATGCTGATACAGGTACTGAGGCATATCTCTAAACCTTTTAAAACCAAGAAATCTGGACAATGTCAACAATAACAGGGGGGACAAACACATTAGTAAAGGGACAGATTTTAAATATTGCTTATATAAACTTAGAAAACTCCTAGAACAACAGGTTTTCTGTTAGACTGCATTTTCTGAAGGATATAAAATTAGAATCTGAAATACATATCATTATTTAGTTACTTCAGTCCTCAGTGATTTGACAGAAAGCCATGAGGTATAGATAAAAAATATAAGGCAAAACTCTGGACATTCTGCAAAAATCTGTGAGATGAGAGGTACGTACTCAGGTTAACATTAACTCAGACAATGTTTATGATAAAGTACATATCTCTCACTAACTAAAGATAAATTGCTTAAACAGTTTTTGAGAAAGGACAAAATGAGCTGTACGTTTGTCACAGTAGTACTTAAGAAGGAGAATTTTTAATTCTAAATGTTATT
Source organism: Protopterus annectens (assembly GCF_019279795.1). Taxonomy (NCBI): domain Eukaryota; kingdom Metazoa; phylum Chordata; order Ceratodontiformes; family Protopteridae; genus Protopterus; species Protopterus annectens. Next base: position 1,022,052,981 of record NC_056728.1, on the reverse strand, counting down.
CCTTAGACTATTAAACTTAGAGATGTTTTGCCAATAGGCAAACAAATATATGGCCTCTTTAGATTGCAATGACAGAGTAAAAAAACTTCATTTCTGAAAGTTTATAACCTGAGTTCTTTAATACACTTACATATATACAGAGGAAACTGCTAAAGAAACTTTTTAATTGTATTCTCTCTTTCCATGCAAAACTAGATAAAAATTTGATCAAATGCATTATACATAAAGAATTTCTGACACAGAAATATTGGGCTTTAAATTCAGAAGAATTTCTAACCCCCACCATAGACACATACTAAATCTGACTATTCAAGATTACAAAATGGCTTTTAAACATGGGAATAGAGAATTTCCAATAAAAATAAAACAAATATAAATTTTATTGTGACCATAGAAGAAAAAAAAAAACTTTAAAAGAACTTGGTGAAAACAAAAAGTTAAGAATTATGAAGGCAGATAATGGTGAGGGACTGAAGTTATTGGACATATAAATGTTCATAGTAGGCACTGAAATTATTTAAGAAACAAAGGCTATTATCAGGAAGTTAGTATGCATGACATCAGTAATGCATATAACTGCATAAACAATCCCAGGGATTCAATAAACTCCATGTAGGCTTCACACGAAGCCTACACAGAGTTTACGTGTTTGCATGGTGATGTTTGGTGAGCAGCACCGCTAATTATATTTTCATGCAGTGCACTGAGTTTAATTTTTTTTTATAAAGATATATATATATATATATATATATATATATATATATATATATATATATATATATATATATATATATATATATATATATATATATATATATATATATATGTGTGTATTATTTATACATAAATAAGCACAATTTCATGCAGGAATCCTTATAAAGCAACACAGACAGCAAACCTGTTTATCTCAGAGCAGAGTAGGATAGTGGGATTACGTGGAATGCCACAATGATCACCACGGTATAACATATAGTTATGTATATGGTCCAGCCACAGTATAAGACAGTGTATACACTTGATGAATATTGTGAAATCCCATTCCAGGCATTCTGTAATGAAGTTGTGTAAATGATTTGTAAGGGTACGTGGACTACCATGGAAAATAAACACTTAGGTAAAGTGTGTGTATTGAATAAGGATACACAGATGAATTGTAGGAATGAACACAGGGAAAGAGGGCACGTGAAGCAACCTAATGTACTGCAAATGAGGTCATATCAATGGAAGACAGTTGCAGCAGCAATACCAAACACATATCAATATGGTACAGTATGGACTGCCCAGTGAAAATGTGTATTATTACTGTCACAGAGATGGGGGAGATGTCTGTGTGAGATAAGTATCCTTACATGAACAATGCAGAGGACATCTATCAGGGATGTTATATACAATTTGGGTAGGGTGCATATTGTGAAGCTGTGCAAACTGATTTGCCTGAATATGAGTGTAACCTCAGCAGAGATCTCCAACAAGTAGGATACAGGTAAAGGCTCATGAACAACATTAAAATAAGCATGTACAATCAATGACAATATCAGTATAATATCACCATTAATCCCATGTCTCTGATATAACATATGTGATTTAGAGTAATCGTAGATGGTTATCCACAAACACATTTGTACAACTACTATGACATGTCTGCACTCTATGAGGGCAATCACACACACACACACTGCCCTGACACTGTAACATCTGCTGGAGGTGTTATAATGGACACTGATATACCTGTATGTGACATTATGATCAATATAGGCTAGCTGGCTAACTAGCAGTGGTGGCTGGTGACTTCAAATCAAAGGGGGGGGGCTGCAGGAGACAGCTGAATGGGTGAGGTCAATGGAAAGCGGTGTGGCCAACTAGAAAGGGGAGGAGCTATGCTCAAAACCAAAAAAACTGTAACTTTAATTAAATACACTGCCCTGGGTGCCAAACCATCATTATGAGAGTCCAATCAAGACAAAATGAAGTGTAGAAGAAAAAAGATATTTCAATGCATTGGCTGCATGACAGCTTACTTAATATCTAGATGGCAACAAAAAGGTTGTGAGGCATGAAAAAATAAATTACTTTTTAAATACATTACTGGAATGCCAGTCAAAATCAAGTATAAGAAAAACAAGCAGCACTCAACTCAAACCACTTCTCCTTGCACTGCAGTTCTAATTATAATTTAAGTAACATGCTGAAAGTAGCAATCTCTATGATACCCCCTCTTGTAAAAATGTTTCTTATCCAAAAAAGACCTGCTGCCTGACAACAACTATCTACTTGTTTCATGGGGAAAACATGATCAAAGTAAAAAATGAAAAGCAAACAAGAAACAAGCTCAGGATACATTGCTTAAAGGATTACTGCACAGGTTATGGACCACACACAATAGATTGGCATTCTGTTTAGTTTACAGGTAAAGCCTGCAAAGATGACTGCAAATCTCCAACAAATGTAATGAGCTTTTTAAAATAAAGTAATCAAGTCCTTTATTACAAATACTGTCATATGCATTTCAATACCCAAAGCTTATATGTTATCTAGTTATGTAAGTATTCTCTGCATGGCAACAACAGAAAGGCTTTCACTGTTGGCAGTTCTTTAACAGTATGCTTATTAAAGCTTACTTGCATCTTACAATCACAGACAAGCTTACCTGATAGTCATTAAACCATTGCTACTTAAACAGAGACCAACAGGCACTTTCCGAATAATAATAAGCATAAATCAACAGTATAAAAATATGACAGCAACCAGAACATTCTGCAAAATCAAAGACTGATGTACCTGTTTCTGCATTTAAAGGTTATCTGCCATGGTGACCTATTTGTGGCCCTAGTTGTTAACAATGTTATCTTACTTAAAAGCAGTACTAACCCAGGATTGGCTGGAGTCCCTTACTCACTCCTCATTGCTTACTACTTGTCTTTGTTCTCAGCTTTGTCCATAGCTCTACATCTGTGAAAATCCACACCTTTCCATTCACCCAGTTCATCCCCTCTTCCCTACTCTGATTAGTACTGCCATTTTCATGTGAAGAAGCAACTGTAGCTCTCCTTAACCAACAACATCAATTGCTCTACTGAATCTATTGTATAGATACACACACACACACACACACACACACACACACACACACACACACACACACACACACACACACACACACACACACACACACACACACACACATATATCCACATACACAGGGTCTATAATAGATTAAAAAAAAGAGTTTACAGTTCTGATGGCATTACATATACTGACTTGATTTCTAGTCCAGATTTCACTGCGTTCAAGAGTATTTAGTCCAAAAATACAACTGCACCAATGCTTACAAAATGATGAATGTTTATGTTAGCCTAGACACCAGTAACATCCTTACTTTTTAGCTGCCTTTGTTCAGCTTGCTGCTTTGTAAAGTTAATGCTGCCCCGTTTGATGATTTAGGTGAGTGGTAGGCAATAGATTGGGAAAAGTGCCTGGGGTAGTTCCCTATCACAAATATAAAGCCCAGATGTCCAGAACAATGAAGCCATTGACAGCAAAACTGTGAAATGATGAAGATAAGGTCATATGTAAAAATGTCAATGCAGAGGGTAAAGGGTAGGGAATTTGACTTCCGATACTAATAACCCCAATGAAAAAATTAAAAAATGCTTCTATGCAGCTGAATCCAATGAACTATTGGTGGGGTATAACAACTTCAGAAACTGGGAACTTGAAAAATACCACCGTTTTTCTTGGCATGGTGAGTTTTTGCTGCAGTGAGCCCTAATGAGCAACTGTGGTTTTGAAAAAGCTGTGCTGGTGAAAACAGTGTATGGATTATTTACCATGTAAAACAAAACTCTGATGAAGGTAGAAAGGCTTGGTAAAACTGATATAAGGAAAAATAGATATAAAAAAGTCATTATACTTGTGTTTGTGAAAGTGTACCTAAAGAAATGTTGCAGTGGCAAGCACTAAAATGTTACATTTGTATTCTGACAGATGTTGAATTTTGGCCAATGGCTTATTTGTTGAAGGTTTCCTAAAAAATCCTGTGCTTATTGAAATTGCATTCTAACTTTATTAATATGTTGGAAAGTTCTGCTGTAACAGAAATGATGTAATTTGTGTTGTACTTGTAAGCAAATAACCTAAGCTGTTGTGAGCCTTCTAAGTAAAAGAAAGCTTAAGCAGTACAAAGTGTATAAAATTGAATGTAAAGCAGCCTAAACAGGTAACCTTATAATATATTTTGAACTAAATATTGCATTTCTTTTTTTGCAAAATGGGATTGACAACCTTGAACCTTCTTGACTTCAGAACAAGTAGCAGAATCTGTAAAATGAAAATAAGTATTGAGAATAACCAGTCTGTAAACCATGCTTTGTGGTAGTTAACTGTAAGTAGTCAAACAGATCATTGATTTAAACCTGAACTGAAGCACTACACATTGTCCCACTTTATGCAAAATTAAGCTATCTACTGTTGTAAAAAAAACAAAAAAAACAAAAAAATTACATTGACATATGTACAGTGCAGAGCCAAGCCGACACCTACCTCAATTAAGTTTTAATAATTTCACTTGTGTCTGTCTCAAAGAAAGGAATTATTTCTTTTCCCTCTGCTCTGCCTGACTCGGTGTCTGCTCACGTAAGCAAACCAGCAAGGGAAGGCAACACCAGCACTGCAGGCAAGCAAGCCGAAAAAACAAAGTTGTTTAATTACCTTTCAGTTTTCACTAACGGTAGCATCGTAGCACAAGTAAAGATTACTGTGCTACAGGCTACTACTACTACTACTGATTGTTTCTCACTCTCTTTTTTGAGAAGAGAGCGAGAACCAATCAGTAGCCATCCAGCCGTCCACGTCACGTACGTGACTGCCGACGTGGCAGTCCGACCCCCCCTTCTACTTACTGTGTGGTTAAAACTGCCTAGATTTCTTGGCATCACACTGATGCCTTCTCATTAATCTAGACTGCTTCTGCAGCAGTCCAGCAGACTTACAGAAATGCTAAATAAAAAACAAAACCCAACCAGCATGTGCAGTTCGAGTTCTGGGACTTTGCTAGTAGGTCAGGCTCAGTAGAGCTGCACATTGCACAACACAAACAACATATTTATTTAAATATATTTTTTATTGAATTAATGTATTGTACAATAAATGAAACATGACTGTTTTCTGGGAGGGCTGCAGTCCTGCAGTCCAATGGCATGAGCCGCCACTGCTGACTGGCATGTATGGCATATATATGGCACAATCCACACTGTCACAAATGTTACTCATGCAATAAATGTTGTCAGACAGCTATGTATGCACTGTTTGCATAACTGGAACACAGACAAATGATTGGTGACAAAGCCACGCAGTCTAGAAAAATGTGTCTTTATTTTGTCCTTCTGCAAAGTAGAAATCCCTGCTAATTACAACCTTAACAACAGTCCAGCTATGCTGAAACCAGTGCTAGAAGACCTGGGGAAACATGTAGATCGAAAACTGAACTTTGACCGCCAAGTCTCCACATTGGTATTGAAAGCCTATGTTGTGCACATCATAAGTCATGCCATCTTATTCAGATCTGAAGATTATATTACAGCACTATGCTCAAACCTCTTCAGAACACTAGTAGAGTATAATGCTTTCTATTACATGTATCTCACCGGACACATGCAGCAGCTGGAGAGACTGCAGTGGTTAATCGGCATGAAAACAAAGGGCCTAAAAACCATGCCATGATGTATGTGGATAGACTGAAAACCATATCACTCTAATCTATATCATATAGGATAAGATGATGTATGCCTGCCTTCCAGACCAGTCTCTGACCCTGCCCTGTTGGGAATAGTGCACATCTACAAATCAGACATAGCCAATGACATCAGCAGTGTCTGCTGAGGAGAATATGATAATAACAGTGTCCCACATCCTGGTGTAAAAGGCTCTCTGTAATGTCAGGCAAGTGCACATACACACATACACACACCCCAGTTAACTGCAGTGAGAACAGAATCCCTACCTAAGTACACAGACTACAGAACTCTGTATTTAAGGCAAGTACCACAGCTCATGTCTGACTTGAAATGTGTCAGACAACACCTTATAGCTGATGACATCAGCAGTGTCTGCTGAGAAGAATATGCAGACCTCTCAACTGTACCAGATTTCTTAGTTTTTACCAGTTTTGAGGTCCAAATAATAGGGCACCATGATTCCCGAGTGACATCCCTTAATTTCCGAATTGCCTAGCTTTTTTTTTTTTAATTTTTTTTTTGATTTTTTTGGGCTGACGTCATCACGAGCAGAGGCATGCGCAATGACATCAGCTTTGTGAACAGCCTGTCAGCCTGTCAGAATTGGCTGAGGGCTTGAAGGGATTCATTCAATCTACTTCCTGGCCAGCCAGCAAATGACTAGCATTCCCAGCTATGGTTTTTCTTAGTGCAACCATTTACTTCCCAGCTATGGTTCTTCTTAGTGAGACCATTTATTTTGAATGGCTAGTTCTCTTTTAGTTACACAAGCACCGGGCAGCTACTCAAGGTAAGGAATTTCGTGCTTCTTAGTGCAACTGCGACCATTTACTTTGAATGGCTGGCTCACCAGTGTGTGTGTGTGTGTGTGTGTGTGTGTGTGTGTGTGTGTGTGTGTGTGTGTGTATGTGTGTGTGTGTGAAAGAGGGAAAGATAGAGAATGGTGTGGAGAAGAATAACAAGGCATTGATGCAAAACAATCTAAAAATTATTTTAGTGTCAATAGAAGTGACAGTGGGGCATGTCTTCTTAGCCTAGAAGTCTGGAATTAGAGTCAGACTCACTTTCCCTACTTGCAGCAAAATGAAGGAGACAAAGTTCTTTTTTTTCTTAGCTTATGGATGTTTGAAAGACCATATTTATAAAGTCATCCAACTATCCATTTTATAAGATGCTTCTTCTGGTGGCATTTGCAGTGATAGCAAACTGATCAAGGTAGGCATAACTTCACTAACTAACTAACTTTTTTATTGACTTCACTAACTAACTTTCTTATTGTTTCACTGCATTTATGTACTGTTTTATACTGTTTTAACATTACTTAACTGTAAACTGCTTTTTCATACTGAGAGTTGTATTTTCTGTTTGTGAGTGCTCTATCTGAGCTTTTCTGTGCATTTTTGTCTGTTTACAGTTAAAAGCATTCTCGAGTCTGCTCCTTGATCTGTTTAAAACTTTCATTTAGTGGCTACAGCTGGGAACTGTAATAGTGTGCATTACTATAATTGCATTTTTTATTTAAATTACTAAATTATAAACTGCTTTTTCATACTGAGGCTTGTATTTTCTCTTTGTGGGTGTTCTTTCTATGCTTTTAAAGTGAGGTTTCTGTGTTCTGCTCAGGTGGCATAACCTTGATAGAGGCCTGTTGTCTAGGCTGGTAGTTTTGTTTGAGCTTCCTGTGTTTCTGGCAGCCATTTTCTGCTGATTGTCTTCATTATTATTGAGAGTAACAAGGCCTCCTGACCTTCTCTAGTACGAGTGATTGGGTAATAGCTGGGGCTGAGTAGTAATCTGATCTTCTAACTCTTCCATTCTTACTGCTATATAAACCCTGTGTCTTATAAAGGTTCTGCTTGTATTGTCAGGTTCTGGATTGCATTGCACAAGTGGAAATTCCTTAAGATTCCAAGAGCAGGATAAGTTATTTCTTACACTTATTTCACTGAACTGCACTTCTGAAATGCTTATAATTGTGCTATATAGTTGATCTACTATATTTTGCACTGTTCTAAAGCTTTTTTTGTTGTTTAGCTGCATCTATGTACTGTTTTATACTGTTTTAACATTACTTAACTGTAAATTGCTTTTTCATACTGAGAGTTGTATTTTATGTTTGTGAGTGCTCTATCCGAGCTTTTCTGTGCATTTATGTCTGTTTACAGTTAAAAGCATTCTCGAGTCTGCTCCTTGATCTGTTTAAAACTTTCATTTAGTGGCTACAGCTAGGAACTATAATTTTTCCCACCCACCTTCCCTAGTATTGTGTGTTCTTATACTTGGTGGCTTTGCAGTTGCCCGCCCATATTGTATATTTGATCTGTGACACTCCTCCCAGTCTAGTGTCATTAGTTCACTCAATCTAATAGAGAACATTTGTGAAGGCCAACCCACTCTGATTCTTAACGTTGAATTAACTTCTGTTTCAGCTTTCTCCATTTCCACTTTACTGGAAAAAAATTCTAAGCTTGCTTCCCCCCTTTCCTGTGGCAGGTCAGATACGGATTTGCTGTGTCCATGACTGTTTGTGAGCTTCTAAGTTCCCCCCCCCCCCACTTAACTGGGGTTAAACTATTCCTGGCACCATAAAGTCTGTTCTTCAAAATTTCCCTTGCAACTAGCCAGCTTTTTAGTTTTAGCACTCATCTGTTTCTTTGATCTCAGCACTTGTTCAGAACTCATTGTAAGCACTAAATAAGTTACAAATTACTACAGCACTCAACCTTTCTCACTTGTCTAGAGGAAAACAGTTTTTAGTACTTAATAGCACCTATTCAGGTATGTCTAAAGGTCAGCTCCTGGTGTTTTCTCCTGTCTATCTAATTAATCTAGGCATCTTGGGAAAATGCAGCAATTGCCTCATGTACACAGACAGCCCTCTCCTCCTACCACCCAACACTACGACCTGTGAGAGATGCACATATATAGCCAAACTGGAAGCAAAGCTCTCTTCACCAAAGACTGGCCTAGACAGTCAACAGGAGAAGGTAAATACTTGCACTGCACCACACTCATCATATAGTCCCTCAAAACCTACACCACCAAAACACACACAGAAGCACAAAACACACACCTACATTCATGGAGGCTCTCAGTACAAATCTGCCCAAACAACAGAGACCTCCAAAGCATAAATGCAAGCAACCTCCACCCCCCAACACAATCCAAATGACACATAGCCCACATACTCAGTGTGCTACTCGACTACAGCCCATAAGGCATAACATACCCAACACTCTAGTCATAGGTGATGCTATAGTCAGGCACACTGATGTTCCACTCACCAAGCTAAACAAGGAGAAAATTACTGTCAGCTGCCTGTCAGGTGCCAGGATCCGCCACATAACTCACGCACTCAGGTCACTCCACAACAAGTACAAATATGACTCTGTCATTGTCCATGTTGGTGTGAATACCTGAGATGTGCCAACCTGGACTACATGAAAAGAGACATGGAGGAGCTCTCTGATCTTGTAGCCCAGGCTGGTATGACCCTAGCCCTGAGTAGCATCCTGCCATCACCCAGAATGATACCACAGTACAAGGACAAAATGACTGACTTTAACAATTGGCTAAGCTTTTGGTGGCATTCTAAGGGAATCCAGTATCTGTCTGCCTGGGATGACATGATCAACAGACCACGCTGCTTTGCCAGAGATGGCCTGCACCTGTCGCCCTTGGAATTCCGGATACTGGCAAAGGCTTTTGCCACCCCTATAGTTCCTTTTTTAGGCAAGGATCAAATGACAAATTCACTACTGTAACAGGTACAAGCAAGCAAAATCTGAGGGTAATGCTACTCAATGCTAGAAGTCTAAACCTCAAAATGCACTCACTCGAGGCACTCCTTAAAATGGAGAACATTGACATCTGTGCAGTGACAGAGGCCTGGTTCAAAGCTCCAGAGAGCACCCCTGCATTACCAGACTATAATTCACACAACACCTTTCGGCCAGCAAACCCGGACCGAAACACTAAAGGTGGAGGCGTGTCCATATTCATTAAGGATAAAGTGAAAATCACACCGCTACTCCACAGCTGTTTCAAATTTAAAGTGATTTATTAAAAATATTAAAAAATGTGTTACTTTATTACAAATTGCTGCTTAATACTTTTGCCTAAGTGTTGCTCATCTAGCTGAGTCTTTCAAGCTTTAAGTTTTGAATTTGGAGAAATCTGTTGCTTGGTGCTTTGGCTTGGGAACTATTTGTGTTGCCAAGTGTTTCAAGCCTAAGAATTTTTCTAAATGTAATGATGTTGGCTGAGTCTCTAAACTTGTGAACAGAAGCATTCAAACCACAGCGTTTATTTCTATGAGCGAGTTTGGAACATCGACAGTAACTACAAGCTCATTTTTTCCTAAAGAACTGGGTTCTGTATTTTCACAAGTATCCAGGCATGTTTTAACACATTCAAGGACTTATATTGCAACAAGCGACAACTATTGAATCTGATATAATGTGAATATTAGTATTTGAGTGCAATAGTATTTTTACCAAGAAGAATTGCTTTGCTTGGTGGTTAACCAAGTATTTGAAGTGCTTTTTAAGTGGTTTTAAATATTTTTAATAAATCACTTTAAATTTGAAACAGCTATGGAGTAGCGGTGTGATTTTCACTTTATTTGATTTTTTCTGCTCACCGCTACCTTATCAGTGAGTAGTACATTTTTACACTATATTCGTTAAGGATATCCACACCTCCAAGCTAGTTGCTCAGCATAATGCATCCAAGATTATGCAAGTTCAACTAACTCTGGGCAAAACCGCAATCCAGATTGTAGCTTGCTACAGACCCCCCACCATGCCCCAGGATTCCCACTCCTCTTTTCTTGATACACTGGAAAATATTAAGGTACAGCCCAACACTCTAATAATGGTTGATTTCAACTACCCTACCATTAACTGGGAAAACTACTCATATACCAACTCTTTTGCTCAATGGTTTTTGGAAATCATCAATTCCAACGCCTTGGATCAACTTATCCACACCCCCACCAGGGGCAGCAATATCCTAGACCTGGTCATCACCAACATGGGTGACCGGTGTTCCACACCAGAGGTCAGCTCCTCGTTGGTCAGATCTGACCACAAGCTAATCACCCTAGACATCCACATCCCACTCCCACCCCTCATTAGGAAAATAATTGTAAAAAATTTCTCCAAACCCAACTTCATGCTTCTTAAGGCAGAAGTGGCAAACTTCACGCACCCATGCAGATGGAAAGTAGAGGTACAACTGCTGAATCCTACACAAATGCACTTTATAAGCTCTTACACAAGTACATGGATCGTTCTATCCCTAACAGAACCACAATGCTATCCTCCAAAAAAGGAAGCCAATCTGGTGGCCTTCTGCCATAAACAAACTCTACAACAGAAGAAAGAAATTGTTGTAAAAAAGAGTAAAATCCCAAGAGTGGAGGATCCCTCATAAAATCCTCCAAAGCTAGTTATGAAAACAAAATTGCCACTGATTCTAAAGACAACCACAAAGCATTCTATAGCTATGTCAAAAATCTCAATGGCAACACTCAGATCTGCTCTGAGTTACAGCACAATGACACTAAATATACAGAACCAACTGATATTGCCAACATCCTGGCAGATAGGTTCAGTGCTAACTTTACCTCCCTCTCACCCCCTAAAGGGCCCATCTTTATACTGGAAGAATGCAAAGTTCCTGTAATCATGGCTGCACAAGTAAAAACCTCACTCTCCAAAGCCAAGAACACAACATCCATGGGACCAGACAACATCACAGGCTGCCTTCTACATGAACTACAGAATGAACTGGCACCCCACCTAAGTACCATGTTCAATCATAGCCTCACCTCAGGCTTATGCCCATTGAATGGTGCACTGTGACAGTTATCCCACTCCACAAAGGGGGGGCCACAACAGACCCCAGGAACTACCGCCCCATTAGCCTGACGAGCCTTATCTGCAAGGCCATGGAATGTATCATCATGAAACTCATAAACAAAGACATTGGAGATCTCCAAACTCTGGACCCCACACAGTTTGGGTTTGTAAAAGGCAGATCGTGTCTCCTAAACCTGATAGACTTCTTTGAAGTAGTCACCAAAGCCATAGATGAGGGTAAGGTGGTTCACACAGCCTATCTAGATCTCGCCAAGGCGTTCTACACCATCCCCCACTCTGGAATTATAGATACACTCACTAAACTAGGTATAAATCCCTATGTCACAAGATTGGTTGCCAACTGGCTTACTGACAGAACCCACACTGTGAACGTAGCAGACTTCAGACCAGTGACAAGTGGAGTATCACAGGGTTCAGTCCTGGGTTCTCTCCTGTTTGATATCTACTTCTCTGAAGTACAGGCTAACACAGAAGGTCTTTGACTAACTAAATTCGCAGATGACTGCAAACTAGGAGCCATAATTGAAACTCTTAATGATGTGGACATTCTACAAAAGGGCCTCACTGAGACATATGCCTGGTGTCATAGACATGGTCTCAAGCTCAATGCCAAAAAGTGCATTGTCATCCCCTTTGGTAAAAACTCTGTACCCATAAACTACCACATAGGCGGTAGTCTACTTAACACCAAAAGTGTGATAAGAGACCTTGGGACACAGGTGGACAGTAGTCTCTCCTTTGATAATCACATCGCCACCGTGGTCAGAAAATCCTTCTGCATGGCACACCTCATCACAAAAGGTTTCTCATGCAGAAAAAAAGAGATCATTGTTCCCTTCTACTCATCACTCATCACTCATTAGATCCATTATAGAGTACAATGCCCCCTTTGGTATGTACCTCACAAGATATCTACAACAACTGGAAAGCCCGCAGAAATACATCACAAAGAGGATTATCGGCCTCAAATACATGCTCTACACAGACCGTCTCAAAACACTCCAGCTTTACTCTGTCGCATATCGCCTACTCAGAGGTGATGTCTGCCTAACATACAAAGCTATGTCAAACACAGAGCTGTTGGACATGCTCCACTTAAAGAAATCCCTCTGAGCTAGACGCTCTAGGGACCTAAACCTTGTCACCACAATAAACAGAACATGCTGGAGGGATAGATTCCTGTCCCAGAGACTTCCCATACTCTGGAACAGACTACCTATCTATGTCAAACAGAGCTCCTCATTAACACTCTTCAAGAAAAATCTTGATGATTGGATGGGTAATAGGAAATTCACCCCAGGGATCACTTCTGTTGTTCTGCTTGACAGGGGCACAGGAAAATAATTTTCTTGGGTGGCGAAAGCCAGGGTACCTTTTTGGCTAGGCTTGTATAGGCCCTAAGGCCAATAGCCTAGTACCTACCTATGAACCTTACTAAGGCAACAGACTGCAGCTCATTCCGATTGATACCTAAA